>NC_057799.1:402009523-402192758 GCF_018294505.1 Triticum aestivum
GGCGTCGGGGCCGGGGCCGGGGTCGGGGTCGGGGGCGAGCGCCGGGGTCGGGGGCGAGGGCAGGGCCCTGGCAGTGCGACGGGGGAAGAGAGAGTGGGGATTTGGGGGGAAAAGAGGCGGGATGAAGCAGAGAGAGTGAGGATTTTGGGTTAAGTGGACGTAGCAGTAGTGGTTTTGTACGTAAACCGCTACTGCTATCTTGACTAGTTGTAGCTCTTTTTCAGTAAAGCGCTACTGCTATAACCAGTACCTATATAACAGTTTTCCTGTTTGTTTCCTTCTATTTTCTTTTCCTTTATTTTCTCTCACTTTTTTTTCTGAGAGCAGTGAACGAAGGGAAGGCGATATGTATTGCATCATTTGACAGTTAAATATGTATACAAAATAGGAACATATATATTACATCATTGGACCCATGCATAATAATGGCTAAGTGTGTATACAAAATAGGAACATATATATATATATATATTACATTGTTTGACCGATAACATACGGTTCCTCAGCGTTGACGTTTTCGTTTTTGAGTCAGCTAATTTCCCTTCTTGTTCGTTGAAGAATAATTGAGCCCCTCATTGTGACTTTGCCTTTTCCATGGAGTATGATTTTTCTTAGGTAATGTAGTATTGATTCTTCTTTTGACGTATACTTCATCATCATCGTCATCTTCCCTCATTGGGTTGCCATACTGATCGTAGTCTTCCTCGTTGGCGACTCCATCCATTCCAATGATGTTCCTTTTGCCTCTCCTCACGACAACACGGCTGGGATTGCGCGGGTCGGTTATGAAGAAGCATTGTGTCACGTGATTAGCGTGTACCCATGGCTCATTTTTTGCGATAGCGTTCACGGTAGTACTCTTGGCGTTCCGGTTTTCTCTTTCGACATTCTTAGCCCATCTGACACGGAACATCGTCGTGTTGTGCAGTCCAGAGTAGTCAAGCTCCCAGATCTCCTCGACCCTTCCGTAAAATCTTTCAGTTGCGCCGTTGTCGCTGCCGGTCATGCATTCCATCGTCACCCCTGAGTTCTGATCATCACTGTCCATATCTTTGGCCTCCGTGTAGAATGTGTATCCGTTGATATCGTATGCCTGATAGGTTACGAGGTTGGGCGAGGGGCCATGTGCTAAGGTGTATATGAGCAATCCGTCCTTAGCCCTCCTCCGGGGGATTAGCAATAATATGCTCTTTGAACCAATGCAGGAAAGTGGAGTTGTACTCTCTAGTAACTTCGGCGTCCGTCCTGTATACCCCCCGGTCACGACACTTCTTTGCGATAATTTCTTTGTGCAGTGCCATGAAAGGATCTACCTCGTATAGGTGTTCTAGCACTACCAAGTTTGCTATGTCAAAGTCGCTCCATCGATCTGAGTATGCCACGTGCAGTTCCCTGCGACCGTTGGAGTGACCTTCTCCTTCGAGCCTCCCATCATGCTTGTTAACGGGCAAACCAACACTAACACCAGGCGGCTGCAGGTCTGCGCCATATAGAAAATTCTCGCAGAAAGAGATGCACTCTTGTGTCAGATAGCCCAAGACGATGCTTCCATCCGGACGGGACATGTTACAAACGAATCCTTTGATGATCCCATTCATCCTCTCAAACGGCATCATGTTGTGCAGAAATGACGGCCCCAGGTCTATTATGTCGTCCACAATATGGACACACAGATGCACCATCACGTCAAAGAACGTGGGTGGGAAGTACATCTCAAGCTAATTCAGTATCACAACGATCTCTTCATGTAGCCTTCGGAGCTGCTTCAGACTGATCGACTTTCGAGAGATGACGTCGAAAAAGTTGCAGAGACCAATATGCGTGTCACGGACGTGCTTGTCCATTATCTCTCTAAGGGCAACAGGTAGTATCTGCGTCATCATCACATGACAGTCACGGGACTTCATCCCGCTGAACCTTTTCTTGTCCATGTCTAGATATCTGCTTATCTTGCCACAGTAACTGGAACTAACTTTGACTCCGGTAAGGCACTTAAAGAATTGACCGATCTCAGCCTGACTTAAGGTGAAGCAAGAAGGGGGGCAATAATCATGTTTCTTTATTTTCTTGCCCTTCTTCTCCCGCGCCTATGTCTCCGTCTCTGTCTTGTCTGACATTTTACGGGGCGGCATGTGCAGATCTTCCCTGATTTTCAAATCTTGCAAGTCTTTTCTTGCCTTCGGCCCATCCTTGGTCTTATCCGCCATGTTCATCAGTGTCGCGAGCAAGCTCTCAAGGACATTCTTACAGATATGCATTTGATCAAGGCAATGAGGTGTATCGAGTTTGTGCCAGTACTCCAAGTCCCAGAACACAGACCTCGTCTTCCATACCTTCAGCAGCGGCTCTGGCGCCTTTTTCATCGTCTTTCCCTGCGCGGGGCACTCCTTCCAGTTTTTCAACAGCTCATCGATTTCGGCACCGCTCCGCTTACGTGGAGGTCCTCGATGCTCAGCGTGACCATTGAATAGATCTCCACGGTTTCTCCACGGGTCGTCCTGTTCGAGCCATCTTCGATGCCCCATGTACACGATTTTCCCAGACCCGCCATCTTTCCTTGACGTTAGCTGCTGAGACGTCGTATATCCATGCACCGCGTGCATCCGCAATATCCATGGCACACCTGGCCTGCGAGATATCCGTAACCGAGATAGTCGTGCACCTTCGTGATCAGCGCGGCTCTCATGTAGAAATACTCGCCTTTGCTGGCGTCCCATGTCTTGGCCGGTGTTTTCCATAACGTGTCTAACTCCTCTTGAAGTAGCCCCAGATACAAATTAATATTATTTCCTGGTTGTTTCGGCCCTTGAATAAGCATGCTCATGTGAATGTACTTCGACTTCATGCACAACCAGGGGGGAGGCTGTACATCCATACAAACACGGGCAATGTGCTATGGCTGGTGTTCTGGTCACCAAACGGATTCATGCCATCGGTACACGCGCCGAGCACGATGTTCCTTGCATCACATTCGAAATACCGATAGAAGCTGTTCAACGCTCTCTGTCAGTGTACTAAAATAGGGGTTCTATTTTAGTACCCCTTACTAAGTGCACGGGCAGTCAGAGCCGCGCGACCACGACCGCACTAAGCAGGGCGAGGGAGAGGGCCGGAGACACAGAAACAAACCAAAAAGCAACACCAAGACCGAGGCCACAGAGAGCAAATGGACGAAGCAGGTTTCCCCGGCAAGACCCTTGCCAGGGCAGCCTCGGCAAGACCCTTGCCGGGGCGGCTCGCCCACACCAGCGGAGTGAGCCACCCTTGAGCCCACAGTCTCCAACACCATCAACCGCATTGGGCCAGGGCTCGGGAGGGACCTCCATGGTGGTGTGCAGATCTTTGTGAAGACAAGAACAATATTCAAGATCAGAAGAGTGGAGGACGGCGAGCCTCGGCGAGCCTCGGCGAGATCCTTGCTGAGGAAGCCCACAAGACCCCCAGCAAGATCCTTGCCGGGGACGATCGCAACGCCACGGCAAGACCCTTGCCGAGGGCGCCCGCGAGGCTGCAGCTAGGCCCGCACCCGCCAAGCTTTTCACCACCAATCCCATGCAGCTGCCAGCCCACCAGCCGGGCAGGCACCTGCGTGTCGACGCAGGGCTCCTCCGCCAGCTCAGCACATGCCTACGTGGTGGCATGCAGATCTTCCTGAAGGCTCCACCACCGCGCCACCTCAGCTGCTTGCCTGCCTACATGGCGCCACCGCCTCGCTGGCCCAGGCGCGTGTCAAGACGAGGCGAAGCGGCAGTAAAGTGGAGGGGACACGCCAGGGGCGCATTTAATGCGTCTTGTCCCGTAATCGCTAGCGATAAGCTTAGCCACAGTACCCCGATGCCACCTCCTGGTGCCACTGTGGCGATCCCTTCGCCTATAAAAGGAGACCCAGGGCATCCAGGAGAAGGATTCAGACTCTTGGACAAGTTACGCCCCTTGTAGCTAGTTCAAGCTCCTCAAGAACACAGATGTACACATCCAAGCAGGACTAGGGTATTACGCATCTCTGCGGCCCGAACCTGGGTAAACGATCCGCGTGCTTGTACTAACTGTTGATCCTGCTCTCCTCAGCACCCAGCGCCCCGTAATCGTAGAAGGGATCCTCGTGGTCCCATAGGTGTCGTTTCCCACCGACATCTTTGGCGCACCAGGTAGGGGGCGCAGTAGTGAGCATCTGGTTTTGCAGCCAGTGGCACGGTTCTTCATCGCCATGGCTCCCAAGAAGAAGAAGGCCACGGTGGTCGGCTTGTCAGGAGCCAAGCGGCCCGATCCGGTGTCAGGACCCCGATTCCAAGTCACATCGATCTAGCCGGTAACACCTCATATCACTTTGCGGCCTCATGCACGGTATTCCCGCGGGTGTCGCCTTACCATGGCCCGGGACCGTTTGCGTCTTTTGGCTCACGTATATGATAGTGTCGCTAGCATCCATATGACAGAGAACCCGGGCCGACATCACTAGTCTTGAACCCAAAGTGGCACTAACTTACGGGGACATGCATACATGAATCAACATCGAGCATGTCGGTCAGCAGCGTGCGAATCCGGGCTGTAGCACTGGGCTAACAGGACTCCGGTGAACCGGGCTGTAGCAGGCTAGGCAGGACTCCGGATGTCACCGCGTGACATTTCCCCGAAGGGACAGACACAGGAACGAAGTGAATCACATGCCGGCCAGTCAAGTGTTCCGGAGCAGTAGTGCTGGGCTAGCAGGACTCCGGTGAACCAGGCTGTAGCGGACTACTATGGCTCATGGAAGCACAAGACTACATTTCCCCATAAGAGAGGCTACCAAGGATAAACAACTAGGTTGTCGGATCCCACACATACCAAGCATTTCAATCATACACACAATATGCTCGATATGTGCGAATACAACATGGCATCACAACAAGACTCTACGACTCATAGTATTTATTCATTAGGCTCCAAAGAGCCAGATATTACAAATATGGGTCTCATGACCCAACATTCAGAGCATACAAGTCAAAGCACATGCGGAAGCTTAACATGTCTGAGTACAGACATCTACAAATGAAAAAGGCTGAGAAGCCTGACTATCTACCAGATCCTGCCGAGGGCACAAGATCGTAGCTGAGGTATCAAGCTAAACGTCGAAGTCCACACGGAACTACTGGCGAGACTGACGTCTCTCTGCAAAACATAAAATAAGCAAACGTGAGTACAAATGTACCCAGCAAGACTTACATCAGAACTATCTACATATGCATCGGTATCAACAAAGGGGGTGGTGGAGTTTAACTGCAGCAAGCCAGCTTTGACTCGGTGGCTATCCAGAACTACGACTTCAAGTAACTCTTTTGAGGTGGCGCACACGAGTCCACATATTCACCATATCAATACACCACTATGGATTCGTTCCCGTCTCCCTACGAGGACGCCATCCATAGCACTCACGCTTATCTTGCGTATTTTAGAGTATCCACTTTCACTTGTCTATGAACTGTTATAGGCAACCCAGAAGTCCATTACCGCGGACACGGCTATTCGAATAGATGATGTTAACCCTGTAGGGGTGTAGTTCTTCACACACGCTCTCGCCACTTACCACCATGTACACGTCGTGTATCTCGGCAACCTTCAAGCGGAAGCCTGGCGAGGGAGTCGGCCACGACCTGACTAACCACACAAGTCTCTCGTCCAGGTTTATCGCCTATTCGGGTTCCATCCGCAAGGAGATCCGGCCGAGGTGTCGCCCACGGCCCCAAACGATGTGTGCAGGGTTCCCAAGCCCACCTCGACGGATGGATCTACGCTTGGTACACCGTGCCACGGTGCCTAGTCTGTTCCAAGCCCACCTGTACCGGGTACCACTTGGTAGACTACTAACACAACCTACAAACACCAGATACTAGTTGCAACACCTGGACAGAGATCGAGGCGGTTAATAAGCCGAGAGGGGTCGAGTTACCGGAACCCAATGTGTGGTAGTAACTGTGCATGGATCACAAACACAGAACTCAGTTCCTGAGGACAGCTTCAATGAGACAACCCACCATGTACTCCTACATGGCCTCTCACCGCTACCTTTACCAAATCGTGTTCACACACTTAGCTCTCACACAGTAGGACATGTTCACAACTTTCCAATTTATTCCCGATGAATCAGACCTGACACAACTCTAAGCAATAGCAGGCATGACAAACAAGCATGAATGAGTAGGCACATCAGGGCTCAAACAACTCCTACTCATGCTAGTGGGTTTCATCTATTTACTGTGACAATGACAGGTCATGCAGAGGAAAGGGGTTGAACTACCGCAGCAAGTAACAGATGAAACATTGTTGTCCTAATGCAGTAAAAGAGAGCAGGAGCGAGAGAGTGGGATTGTATCGGAATGAACAAGGGGGTTTTGCTTGCCTGGCACTTCTGAAGATGATATAACTCTTCATCGGTGTCATCGGACTCATCGTCGAAACCACGTCTACCGAGGGGGAACAACACCGGCAAACAGAGAAGAAACACGATCAATGCAATGCACAATATGATGCATGATCATGACATGTCAATATGCTGTGATTTGGGCTAATGCAACTAGCAACAGGTTAAATGAAGTTGGTTTGAATCCAAGATTCAAATTCAAACTCCATATGTGGAAATTCAAATGCCATTTACATGATTTGTCCTAAACAGTAGCTATAAGTTGCTCTAGCATGCATGGAAAAGGTACAGATGGATAGATTGGATTTTTCTGATCATTTTTCATATATAATTTATCTTATTTGGAGTTACGGTTGAATTACTATGATTTTTAGAAGTTTAGGCAATTTTCTGGATTTTCTAATTATTTAGAAATAAACTAATTCCAGAAAATGCATTACTGCGTCAGCACTACGTCATGCTGACCTCAGCAGGTCAACAGACCGGGTCCAGGTCAAACCTAACCAGTGGGTTCCACTGGTCAGTCTCACAGTGCTGGCTCGGGTCACAGACAGGTGGGGCCAGTCAACGGTGACGTCAGCAGGTCAACTGACCTGTGGGGTCCACGTTTGTTAGGTTAAAATTTAACAGGGGTTTACCCCGCGGTTAACTAGGGGGGTGGGGCTGGTCTGTCAGTGGCACAGGGCGGGATTAACGCGCTAATTAGCCTCAAGCTAATGACGCCATGTCATCTCACCGGAGTTGAACGCCGGCGAGCACATCCGACGACGGATGCTCCTCGGGATCGAGCTACGGGCAACCATTTGCCTTGCCGTTTGCTTCTACGGGTTCCTCGGGTTCGCGCGCATCCAAAGGAGCAAGTGAGAGGAGATGGGGTGAACTGTGGCGTCAGCGGTGGCGAGCGAGGCGGCGGCCGGAGTTTGGCGTTCGTGAGTTTTGCTGCTGCGGCTCACGGTCGAGCGAACCAGTGCGCTAGGGATGCACTACGCGAGGTTGCGAACACGTTGCACACCGACGGATGACCAAATGGTCACCGAAGTGACGCCGGCGTCGAGCTCGTGCGACGGGGCGTTTCGGTCAGCGCGGAATCAACGGCTACAGGTCGCGAACGGCGTCGGGGTAAGAGGGAAACGGCGTAGGAGCTCACATAGAGGCTGTAGGGATGCTTAGCGCGCTCGGGGACGGCTCGGAGGTGTCGAATCGGCAGTGGCGATCTCCGATGCCCGAGGTTGAAGACGAGGGCAAAGGCGGCGTTGTGGGGCGTCCGACGTCGCGCGGCTCCGTATGGAGGTCGAGGATGAAGCGGCGGAGCTCTTGGTAAGCTCGAGACGTCGAGGGGGCGGCAGTGGCTGCGGTGGTGCTCGGCGGCACACTGCGGTGCGCTCGGGCACGAGGTGGAGAGGAGCCAGAGGAGAGAAGAGGCGCTGGGAGAGCCAGAGAGGGTCGAGGGGGTGGTGTGGCTTCACCAGGGAGGGCCAGGGCAAAGTGGCAAGCAGGAGGTGGCCGTGCGCGTGCCGGCGGGCGTCGGCCACGCGCGCTCCAGTCCTTCTGGCGTGAGCTGGAAGAAGACAAGGGAAAGAGATGGGCTGGGCCAATAGTGTCGGGCCAACACAGTGCAGGCCAGGTAAGTGGCTCAGGTACTCTCCTTTCTGCCTTTTCTGTTTTTATTTTTTTATTTTGTTCTGTTTGTTTTGATTTAGTGTAGGCACTAAATCATTTTAATAAATTCTGAAAATTATTGTGGATGTTAGATGAACTATTCCAGAGCTCCACAAATAACTTCAGAATATTTGGACCATTTAAAATATATATAGCATTTAAATGGCTCCAAGTCAAATACTTTTGTGTTAATTCAAGAATCCAAAAATGACCTAAAAATATATTCATCATTTTTGGCAGAGGTTTTCACCTTAACCAGAAATCATGAACTTTTCTTAGAGCATTTTGGGTTCATTGAAAATGTTTTTATTTGAACCTATTTGAATTCATTTGGTGCTAGGGTTTATCAATCCCCATTTCAACTTTAAATGAAATTTAGACATGATGCAGCAACCAAGCTAGTCCAAGTGCATAGCAAGGCTAGGGACGTGACATCCGGTGCGGGCGAGCAGCGGACCGGTCGCGGACAGAACTCGAGCCGCAGCCCGCGAGCATCAGCATTGCTCTGGCGGTCAGAGCCTGGCGAGCAGCATTGTTCGTACGCCAAACGACGAGCCACACGCCGCTAGATCCAAAGACGGGGCCGGGCCCCACGCAGGCGGCGCGGGGCCCTCCAAGAGTGTTGCTGTGCCACCCACAGGTGGCGCGACGACCTCCAAGATGCCCATCCCGGCACTCACAGCGCGCTCCTCCCATGGTGTGCGCGACGAGCAGCGTCACCACACTGGTGACCCTGGACGCCGTTGTGGGAAGAGCCATGTGCTCCATCCACGAGACGAAGGGGGCCTACGTGCCCGCCGAAGCGCTGGCGAAAGTGGCACGCAGCCGCTGGGCCGTGACGGAGCTCCTTCTAACGTGGTTAGAAGTCGAAGCGTCCCACGGTCCACACAACTTTCTCCAACACCCATGCCAGCAGAAGCTTTGGCGCGCGCGCAGCTGCTCCTCGACTTCCCTTCTACTGCGGAGAATCTTGACGAGTGGAGAGCCACAATCCGGAGCCTCGTTGCCATCGCCAACAAAGACGATCCGTGACCAATGGGGCCCTCGGGTCGGCGCTTCGTCGAGCCACCGCATGCCAGTGGAGGAAGGACCGGAGGTGCTGCGGCCACGGTGCACTCTCCTCCTCAACGCCAACCACCGCGGGCGTCAGCCCGTCGTGATGACGCTTGTGATAATATCTCCATAGCGTCGTCTGACCCGTGGACCCACCGCGACCAGCGCCAAGTTCTTCGGGAGCGAGCTCACGGAGACGCTCGAACCACCATCGAGCGCCGGCGCGATGCACGCCACCAGTTGAACAAGCGGGCAGGGCCCGCTGCGGACCCCCCGGCTCCGTGAGGCTCCGGCGGCCTACCTTACGAGGTGGGCTGTCCGGCCTTTACCCATGAGCTGTGGCAGTTCCAGTGGCCATCCCACCGCACGTTCAAGCCTGCCGTTGGCGAGAAGTACAACGGCAAGACTCACCCGTCGGAGTTCCTCAGCATCTACACCATCGCGATGCAAGCTGCTGGGGCCCGCGATGATAAGGTGCTTGCCAATTACTTCCTGTTGGCGCTGAAGCCTAATGTCATGTCTTGGTTGATGCACTTGCCGGTGGATTCCATTTCTTCTTGGTCGGACCTGTGTCATGAGTTCGTTGGTGCCTTCAGTGGAGGCCACCAAGCTCACGGCCAGGCTAGTGATTTTCATATCATTCCCCAGAAGGACGGGGAAACCCTGTGCAACTACATCCAGAGGTTCAGCCGGGTGCAGTACAACATCCCCGATGTTCATCCCGCCGGCGTGATCAGTGCGTTCCACCAGAATGTGCGCAACCGCAAGATGCGCGAGGGGATGGCGATGAACAAGGTCAAGGATGTGGCCGAGCTTTATGTTCTGGCCGATCGGTGCGCTCGAGCTGGAGAGGGAAGGAAGTACCCCGGCGACGACGCCGGCGCGGAAACCGACTCCACGGATGACACCGCCACCCCGGCGAAGAAGGGCCGGCGCCGTAATAGGAAGCGCAAGGGCAAGACCGTGCTTGCCGTTGAAGGGTCTGACGACACCGGCGCCACCAAGAAGGCCAAGGCGAGCGACCCCGGCAAGGAGATTGCCGGGTGTGCCGCCTGCCGGGCCTTGGCGGCTGCCGACAAGCCAGGGGGCTCTGACAAGCAGTATTGCAAGATCCACCGCACCAAGGGCCATGCCCTCCAGAACTGCCGGCAAGTGGAGCTGCTCGCTGGGAAGCAGAAAGCCGAATACGAGTGGCGGGATAAGGAGAAGGGCCAAGAGGGTGCCGAGGGATCCGGCAAGAAACGTGGCGGCCAAGGAGGCCGCCGCGGCAAAGATAATCAGCAAGAGAGGCCCGCCCGGGGCCGTGACAAGAAGCAAGAAGACGATAGTCATGACGAGGACGACGAGTCCGGTGAGGAAGAGTTCCAGAAGGCTACAGAGGCCATGTGCGTCGACGGTGGTGCCTCGCTGCATGCTTCTCACCGCCAGCTCAAACAGTGGGCGCGTGAGATTACAGCAGCGGAGCCCTCGTTCAACGCCTAGAAGCCGCTGAAGTGGTCCAGCACGCCCCTCATCTTTGACGCCGAGGGTCATCCTGACCGCACAACCGCGGTCGGGTGTTTTCCGTTGTTGGTCTCACCAACGATACGCAACCTCAAGGTGAACAAGATCCGGTTGACGGCGGGGCCGGTCTGAACTTGATATCACCTGTTGTGATCGGGAGGCTGCAAATTCCTGATGGAGACCTCGAGGAAACGGGCACGTTTCAGGGGGTCAACCCAGGAAGGAGCCAGCCGAAGGGGAAGGTCACGTTGCCTGTGATGTTTGGAAGTGAGTTGAACTACAGGACGGAGATGATTGTCTTTGATGTAGCCGAGATACCCTTGCCCTACAACGGGATCCTCGGCCGCCCGGCACTAGCCAAGTTCATGGCGGCTTCTCACTATGCCTACAACACGCTGAAGATGCCCGGGCCGATGAACATCATCACCGTCCCCTCCGACAAGAAAGATGCGCTGATCTGCGCCGACCTACTCTACTGGGAAGCAGTTGCAGCAGCTGCCGCCAAGGCACTTGCTCCTGCCGCTGAAGCACCTTTGCAAGAGCAGTCCAAATTGGTTTTGAGCCCCAGCTACATAGAAATATGGAAGCTTATATGGATGACATAGTGGTCAAAAACAAAGGACAAAGCAACACTTGTGCAAGATCTGGAGGAGACGTTTGCAAACCTGCGCAAGATCAACCTCAAGCTGAACCCTGAGAAGTGTGTCTTCGGTGTCCCGTCCGGCAAGCTTCTCGGGTTCTTTGTGTCGCAGCGTGGGATTGAGGCAAACCCAGATAAGATCAAGGCCATCGAGCAGATTGAGGCACCCAAGCGGATCAAAGACGTGCGTCGGCTCACCGGCTGCGTTGCCACCATGAGCAGATTCATCTCCAAGTCCGAGAGCGTGCCCTTCCCTTTTTCAAGATCTTGAAGAAGACGGTCCCAATAGAGTGGACCCCGGAGGCCGAGGCAGCGCTGCAGGATTTGAAGAGGTACCTCTCCTCTACCCCAGTGCTGGTTGCGCCCAAACCCCAACAACCGTTGCTGCTATACCTAGCAGCAACGAATCAGGTGGTTAGCGCCGCACTAGTGGCGCAGAGAGAGGTCGACGAAGAGGCAGCAGCGGCGGCAGAGTCAGCGGATGGCGAGCCGGAACCCTCCCCGGCAGGGCTCGGTCCCGACAAGACTGAGTCCCTGGCAGAGGCTGAGACTAGTGCGACAGGGCCCGTGCAACTAGGTGAAGTGGCGCTGAAGAAGAAAATGGTGCAGCACCTAGTTTACTTCGTCAGCTCCCTCTTGCAGGGGGCTAGGTCGAGGTATTTAGGTGTGCAAAAGTTGCTCTTCGGCCTCCTTATGGCCTCGAGGAAGCTGCGTCATTAATTCCAGGCGCACGAGATCACCGTGGTCACCCGCGTCTCGTTGCTACGGATACTGCATAACCCAGATGCAACGGGGAGGATCATGGAATGGGCCCTGGAGTTGTCGAGTTTCGGTTTAAAGTTCGAAAGCACCTCGACGATTCAGAGCAGAGTCTTGGCGGAGTTCGTTGCAGAATGGACCCCGACGCCCGACGAAGAGGTACAGGAGACCACTCTCCCCGGCAAGGAAACAAACTGCAACTGGATCATGTACTTTGATGGGGCTTTTTCGCTGCAAGGCGCTGGTGCTGGCGTGCTGCTTCTCGCACCCATCGGAGAGCACCTCAAGTATGTCATCCAAATGCACTTTCCTCGGGAGATGTCAACCAACAACACCGCCGAGTACGAGGGCTTGCTTGCCGGTCTCAGGATCGCAGCGGATCTCGGAGTCAAAAAGCTCATCGTCAGGGGTGATTCGCAGCTCGTCGTCAGACAGATCAACAAAGATTATCAGAGTCCGTTGATGGAGGCTTACATGGATGAAGTGAGCAAACTGGAGGAGCGCTCTAACGGTATACAAGCAGAGCATGTCCCTCGGATGGAGAACGACATCACCGACTACCAGTCAAAGCGTGCTGCCCTCAAGCTACCTGTGGAACCAGGTACTTTTGTGCTTCAGTTAACTCAACCATCCGTCGAACCGTCAACCGGGCAGAACAAGCAGAGGAAGCTAGGACTCGGCAAGTACTTCCCCACCGAGCTCCCCAGAGCCGCTGGCGAAGATGTTGCCGTGGATGCCGATCCTGCCGCAGGGTAACCGACTCCGGCAGGGCCTCAGGCCATGGCTGTAGAGACAACCGCCCCCGTGGTAGAAGAGATGCCTTTGGTCCTCGCCGTCGAGCCACAGGCTCCGGCATGGGCACATCACACCGTCCGATTCCTCCAAGTAGGAGAGCTTCCTGAGGAGCAGGAAGAAGTAGAAAAAGTAGCCCGCCGGTCTGCTCTGTACCAATTCGTTGACAACGTCTTGTACAGAGAAAGGATGAATGGGGTGTAACTGAAGTGCATCTCCCGGGAGGAAGGACTAGAGTTGTTGGCAGATATACATGGAGGCATATGTGGCTCCCACATAGGGTCAAGGGCCCTTGCTGGCAAGGCTTTCTGGCAAGGTTTCTTCTGGCCCACTGCCCTCCAGGATGCGACGGCACTAGTAACCAAGTGTGAAGCGTGCCAGTTCCATTCAAAGAAGCTTCATCAACCAGCTCAAGCCCTTCAAACCATCCCTCTCTCCTGGCCCTTCTCGGTCTGGGGGCTCGACATATTGGGCCCTTTCCCCCGTGTCGTCGGGGGCTTGGAGTACTTGTACGTTGCAATCGACAAGTTCACAAAGTGGCCAGAAGTGGAAGCGGTGAGGAAGGTGACAGCGCAGTCAGCCATCAAGTTCTTCAAAGGGCTAGTTTGTTGTTTTAGTGTACCCAACAGGGTCATCACCGATAACGGCACACAGTTTACAAGCCACGCCTTCATGCAGTACATTGAGGATCTCGGCAGCAAGGTCTGTTTTGCTTCCGTGTCACACCCACGGAGCAACGGCCAAGCAGAGAGAGCAAATGTTGAAGTCCTGCGAGGATTAAGAATGAAGACTTTTGACAAGCTGCGCAAGAGTGGAAGGCGCTGGATTGATGAGTTGCCGGCAGTTCTTTGGTCAATCAGAACGACGCCAAATCGAGCCACCGGCCAGACACCCTTTTCCCTGGTCTACGGGGCAGAGGCAGTTCTCCCCACGGAACTCATATATGGGTCACCTCGAGTGCTCGCTTATGATGAGCTTGAGCAAGAACGATTGCGGCAAGATGACGCAACGTTCCTTGAGGAAGATTGTCTCCGGGCGGCTGTGAGAGTAGCGCGCTACCAGCAAGCCTTGCGCCGCTACCATAGCCGCAAGGTTCATGCCCGGAGCTTTGAGGAAGGCGACCTTGTTCTTCGGCACGTTCAGTCGGCCAAGAATTCCAACAAGTTGACGCTAAAGTGGGAAGGCCCTTATCGGGTAACACGAGTCACCAAGCCCGGCGCAGTCTGCCTGCAGACCGAAGATGCCATTCCAGTGAGCAACTCCTAGAACATCGAGCATCTTCGCAAGTTTTACCCATAAGGCGCGGCTTGCCGGGCCTCCCGGCAAGCCACCCTTTTGTACAAGCCTTGCCAGCAAGGCATGTAACCCGTTGTACAAAGCCAGGCGCAGACCCTGAGCATAAATAAATGAAGCGCTGGCGCCCTAAGTTATAGCATGCATGCTAGGTTGAGTCTCTTCCTCGGTTAGGGTTGATAGTGCTTAGCAGCGGCTAACCCCTAGCTTAGAGGTCGAGTGCGCGTCTCTCTGTTCTTTTCTGTCCTCTTTGGTTCACAGGGCACAAGAGCACTTTTGCTGAGCTATTCAGAAGAAAGGGAACGGACCGGTGTCCCGACCCCGGCAAACCAAAGTTGCCGAGGGCTGCAAGTACAAGGATCCAACCACGGCAAGCCAAGGTTGCCGGGGGCTACAGATCCAGATAAGTCTTTTTATCCTCTGTCATGCATTTCGGTATAGAACTGGGATATGTGAAACCTCGTTTTATTTCTAGGCTACCGTGCTCCCCTTTTCTATACCCAAGAATTATCTCCTGGGTTCGGATTTGGTTGTAGTCGCGGCAGCAAGGAAATGGAACGAGGAGCCTAAGCCCACTTCATCCGTGCCTCCGCCATGGGCGTGAGAGTGGTCGAGCGAAGTGGAGGGACGGCAAGGCCTGTTGCCGGGCGAAAAACGTTGATCTTAAATAATAACAAGGATTCGCTCCTTGTCGCGGGTTTCACCCACGAACGAAAAACCCAGCAAACATCCCATACAGGTACAGTTCATACGGAATGAAAAACATGAGCAAGGGGGATTACAAGTTTCAAATTCTACTAATGCCCCAGGCTTACAAGTTGAAAAAAGATAAGGTGCCCATAATCCCTTTCTTGTCCCTCTCCTCAGGAGGCGGGTCAAGGAAGCGAAGAGGGGCAAAAGGAACGCCTAGGCGAGCTACGAGCAGCAGAAAGCACCAAGAGAACATCTCGGTGACCGTCCAAAGGCTGGCCGGTGATGACGGCGCCGGAGGAAGAGCTGGAAGACGAGGCGGCAGGCCGCCAATACATGATGAAGGCGTCGGTGCCCGCGTACTCTGACTTGACGGCCTTGCCGCCCGCCCTCTTCCTCTTCCGCAGCCTCCCAACGCCCGCCGCCCAAGGAGACGGCCCCGAGAAGTTCAAGGAGCTGGCCCCTCCCCCGGCAAACTCCGCCGGAGGAGCGACCAGGTGCAGATGCTGCTGCTGCCGCACCCGCCCAGGCGCGGTGCGCCCGACGCCTAGTCGGACCTGTCATCCTTCCGCCCGTTACCCTCGTCGTCGCTGCCGCTGTCCTCCTCGTCACTCTCGCTCAAGGAGGAGTCTTCGCCATCGGAGGAGCTCTCCATGCAGCACCTTACGCGAGTCCCGAAGTGCCCAAAGGTCTTGACGGAGAGGAGGCCGCTCTCCATTAATTTGAAATGGAGAGTGAGCCCCTCCGTCATCTGTGGATGCGAGCAAAAGTCTTCCACCCTCGGCGAAGATACATGACGTGAGGGGCGGGGAACTCGACATTGGCCCATGTGCCGCTGTTCCCACAACCCCTCATATGCAGCCGCAGCGCCTGCGGCAGGTTCAGCTCCATCTCCCGTGCAAACGGGGTCGAAAGGCGAAGACGACGGCGCGGCGACTGGCGCAGCCTGATGAAGAACTCACGAGGGTTGTCCCCGGCATGGCCCTCCACCGCGGGAGGGGCCGCTGGCGGAGGCGAGGCCGATGCGCTGCCACGTCCTCCTCTTCCCCGAGCACCACGACGACCACGGCCTCGCCCCCTTCCCTTTCCCCTCGCTGTTGGCTCCGCCACCACCGGCTCTTGGGGAGGAGGGACGCGCTGTCGAGCGGAGACTCTCGCCGCCACCGTCGAAGGACCGGGGTTCCCCTTCTCCATGACGAATGAGAGGAAGGAGGAAGCAGGAATGGAGAGAAGCAGATGACGAAGGATTGAGAGGCACCGTTCCTCTCGCTCCCCTCTTTATAAAGAGGCGGGGGCGGGGCTCGGCCGCCCCTCTCGGCCAATCCGGCTCATTGAAGTGACGGCGGGCGGGGCCATCGACCGCCCTTCCCGCCCAATTGAGGGCGCGTGGGAAACGACCCACGCATGCGCGACTTCCCGTATCCCATGCGCCTGCCATTCGTTCTGCATGCAGCAAACGTGGTGCAAGAGACGGGCGTAATGGGACGCGTGGAGTAGCGGTTCCCCAAGTGCGGAGAGTAAATGAGCAGCGACCCTGCGGTCTCGAAGAGACACGCAAGCCACCTCTTTACTGTTCACCGCAGATGATGTCAACATGCTGCGGTCACCCGCGCGTGCGACCCCACGTCACGCAATCAACGCGGGTCATGGGGAAGCGCAGCGGACGGAAAGTGGCCACGGTAAAACAACCGCCCCGCCTGCCGGCACACTGTTTTTGGGCCTAGCCCAACAACCGCACCGCGCTTATGTGTGGCGCAGGACCGGGGCTCCTGTCGGTGTACTAAAATAGGGGTTCTATTTTAGTACCCCTTACTAAGTGCACGGGCAGTCAGAGCCACGCGGCCACGACCACACTAAGCAGGGCGAGGGAGAGGGCCGGAGACACAGAAACAAACCAAAAAGCAACGCCAAGACCGAGGCCACAGAGAGCAGATGGACGAAGCAGGTTTCCCCGGCAAGACCCTTGCCAGGGCAGCCTCGGCAGCCTCGGCAAGACCCTTGCTGGGGCGGCTCGCCCACACCAGCGGAGTGAGACACCCTTGAGCCCACGGTCTCCAACACCATCAACCGCGTTGGGCCAGGGCTCGGGAGGCACCTCCATGGTGGTATGCAGATCTTTGTGAAGACAAGAACAATATTCAAGATCAGAAGAGTGGAAGACGGCGAGCCTCGGCGAGATCCTTGCCGAGGAAGCCCACAAGACCCTCGGCAAGATCCTTGCCGGGGACGATCACAACGCCACGGCAAGACCCTTGCCGGGGCCCCGGCAAGGCCCTTGCCGAGGGCGCCCGCGAGGCCGCAGCTAGGCCTGCACCCGCCAAGCTTTTCACCACCAATCCCATGCAGTTGCCAGCCCACCAGCCGGGCAGGCACCTGCGTGTCGACGCAGGGCTCCTCCGCCAACTCAGCACGTGCCTACGTGGTGGCATGCAGATCTTCCTAAAGGCTCCACCACCGCACCACCTCAGCTGCTTGCCTGCCTACATGGGGCCACCGCCTCGCTGGCCGAGGCGCGTGTCAAGAGGAGGCGAAGCGGTAGTAAAGTGGAGGGGACACGTCAGGGGCGCATTTAATGCGTCTTGTCCCGTAATGGCTAGCGATAAGATTAGCCACAGTACCCCGATGCCACCTCCTGGTGCCACTGTGGCGATCCATTCGCCTATAAAAGGAGACCCAGTGCATCCAGGAGAAGGATTCGGACTCTTGGACAAGTTACGCCCCATGTAGCTAGTTCAAGCTCCTCAAGAACACAGATATACACATCCAAGCAGGACTAGGGTATTACGCATCTCTGCGGCCCGAACCTGGGTAAACGATCCGCGTGCTTGTACTGACTGCTAATCCTGCTCTCCTCACCACCCAGCGCCCCGCAACCGTAGAAGGGATCCTCGTCGTCCCATAGGTGTCGTTTCCCACCAACAATCTCCACTGGCTTCCATCCTTGACGTGTCTCAGCTTCGGAGCATCTCCATCGTCGGGCTTCTTCCTCTCCACGTGCTAGCGCATTAGCTTTGCTTCCTTGGGATCTACGAAATACCGCTAGAGACGGGGAGTGATCGGTAAGTACCATACAACTTTCTGGGGACATTTCTTCCCGGCCTTCTTGTATCGAGAAGCATTGCACACCGGACAACTTGTTTTTTCCGCGTGCTCCTTCGATAAATTATGCAATCGTTGATGCATGCATGGTATCTAACATGCGGCAGATCAAGAGGGCACACGATCTTCTTGGCCTCATCAACACTGGTAGGACATAGATTCCCCTCGGGAAGAACATCCTTTAGGTACTTGAGATGCTCATCGAGGCTAGTGTCGGTGCATCTGTTTTTAGCCTTCGTCTTCAGGAGTTGGAGCATGAAACTCAAGCGGGTCACCTCAGGATTGCAACCATCATACAATGGAGTGTTCGAGTCTACCGCCAGTTGCTCCAGCTTAGCCTCCTCTCTAGAAGTAGCTCTCTCAGTACTCGTCTCCTTGCGAAGCAGTGCTTGAACATGTGAGTCCCGCACAATTCAACTAAGTACCGACGAACTCTACTGCGTGGAGTCCACGTCGTTCTCTATGCCGCCATGTCCGGCCCCTTCTCCTCCGCCATGTCCGGCCCCTTCTCCGCCGCCATGTCCAGCCTCTTCCCCGCCGCCATTATCGATCATCTCTTTGTCTTGCCTTGTGTCGTCATTGCTTGCCCTGTCGGCGTCCTCAACATCATCATCTTCATGTTCAATTATCCACCGAGTATAGCCATCCATGAAACCAGTCATGAGCAGGTGCGCTTCGACACGACCATAGTCATAGGGGTCGAGCCAAACTATTCCTTTGCATTTTCGACACAGACATAAAACCTTTGTCCGGTGATTTTCTTTCATGTCCTGCACCGCCGACCGCAACCACCTGTCCACCATCGTTCCACTGACCATCATGAACGTCTGCACGGTAATAATAAACAAATTGATTATAAAAATGTGTGCATGCATCAAAGTCATACAAAAATTTGGCATGACCTTCCCTAAAAATAGGACATATAGATCTAGAGTTTGCCCGGAATTCGCCGAAACAGAAATAAATCGATATTTCGGCAAAACATAGGCAACTCAAAAGCACAATTTGGCGTCAACTCATGCCACACACACAATTTCCATCATATTGCCCAATTATCATATCACACACATACACATATTTCCATTTTGCAAAAGCATGAAATTTTAATCACCTCTATCTCGAGATCGAGCACACGGTGGAGATGATGATGTAGGGAGATCAAAAGTGCACAAAGCTCTTCTCGACAAAGATAGATCTAGTTAGGGGCCAAATAGGTCACTTAACTAAATGCTACATCTACCTAGCTAGCTAATTTGGGAGGAGACAACTTCAACTAGTGGAGGGGGGAGGAAAAAGAGAAAGGAGATGCATTAATGAAGGTGGTGTAGTTAGCTAGGAGTAATGAAGAGAGAGAAAGGTAGGTAGAAGAGGGAGAGTAATGGGGGGAGAAGTATTGAGGAAGAAGAAGAGTGAGAGAGGGAGGATGTGGGAGGTAGGGGAAAGGGAGGAGAGGAGATGGCGGTGGGTGGGAAAAGGTGGAGGGGTGCTGCGTCTTAGCAGTAGCGCGGGAGGAAAAACACACTACTGCTAAGAGCGTAGCAGCAGCGCCCTTTCGTCACACGCGCTACTGCTAAACGGGCCAACCGTGCGGTCAATTTCAAAATTAGCAGCAGCGACGTGACTAAAAAGCGCGCTACTACTACTGAATTAGCAGTAGCGCGCGTCATGACCCCGCGCTGCTGGTAAACTTAGGTTGTGGGTACTGTCGGTGGATTTTTGTAGCAGCGCGGTTCAGACAACCCGCGCTACTGCTAAATTTACATCAGTAGCGCGGTTTCCTGCTCCTCGCTACTGCTAATTAGCAGTAGCGCCTCTTTTTGTGCCATGCTGCTGCTAAGATTCTGTGTATAAGGTTTTCCCTAGTAGTGATCTCTCTTTTAGAAAATAAGGTTAAATGATAGAAGACTTCCTTCATTGGGATTGTATTCGAGGAAAATATCTTGCGGGAATTCTCTGTGCTCCAATGCTGATGTAAGTACCTGTTGTATATCACTATATTTTTACATTAGCATGTATTTTGTTAATCGGCGTGAATCCAACCTTTATCTGATCTAAAATTAGTTGTAGCAAAATGTTAGAGGCGCCAATGTTGATTTTTGTAAAGAAAACTGCCTGGTAGTTTTGCATACTGAGCTGCATGAGTGTACTATCTCATATCATGCACACTACTGAATTGTAGTGCTGCTCTGGTTGCCCATTCATTCATTGTGTCAATGTTGCTTTCGTATTACCTTACCTGGCAGATGATAGCTGTGCCATATTGTGTTAATTTGGTGTTGGCTACTTTCCCAAATGTTCATTGTGCCAATGTTGCTTTCCTATTATCTGACTTGGCCAATGATAGCAAAGCTAGTGCCTTAATTTGGTGCAGGCTGCTGAAGATAAGAAGACAAACTCTGAAAACAGCAAGGCAACCCCATTGTTTCTTTCCAATAAATCTAGGACAGGTAATATGGCAATAACTCATGATTAATCTGTTTGGTTCCCCTCCTAATTTATGTTATGATGCAGTGGTCGAGACACTCTCCACTATCAATAATACAAGCCTGCCAAAATCGCCATATGAATCTGTTCAGTATCCTCTGTCTCGAATGCAACGGAAAAAATGTATGTTTGTGAACCAATTAATGGCTGAAGGAATGATGGAAATGGTGGAGGAATCACAGGTGCTGAGTCGTGCGACACAACAGCTGATCAATGTTTTCAGACACAGTGTAGCAAAGCAGCAAGAACTTTCTCACATGTGTATGGGCGTCATCCCTACTGAGGTTGCAGATTGTGACGTTGTAGATTGTTAGGTTCAGTTCATTTATTTGCACTAGCATGAATCTTTGATTGCCCAGTGGATGTAATCTCCTGTAATATATGCTGGATGTGCAACGTTTTTCCCTGTATGTCGTACCTTTGCTTGATCGGTTTTGGTCCTGTGCATAATTGCTCATCGTAATGGGCTCAAATTATCTAATTTGGCCTAAAGACATGTAGGAACTTTAGAGGGCCCATTAAGTTAATGGGCCGTTACCAGGCCGAAAGTTAATGGTCGACCCTCTTAACTCTCGGGTTGTTAATAGACCGACATCGAAGTGGGCAACAGGTGGGCCCAATTGATTTCATGGGCTGTTAACAGGCCGTTACTAAGTTCGGGCTACATATGGCCCAACTATACTGTGGTCCTTTAGCAGGCCGAAAGAGACAGCGGGCTTGTACTGGACCATGAAGAGCATGGGCCGCTAAGAGGCCAAAAGTCAGGTCATATTGTAAATGACCCAACAGTGTTGTGGGCCTTTAGCAGGCCGAAAGAGAAACCGGGCTGGTATTGGACCATGAAGGGCATGCATCGTTAAAAGGCCAAAACTCAGGTCCGACTACAAATGGCCCAACTCATTTATGGTCCGTTAAGAGGCTGAAAGGCACATAGGGTCGGGAATTGGCCCAACACTTAAATGGGTCGCTAAAAGGCCAAAACTCAGGTCTGACTACAAATGGCCAGACGGATATATGGGCCGTCAACAGGCTGAAAGACACACCGGGCCGGAAATTGGCCCAACACTTAAATGGGTCGCTAAAAGGCTGAAACTCAGGTCCGACTACAAATGGCCCAACTGATTTATGGGCCGTCAACAGGCTGAAAGACACACCGGGCCGGAAATTAGACCAACATTTAAATGGGTCGCTAAAAGGTCGGAAGATGTACATCGTGAAAATTGGCCCATCCACTGAATGGGCCGTTAACAAGCTGAAATCTCATCGGGCCGATATTGAGCCCAAATATATAGCGGGCTGTTAACGGGCTCGATTTGACAATGGGCTGCAATGGTGTCAAATCTTTAACGGGCCGTTTACGGGCCAAATTGGCACATCTCGAATGGGCCGTGGGCCTAAATGGACCTGACACAAGTAGGCCTTATATGGGTCGGCCTGCTAATTTTTACTGGGCCGCCTTTTTCACCGGAATGGGCCACTGTTGGGCCGTGCCACGTGTTGACCTATCATAGGCGCCTCCTGTCCAATGAGTGGATGACATCTGTACCAACGGTGAGGTAACACGTGTTTCCGTCGGCCAATGAGAATTTTACACTTGGAAAATCAGCATTGGTCGTGGCTGTTAGCGGGTTATCGGATCCAAAACCGGACCCGATAGCTTAACGGCGTCCCGTTACGGTGGATGCCACGTGTCGGTCACCCTTGATGAAAGCACTTCTATGACGCGCGATTTATCGTCATGGAAGTGGACACTTCCGTGATGATAATTTTGGTAATGTCATGGAACACTTCTACGACAACACAGGTATAACTATCTTCATCCTGTCATAAATTTTTCATGGATGTACATGCATGACAAAAAACATGACCTACTGTGACAAACACGTATCATCACGGAAGTGTATTTTTTTGTAGTGTGTATTTCGATTATGAAATCCTGGTTGTTGTTATATGGATATCAAATATCTCGTGTGTTTTTATAAGAAATATCAATTAGATTAGTACATGGATTATCAATAATAGGCTAATTACCCTGATTATTGGGGTTTTTTATTGCAGACGGTTACTCAGACAGCACCATGGGCGATGAACTCAAACAACCGACACGGTTTCTAGAAAGTAGGCGTGTTCGATCAACTAACAATCACACAAGGCTTCCGGTAGAGAACTGTTTGAGTTAGGCCACCTTGCACAAACGTTTCCACACAAAAAACTGTGTGTGATATACATACGAATGGAAATGTTTTTCTGGGATTCACCGTGTGGGATGTACATACGAACGGAAACAATTGGGTTTCGATGCCCCGCCAGATCGCACACGAGCTCATTTTGCCCCAGCCTGTGTGCTAGGAGGGCCTATCCCCGACGGTTTCTGGGTCGTGTGGGAAGGACCCCCCCCTATCGCCCACACTCACTTGGCGACAGTTCCAAACGCCATCGCAGAAAGGGGTTAAAAACCGTTTGTATAGCAGGTCTCTGCACCAGTGCAAGACCCTGCGATCCCAGGACCCTTCCTTCGCGGCTACCTCTGGGGTGCAGGGGGCGTGCCGAGGGCTCCTCCACTGGTCATCGCCGGTGGCTGGGCGACCCCTGCATCGGCTTCAGCTCCGAGCGGCGAGGCCGCGCCGCCCAGTGCCTTCGCCGAGGCCTGGGAAGCGGCCGGGGAAGCGCCGACCAGCAGCCCATTGCCGGACACCGGCGAGCCACTCCGCGCCCCTTCGGCAGCCCCCGGCGTGGAGGAAGGGCTTGGCCACGCGCTGGAGCTTGCGCGCAGGCATAGTGTCGTCTGCCATGACCTTTTCCCGGAAGTAATGGGCGCACTGAGTTGACTTGGAGGAGAGCTTGTCGGTGTCGACGCCTGCCTCGAGGTGGAGAGCCTCCGCTTGGCGCGCGACTGGCACCAGCTGAAGGTCGCCATCAACCTTGGGCATCTGCAACATGAGCGCGCCTGCGCGGACACTGCAGTGTCCCTCGCCACTTCTCGTGAGGCTTGCGCCCGTGCTTTGGAAGAAGCCAGGGCCGCAGACTGCCGTCGTGAGGCAGCTGAGGAGCGGGAGAGGGAGCTTCGGGCTTGAAACGCCACCCTTGAGCGGCAGGTCCAGGCACGCAGGGCCGCCCTGGCCGCACCGTTGAGAGAGCCCCCCTCCGATGAGAAAGAGGTCCAGGCACGCGAGGAGGAGCTGGCACTTGAGGTCTTGGATCACAACATGGAGCTCGAGCGACTGGAGGTGGGGGAGCAT
This sequence comes from Triticum aestivum, assembly GCF_018294505.1. Lineage (NCBI taxonomy): Eukaryota > Viridiplantae > Streptophyta > Magnoliopsida > Poales > Poaceae > Triticum > Triticum aestivum. Next base: position 402,033,135 of record NC_057799.1, read on the forward strand.
CAAGCAGCTGCGGCTGAGGACGCCATTGCCGCTCGCGAAGCCAGGATCTAGCAGGAGGTCGACCAAAGGGTAGCACCGATTCGTGTTGCTCTCGCCGACGAGCACCGCCGAGAGTTGGGGCTCCAGGAGACCCGCTTCGAAATATAGCAGGCCGAGCTTGAGGGTAGGACCACCGCCCTCAGGACGAAGTTGGCCGCGACAGAGCAGCGGGAGAGGACCGCCAAGGAGGCTCAGGCCTCCGCCCAAGCTGACTTGGCCTCCGCTCGAGCCGACCTGTCCTCACTTCAGCAGCAGGTTGAGGCCGTCTCGTCCCTTGCGGAGGAGACTACAAATGAAGCATGCCATCGTCGGACGATGCAGCGCGAGCATTCCTCGATGCTCAAGGACCTTAGGGTCAGGGCCAACCGGGCCTTAGACACCATCTGTGAAGAGAGCGCCTCCCACCCGCACGAGGATGATGACGCCAGCCACCTCCGCTTCTTCACTCAAATTGTGACCCGTCTGGAGGACCAGGCCGGGAGGGCTCGCCAGCTCGTCGCAGAGAGAAGCCAGGGCCTCCTTGGGCATGCGTTCTCACGCGTCTTCAGTCACCTTCTGAGCCTAGAGCCCCACTTTGACTTCAACGCTGCGATAGCCCCCGTTCCTAGGGTCATCCAGGGCAATTTGGCCGACTGGGTGGACGACCATGTGGACGACCTGGTCGCAGAGTTTTCCCCTGAAGATGACGCAGTTGTGCTTGCAGCCGAGGGAGGCAGTGCGGATGATGATGATGACCACGGCGCCCGTGGCAGCGCATCCGGCTAGGCCTGCATTTCCCTTCCTGCTCTGACCTGTATGCAAAAAACCTTCGGATACGGCCCTATGGGGCGTGAAAGCATTTTTGAAGGGGGGCTTATAATGTATGAAATGATGGTATGCTTTTGAGATATAATTTGGAACGTGTCATCATGAGCTTGGAGGCTCCCGAGCGAAGTAGCTGTTTCGACTTATCTTTGGTTCCGTAGGTCCTGAGCGGGTTCTGATGTTGCGGAAGCGCCCCTCTCCCAAGGCGGGCCCTCCGGGGGCTCGCGAGGGTTTAAGCCTCACGAGGAATCTGCTGGCCCGCCCAAGAGGGCCCCGCGAGGAGCCGATTGGCGGATTACAGCAAGGTGTGCGCGCAGTGATCCTATGGCGGTTGCATTCCTGACCCCCGGGGGAGGGGGGGGGCTCGGCGCCACCTGGGCTAGCCCGAGCATGCTCGACGCGCGCATACCACACCCAGCCCCCGCTCACTGGGCGCTCGCAGGGGGTAGCGGGCGTGAGCCTTACTCTTAAACACAAACCAAAAGGCAAGAATCGCCACGAGCCAAGAGAAATTCCCCCCATTTTTCCTTTGATAAGCACACGAAACTCCAAATCTCATTCCAAAAGATGGAAAATTGGGTTACAGAAAGATGGCAAAAGCAAACAGCCGCGTCCCGCACCTAGCTAGTCTTCTCACCGGCACGGAGCTAAGTGCTTCCACTAGGCGTGGGCATAGTCATTGGGGGACAGTGTCGACGGCCAGCGCGGAGCATCGTGCTTCCACTTGGACGTGGGTGGGAGCCCCCTTGAGGCCCGAGGGCAACGCTCAGGAGACTCCGGGGCGTGTACATCCCCAACTCATCATTACGTGAGAGTGTCACGAGCGGAGATCTTCACAGGCATCCATGGCGCCTAACGAGGGCCCCGCCCTGCGCCTCCCCCGACCACCGTTGGGGCGTCCGGAAACCAGGACGAGACCAAGGGGCAAGGGGGACGCTGGCGGTGCCGCTAGCAACTGCAGGTCCTCTACCGGGGGGAAGGGCTCGCCAGCGCCTTCCCCGGCAGGGGACTACCTTTGTGCGGCACCTTGCTCCATGCGGCGCGGAGGAGGCCTTGGCACCAGGCTCCCCCCGCGCAGCCCCCAGTGCATCTCGACCGCCTGCAACGGGGCCATCATCCTGAGGTCTTGGTTCACCTGCGGTCCATGGTTAGCGTAATCGTGCCCTTGAGATAAACGCTGTACCCGGTGGCTGCTGTTGAAGGCGTTGGTGGAGCTTCGGGGTGGCTCACGAAGAGCCTCGGCCTCGTGCGGCCCCGACGTCCAGGCTGGCGAGGGAAGCGAGCAGGGGCTTCTTCTTGGCGCGAACAACAAGTCTGTCAGCGGAGGTACGGGGATGCCTGAAGCCGCGACCCTCGATTCGTCGCCTGGTCGTCCGGCGGTGTTGCTTGCCAAGCTTGTCGCCAAGCCATGATGATCGTAGGGTGGCATCTCAGTGTGGCCCCAGGAGGGGCCTTCCGGCCTCGCCACGCCCGGGGTGACGTATGCTGGGTAGGATGAGCGGTGTCGCGGGCAAGGTTGTTACCACGAGGTCCTCCGGGCCCCTCGTGTAAGGGCGTGCAGGTGTAGCGGGGCCGGAGCACGCCCCCGGCAGCGCTTGCGGTGCAGGTAAGGTGCAGAAAGGTGTTGTGCCCCTGCAGGCGGCATCGAGCAGCTCGGCGACCCGCTCCAGCAAGGCGTCATGGCCGCCCTCCGCCAGCCTGCATCGTAGCATCTCTCGTGCCACGATGAGCACGGCTCGCGTGTTCGCCTGCTCCCAGCGGGTGTGTAGCGCCGTCGCCGCGGCATAGCTCGAAGATCGCGTGGTGGCGCGGTTGTGGCGCAGCGCGGGAGTGGGCGGTGGTGGTCCATGCCGCCCACGGCCAACGGCGCTGGTCGGCATGCGGGCTGCAAGGAGCGCGGAGTGGAGGTCTTCTTGGGAGGAAGGCGCTGCCCGGGCGGGCCGAGCGTCCCAGTGCTCAGCGTGGGCTCGAGGGGCGTCAGCCATGGGAACGGCGGAGCGGTGGCGAGTCGACCGGTAGAAGAGGGGCTCCGACGCACCCCTACCTGGCGCGCCAAATGTCGGATTCGGGGCTCCGCAGACCCAAGATAGATTCAAACTGTTGGGTGGGTGCGAAGAACTCAACCTCCCCGGTCTGCCAACTTGATGATCTCGCGGCCTAGCTTGATGAACTGGAAGGAAATGGGACCAAGAAATTTACCCAGGTTTGGGCCACCTTGCGGTGTAAAACCCTACTCCTGCTTTGTGATGGATTAGCCTCGAGGTGGGCTGAGGATGAACTAGTAAAGTGGAGGAACAACCTCAGGAGGTGTGTTCTTGTGCGGGTGAGCTGGTGAGGGAGAGGATCGACCGAATCTGGGTCCCCCTCTATGGTGGTGGCTAGGCTATATTTATAGTGGCCTTAGTCCTCTTTCCAAAATGAAGGCGGGAAGGGATCCCACAATGGCCAAATTCGAAGGGAGACAACTAGTACATCTTATCCTGACGAAAGATGGTCTTCGCCTGCAAAACTTCTGGTCGTGACGCCGTGGTGGGCTCGGTGATGACCTTCGTCCTGCATTCCTGGCGGTCTTGGTCTCGTTGCATGGAAATGGAAACCTTTGGTTGATACCTCAGGACTCCGCACCTGCGCTTGCCTCTTTAGCACCAAAGAGGAAACCTGCTGCACTGTACCCGCTGGCGCCCGCCTGGCCTTGGTCGTCATGGCTTGTGTCATCCGGGCCTCATGAGGTGAGGACCTGCATAAAAATCTCCGCTCCTCAGGAGCAAGCCTTAGGAGGCAGCCCCTTCCGGAGTTCTTTGCATCATCCGCCTCGCGAGGCTTGGCCCCTCGCGAGGGTCTTGTGTTGTTGGTGCAGAAGATGTGCCGTACCAGGTCGTCGATGAAGCCACGCGGTGGGCCGCAGGCAGGCAAGTCTGGGTACCCCTGTTCCCAGAACACCGACAAATACCAAATATATATTTTATGAAACTACATTTCATAATGAGTATAAAAATATTGATTTGACATTGTGAATGTTGATACGTTTTTCTATAAGTTTGGTAAAAGTAGAGGTAAATTGACTTCAGACAAAACTTATATGCACAATGCAGACTAGTTCCTCTGCCCAGGTGCGTGCCATGTCCTATCTAGTCATCACAACATGGTTAGCTATTAGAGTACTACTACCTCCCTTCTAGTTTAAAGGGCTCAATTCAAATAATTTCACCTACTCTTACTAAGATAGAGGCGGTCGAATAGTTTTTGTAGTCTGCAAAAGTACTCAATTAATGCTCTCATTCTTCACAAAAAAATGTGTTTACCGATGCATTATCGCATTGCATGCATGCATGAACACTAGTAAATGACAAAGAGTTTTACATGCATTAGTCAATATTCTCTTTAGGCTACTCATAGTGGAAACTATCATATACTAGTGTCATGTGCATGATACTAGTGTATGATATGGGACTACCTTTATAGTGCCATGCATGTCACAAAGTAGCATAGTGTTAAACATGATACGGTATCTACCTATGTTACTATAACCTCCCTCTCTTCTTTAATTCTTTGCCACATCAGCATGTTTGCTATTCCCGTGTGCATGATACCAGCTAAGATACCACCACTATGGCCAGCCTTAATCATCGCATGCAATAATTTAGTGTACCTTGAAATCTAAACATGTGTGGGGCGTGTATGTTTTTAATGAATTGAGGCTATACCTAGCCCGTCATGCAATGGTCAGTTCATTGCATGTAAGATGACTTATTATGCATTGTTCCCCATAATTGCAGGAAGCCCGTTCATCTCCAAATCTTTTCCTCTCCATGTGTGAAAACAATCTGCCTGGTTGACTCTCCTTCTCCCTCCGGCAGTCCCACCACTCCACCCCGTGTGGAAAATATTTGCATGCATGACTCTCCCCCCGTGCTCATCCAATTCGTTGTGACCAGCAATATTTCCACCCCTTCCCTCCCCCATAATTTACTCCAACAAATATGCCCACATAGCTGTTATGTTAATCATGCAACATATCTTACGTTGGTGTGCCATTGCTCGCTATAAATACTGCGCCTCCCACTGCATTCGGAAGAACGTTCATGTTCATCGCTATCCCCTCCCCCTCCCTCTCACGTCGACCACCATGGAATCATCCCTCCCAAGCCCTAGGCACCCCTCGCTGCACCACACGGAGGGTCACGCGTCACTGTTTTGTTCCTCACCGCCACTAGTCGAGGAGGACGCATCGGCGTTGCTCTCCTCTCCGCGACGCGTCAAGGTGGACGCATCGGCGTTCCCAGTCTCGCCAGCACGCGCGTTGGAGGAGGTGTCGGCTCCCCGCTATGAGGGGAACGTCGCGCCGCCAGTCGAGCCCCCAGCCTTGAGGAGCTTTGGAAAGAAATGGAGGTCGCCTTGTGGGAGGCTTTGCCTCCGGAAGAGCACACCAAAATAGAGGCGGAGAAGAAGGCCGAGGAAGAGAAGGGCGCCGAGAGGCATGCTGCCTGGCAGGCCTATGTCGCGTCCGAGAGAGTCAGGCAATTGGCTCTTTGGCAGAAGGCATGTGCGAGGGCCGTGAGCGTGGCGGAGGACGCCCGTGCCAAAGCCCTGAGTGCAGTCGGGCCCAAGCGCCTCATCTACGCTTGGGGGTACGTGGACCGGGTGCACGCTTCCAGTGAGGAGGAGTACCTGTTGGCGCCGGATCACCACGCTGGTGAGATCGCGCTCACCCGCCGGCAAGCCGCCAATCAGCACCTCACGAGTTGCAAGGCTGAGGAAGAGGCGATGTGTCGGCGCGCTGGGAAACGGCCATGCACCAGGGCCCTCGTGGCGCGCCGGAAGTGCTCCCGTGAGCGTCGTGGCTTTTATTAGGAATAATTTAGTTTCGTAAGGCGATCTCATTAGTTTTGGGACGCAAATGATATATCCCAAACGTTCGGGAATTATTAGCGTCCTTAATTAAGTATGTAAAAGGAAAAGTTTGGAAACCTTGTGTATCCGTACGCATTTTGTAATTACATGCATATAGCACAAACTTGACTATATATCGCACTACACGTCTCTCTCTATATATGCTTGCAGACTATGCTACTAATATTACTTATGTACGTGCAAATGCACGTTTTAACATTACGATGCGGTTTTTGTAAAAGTAGAAAAACATCACTAGTCAAACTTGTGAAATGATTCAATGCAAAAGAAATGCAAAAATGCTTGTTCGATTGTTTACTTTTAGCTTGCTTCTCTGTGGTTATTTCTCTATCATACTTTGTACGGAGTATCTCACTGGTCGGGAAGGCATGCAAATTCCCAAACCGCTTCGTACACCCTGTATCAATTTTTTGCCTAACAAGTTGTGCCATGCAATTGGAATTCCAACTTGAGTACTACTACTAGGAGTACCAGGGGCCAGTTCTTTTAGGCTTCTAGATTAGTAATCTCATAACTACTACCTCCGTCCTGGTTTATTGGTCCCCATTGTAATCTGTGTCAAATTTTGACCATAAATTTAACTAATGAAATGTTTATGCATGTCACCAAAAATTATATAACTTTTGTTGACATGCACTAACATTTTATCAGTTAAATCTTTGGTCAAATTTAGCACAAATTACAATGGTGATAAATAAATCAGGACGGAGGTAGTAGTTTAGAAAACAAAAATGAATGAGTGAGGCGCCTTATGTTACTCTCCACTATGACTAGTCTTATGGGAAAAGCTGGGGAAGAGACGGCTTATTTTTTAAGCCGCCAAAAGAACTGGCCCTAGGAGTAGTAGCTAGGGATACTAGGAGTATTAACTAGGGATACTAGGAGTAGTAGCTAGGGATCGAGTGTGCGAGATGAACCCGACAAAGTAAATCCAGAGAGATGAAATGCAAAAAAGACAGAGGGATGTGATGGTTGCTTGTCCGTTTATTTTACCAGGCCACTTATTACTAGCAGTGGTGGGGTTTTGTGATATGACGACTTTACTGCCGCGCCACGAGCAAGGTGAGACTCCCGTGCAGCGCCGCCCTCTACACTAGTACTACCTCCGTCGTGGTTTATTAGTCCCCCATGTAATTTGACTAAAGATTTAACTGACAAAATGTTAGTGCATGTCAACAAAAACTATATCGTTGGATTCATATTTGAACATAGTTTTCAATGATATAATTTTTGGTGACATGCATGAGCATTTATCGTACTATATATAATGTTAGTTAAATTTATGGTCATACTATATATAGTAAGGTGCCCGTGCGTTGCACTGAACAGTGAAATGCAATTATCGGGGAGTTGTTTATTTTGACAAAGTGTGTGGGGTCATCTCATGTGTAACTAGTATCGATAGGTTTCTTCGGATATTATTTCTTCTCTAGAGCTCACAAACATCCGGGTGTATAGTAAATGTAGGCTAAATAGATAAAAAAAGGTATCTTTCACAAACAAAAGCGTTCAACTGTTCAACCTGCATCCAAAACTTGTGAAGAAATAACACTTATTGTGCTTTGCAAGAAATGATCTTTAAGAAATATTTTTTGAGTATCGATTTTGCTTATTTTCTCTAGACCACCATGAATGTAAATCAGGATGACTTGGAAGGGGGCAGAGGGGATGTAAGAAATGATTCATCTTAAGTCTTTCACCATTACTGTAGTAAAAATTCACAATTAATCTCATAAATGGCAAGTGAGAACTCTAATGGAGCAAAAGCATACATGGAAGATTCTTGACTAAACCATAAATGGATACACTTTTATTCAAGCGCGATACTCTAATAGAGAAAGATCATGCATGGAGGGTTCTATACTGTATAAATAAGAAGTCTCCACATGCTTAGACAGCGGCTTACATTAAGCAAAGACTAATGATGAACAGTTGACTTGAGTCCCCGTCCATCATCTTGGGGTGAAAATCATACCACGCGTCTTCCATGTCCACATTGCCAGGACCGGAGCAGCTCGTCATAGTCCCAGTCAGCATGAGGGAGGCGGCGTGGGCGCCCCCGTACTTTGCACTGGCGCTATTAGTGAACACGCACCCGTACAGCGGCCTCGTGTCAGCGTCAGTGGCGTTGCCCCTGACGCACACTACGGAGATGGGGCGGCGGCCTGCGCGGACCTTGCCAGTGCCCACGGCCAAGAGGAAGACGCTGCCGTCCTCCTCCGCGAATAGCAGGTGTCGGTGATCCTCCAGCGACTCCGGCACGGCGAACGGGTAGCACGTCTCTTACTTGATGTTCACTGCCGCGGACCAGTAGTGATTGACGGACGGTGCCGCGAGGTGATGCACGAGGCTCGCCGGTGAGCCCTCAAATGGCGGCGTGCACTCATAGCAGTAGCAGGGCGCGTGCGCACATCTGGAACTATGCTCCGCCAGTGAGTGCTAGTCGACGTACCTCTCGTAGCCGAAACTCTTGTAGACACAGGGCACCTTCCAGGCATCGACCAGGCCGTCCATTAAACGGGAGTGGCTGTAGGGGACGTTGCGCCCGCCGAATGGAGCGCAGGGGTAGCACACGAAGCAGTGGATGGTGTCCTTACTAGTACTCCCTCCATTTCTCTACTCTCTATTTCTCTACTTCTCTACTTTTTTTCTCCACTCTTATAAAAAACAGAGTTGGTGATGTAGGTGTGCCTGCCATCCTACAATATAGGCCGTGTGATCTATATCTGACGGATAGGAAGGAAACTATGGCAATTTTGCAAAAAGATACCCACACCCCTCTCCACATTCGCAAATAAGGCCTTGCCTCATTCATCCTTATCTCCCACAACCTCATTGTTGAGCTATTAAAAATGGTAGTCTTTGGAACAATCTGGCATGGTGGTCGCTGCCGGCGCTGTCCATCCCCATGCCTCTGCCCAGTCCGACCACCAGTCACCACCACGCCCCACTCCTCCTCACCTTATCTCCCATCTTTCTCGAGATATCATTTTTCGATTAAATTCTCGAGATACCATTTTTCTGATGAAATTCTCGAGATATCATTAGTTTTTACACATGGGATTACTCCTGCATGGGTCAATCACAACAGGTGTTTTGCAAAAAAATGTATCTTGATGTTCCGTGCAATGCACGGGCATCTTGCTAGCTTGCATATAATTCCAAACACCACGTAGACACGTTCTTTTACCATTTTACAACTATGTTAGTATCATTGTTAGTGGTCAGCCGGTGCAAGTTGTAGCCCCGGGTGTTTTAACCTTTTTTAGTAATGCTATCTAGCGATTGTTCGCCATGAGCCCAATCCTGGAGAATCCCACATAACCGTCAGATTTCCATCCGACGGTGGCCTGTTTTAAGCCATAGTATTTGAAAAAACCGCCACCCTTACACACGTATTGTAACTGCGTCGCGGGCGTTTGCAACTGCCATGTCTCCCAGTGAACGTTTGCAATGGATTGGAGTTAGCACCGATGGCGATCCGTAGTCGTTCCACGCTCGGACATTGAAGTTTGTAAGTATTTTAGAATATACTAATCCTCCGGTGCTAGTAGTAGAGCAGTGTCCTACTCCACTATATGCAGACTAGGGCATAGTAGTAGGTACTGTAGTTTATTGTACTAGTATTATGATCACTCAAGCAAGTTGTGTGTCATTGATATGACCCTACGCTGCTGGGATGTGTCTCGTAAGTCAAGCGGCATGTTGTTGTCATCATCACCTGTCCACTTCCCGCAGCACATATTCGCTTCTCCATCCTCGTCCACACATAATCGTCCAATCTTCCATCCCCGCTAGGCGCCTCCCCCCTCTTTTGAAACCCAAGCACTAACAATGGCAGAACCGAGCAGTGTCTTCCGAAAGAGTGGCTGGAATTTGCTCCCCACACAGGTAATCAAGCTCATTGTTTCGCGTGTGGACAATCTCAGTACCATGCCGCTCGTCGTGTGCTCGTCGGGGTTGTATCGTTTACTCAAATCCCTCAGGCTGGAGCTTTTTAAACCAGCTCCCTGCTTGCTAATGCCGCCTGATCTTCAGAAAAGACGTGTCATGCAGCATAACGATCGTAGGGTGGCGAGCATCAACCCCCTCGACTGCGATTCTATCCCCGTCACCCTCAACTACATTAACGGTATGTACTGGGTCGGCATGAACACGTCTTGGATGGTGCTCGTCGACGGTCAAGGCAGCTGGATGCTCTTGGAGGTCTACACCCGGCGATTGATCCCCCCTCCTTCGATTAACACTGCACTGCTTTGGCACCGTAGCCCAGAATACTCGGAATCTTACAGTAGCCAACATGATACCAAGTTTGATTTGCTCAAGGTTGTAATCTGCCAAGTGCCCACAAGATCTGCGAATTATAAAGACTTCAGGCTAATTGCGTACTTCAACCGCGGTCTTGCCTATCTGACAGGTCACTGCGGTAAGTGGATAAATCTACACGTGCATCGCAGGATCATACATCCTCCATGGTTCTCTGATGCCATTCAACACAGGGGCTTCATTTACGCTGTGGACTCCTTCTATGGCTGGACGTATTGCTGGCCTACTCCAGTCATCGCACAAATGGTCGTTACAGCAGTATGTTACTTTCCTATGATATCATGATGGTTTGCTTATATTACTGTCAACATTTACTGGAAAAATATTCATGCTCATAAGATGTTGTTCTTAAGATTGACTATAGTACGAGCCCTTTTTTATTTGACTCCAACTTGATATGATGTTGTAGGCCGCCTGGTGTCCCTACCCTTCCTAATGCCAGAACCTTTCAAAGAAAAGCGGCATGGAAGTTGCAGGTGGTTCATGGCTCGATCAGACAACGGTGAACGATTGATGATCGTTCGCACGTACCGGACGTGTTGTTTCGCAGAATACAATCACAGTCACTACACGGTCTTTGAGCAGGTTCCAGCTTCTCTGGGCCTTCAGGAATTTTTGACTAGAGGCTGGTAAGTAGCCTTGGTACTACGCTCTCTTTTTCTCGGACTGAATTATTCGATTAACCAAGAGATAACCAACGGCAAGGATCATGATGGCAGCGCGGTTTCGTTCATCATGCAAAACTGTGTGTACACAGCGTACCATGCGTCTCTCCATGCACCACACCCTGATATGTGCCGCCACGCTCTGCAGCCCAAAGTAGGAGAGAGGGTCGCAAGTATCATACTTTGACCTGCTGGCTAGAATTTCCCCTGTCAGGCACCCATCTGGTTCAAGCCGTCAGCCAATCTCCACATCTTAATAAATAGTAAGTCTAACTGAGCCAGTTAGTTAGATGCGTACACTTGGTATAGTAGGATCTTTATTTAGTTTGATGCATACACTTGTTTTTTTGGTAGCCCTTTTGTAATGATGGATGATGTTTGGTTTGGAAGAGAGAACTGCGTCTTCGCCCTTCTGGCCTGCTTACTGCTTCTGTTGCACCCCCAGCCCTGGTTGCTACTGCTACTGTTTTCAATGTACAATCAGTAGTATATTTCATCTGTTGGTTGAATAAATGTGTTGTTAGAACAACAAACACAATGTTTTGGAAGTCGTTGCACGGTCCGATCCTTTACTGCCCCGTACGTAGCGCATACTATTTTTGGTACGGAACACATTTTCCACTTGTCGATAACATGCAGCCCACTGATGAAGGCCCAATAGAGGAGCCCCTAATTAATTGGAAGGGAGGCTCTCACATGAATCCGGCGCAGGTACATGCTCATGGTCCCCTAAACATAAATAAGTAAATAAAAAAATAAAAATAAATAAATAAAGCTAAATGCTCATGCACCAGTTCTTTAAATTTACGATTTGAAAAGTCAAATTTTAACAGGAGGATATTATTTCCTATGAGAGTATTGTTACATTTAATCGATATTGTTCTTAGTCAAAGATAGCAACCAGTCTTTTTTCTCCCACCATTTTCTTCCTAGAACCAGCGGACCCATGCAAATCGTAGTCAACGTCATAAATAGTTCCGATCCATTATTATTATTTGATAAGAATACCCTGTCAGAACCCTAGTCAGTGCTGCATTGGAGTGTTGCATCATGTCTAAACTTTTTCCCAGAAACCTGAAATGGGGATGAACTAACCCCCAGCACCCCCCTAAAACAACTAGGGTTTACTAAAATCATTTTCAATGAACCTGAAATGCCCTTCTAAAATGTCCATCATTTCTGTCTTGGTCCAGAACCTCTGCCAAAATTGGTTCACATTTTTCTAGGACACATAAGGTCACTGGATTAAACCATTACCTATTTGCATTTGGGCATTTATATGCTATAAAATATTTTAAATGCCCAAATAATTATGGAATTAAGTGAGGGCTGTTAGGAATAATCCTAACAAAGCACCAATTATTTTCAGGATTTTTGGAAACGTTTTAGAATTTTTAATAAAGCCCAACAGTTGCAGAAAAATAGAAAACAGAAAACAAATTAGAAAAGAGAGAGAGAGAGAGAGAGAGAGAGAGAGAGAAAGGCCAGAGGCCACTTACCTAGCTGGCCCGGCCCATCTGGCCCGTGCCAGTCATCACCTACCTCTGCCAATAGGCAAAGGAGGGACACCACGACGCCGCCGAGCTCGCCACGCATCTCCCTGCTCGTCTGCATCGCCTGGACAGCGCGGCGACGCCTCGAAACGCCTCCCCGGTGCCGCCCCGACCACACCGACACCCCATTCGCCCCCCTGCACCTCTCCCTCGCCATCTCCCACCATGGCCGACGCAGCTGCAGCCGCACCGCCGACGTAGACGCGCCCACCGCCACCTCCTCGTCGCTCCGCCGTGTGCACGAGCTTCGCCGTCGTCCGCTTCGTTGAGCAGGCCGAGCCCCGAGCGCTCGCACGCTCTGCACCGCCTCCACCGAGCCGTCTTCGACCTCTCGCCGCCGGAGATCCCCCTCGATGCCCTGACCGCTCTGGTTCCTCCCCGACCTCGCCGTCTGCACTGCCGTGACCGCCGTGAGCCTAGCTACCTCCTCCCCCTTTCTGGTTTCTCTCTCGAGCGCCGTAGCAACCGCATGAAGCTTGCCCGCACCTGCCGCCGCCTCTGCTTGTCGCCGTCGTGGCCACAGCCACGTTGGCTCGAAACCGAGCACGCCACCGCACTCACTGCATCCCCAGGAGCCCGTAGCACCACTCCACGCACCTCGCCATGCCCCCTCGCGACGAGCCCGAGCTCGCCCGAGCTCCGGCATCCTCCAAGGTCGTCGCCGGCGACGTTTCCGGCGACCCCGAGCTCCACTGCCACCACCAATCAACGCGGCTCACTCCCCACGTCACGTAGATGCCCTCCGCCGTCCATTTGGTCGCTGGAGGAGGAAACCCGCACCTCTCTGGTGTCCCTGGCCCTGCCGGCACGAGTCCCGGGTCAACTCCGGCGAGTTTGACCCGGGTTGACCCCAGTTTGACCCTCCCTGGGTCAATGACAGGTGGGGCCCTGCCCTGCTAATTAACCTAGGATTAGGACTAACTAAAATTAGTTAGTCTAATGACACTGACACGCGAGACCCACTGGGCAGGTTGACCTGGACCGTCCCCATTGACTGCTGACATCACCCTGATGCAATAAATCATTTACTGGATTTATTCTTATACATGAAATTCCAGAAAATAGTGCAAACTTCAAAAATTCATAGAAAATAATCTGTAACTCCAAATGCAAAGATTTTTATATGAAAATTGATCAGAAAAATCCAATCTTTCCAGATGTAGTGGTTTCATGCATGTCATAACACTTTAACCTTGCTGTTTAAGAGACACAAGCTAATGCGTTAATATGACTTCATATCATGGGCTTTCATTTGAATCTTTGATTCAAATGGACTCAAACCAATCTGTTTGTAGTTGCATTAGCCAAAACACACCCATACTGCCATGTCATAGCATGCATCATATTTTTGCATATTGACATGTGATGACTGTGTTCCGATGTGTCTTTCGTGGTAGGTTCTGCCTCCGAGGATATTCACGAGTATCTAGCTGAAGGGCAGTATCCCACTACCACTCTGTCAGGCAAGCAACCCATTGATCATTTCGATACAAACCCAACTTCTCGCTTCTGCTCTCGTTTACTACATTAAGACAACGCATTTCAAACTACTGTGTGTTGCGGTAGTTGAACCCACTTCCTCTGCATGACCTGTCATTGCCACAGTAACTAGATGAAACCCACTAGCATGTGTAGGAGTTGATTGAGCCATGTTTGTGTTTCCTACCATGCTATGCTTGCTATGCTTAGAGTCGTGTCATGTCTGGCTCATCAGGGTGATGAACTAGAGTGAATGGTCGTGTCGGTAATGAGAGTGAAGTGTTGAACATGATTTGGTAAAGGTATCGATGAGAGGCCATGTAGGAGTACATGGTGGGTTGTTTCATTGAGGCTGTCCTTAAGAACTGAGATCTGTATGCGTGATTTAAGATTCAGCTACTACCACACATTGGGCCCTGAAATATGACCCCGCTCGACTTACTGACCCCTCTCGTCCTCTGTCCAGGAGTTGCAAGTAGATTCTGGTGTTTGTAGTTGCTAGAGGCTGTGCGCAGCGCTGACCTTAGGGGTGGGCTGTAATGCGGTAGGCACGTGGCACGGTGTACCGAGTCGCCCGTTTGGTGACTCGGGAACCCTGCACACATCGTTTGGGGCCGTTGAGGACACCCCGGCCGGATTTCCTTGCGGATGGAACCCGAATAGGCGATAGACTAGAGACTTGTGTGGTTAGTCAGGTCGTGGTCTACACCCACGTCGGCTTTCGCTTGAAGTCTGCCGAGCACATGTCGTGTGCAGACGCTAAGTGGTGGAAACATGTGTGACGAAGTACACCCCTGCAGGGTATAAAACTATTCGAATAGCCGTGTCCGCGGTAAAGGACTACTTGGTCGCTTATGTAGTTCATAGACAAGTTAATGGTTACTACTAAAAGACTCAAGATAAGTGTGAGTACCGCGGATGGCCCTCTCGTAGGATGACGAGAGAGGATCCACGGTGGAGTATTGTGATGGTGATTAGTGGACTCGTGTGCGAAAACTATTTTACAAGTGGTGTCTCGTAGGATAGCGTAGCCAAGAGAGTCAAAGCTGGCTTGCTGCAATAACTCCACTACCTTCTTGAGAATGTGCATGAATAATAGGATCTGGTGTAAGACTTGCCGAGTACCTTTGTACTCATGTTGCTTTAATAATTCTTGCAGACGAGAACACCGCCCCCTCCGATGGGTTCTATGTAGATCTCGACGTTGACGAGTGACTTGCCACGTAGGTGGTGACCTGAGCTTGTGAAGGGCCTATGTAGATAGACAGGCTTCGTCAAGCCTTATTTCTTTCTAGTTGTCTGTACTCACACAAGTTTGCTTCCGCATGTGCTTGTATGTTTGTATGACTTGTGTGTCGGGTCGTGTGACCCCTATCTGTATGGATATGTTATGTATGGCTCTCCGGAGCATTTAAATAAAGTACTTTGAGTTGTAGAGTTTTGTTGTGATGCCATGTTGTATTTACACATATCGAGCATATTGTGTGTATGATTGAAATGCTTGCTATGTGTGGGATCCGACTATCTAGTTGTTTATCCTTGGCAGCCTCTCTTATGGGGAAATGTAGTCTGGTGTCTCCACTGAGCCTTGGTAGTCTGCTGCAGTCCGGTTTACCGGAGTCCTGCTAGCCCAGCACTACTCCTCCGGAACACTTAGACTGGCCGGCATGTGTTTCACTTCGTTCCCGTGTCTGTCCCTTCGGGGAAATGTCACGCGGTGACATCCGGAGTCCTGCCTAGCCTGCTACAGCCCGGGTTCCCGGAGTCCTGTTAGCCCAGTGCTACAGCCCGGATTCACGCGCTACTGACCGACATGCTCGATGTTGATTCATGTATGCGTGTCCCCGTAAGTTAGTGCCACTTTGGGTTCACGACTAGCCATGTCGGCTCGGGTTCTCTGTCATATGGTTGCTAGCGACACTATCATATACGTGAGCCAAAAGGCGTAAACGGTCCCAGGCCATGGTAAGGCGACACCCGTGGGAATACCGTGCGTGAGGCCGCAAAGTGATATGAGGTGTTACAGGCTAGATCGATGTGACTTAGAATCAGGGTCCTGACAGCATTGGCATCAGAGCCGGACTGCCTGTAGGTTCGTCAAGCCAAACTGGTCGATGTCGAGTCTAGAAATGCTTTAGTTATATGTAGGGGAATTGATTGTGGGAGGGACGTAAGGCTCTTTTTACTCCTTTACCTTATGCCCTCTGATCTGAGTTATTCTCTTCTCATTCTACATGGGTTAGGACTAGGCTCTCTTCTCTCTATCAGGTTCACGTGTTACTAATCCGTAGTACCTTATATGATTGATGGTTACAAGCCTAGTTCAGTACTACTACCCCAAATTGTTGTTAAGTTGGACCTAGAACATTGTTATGATGTTGTTGAGTGGCTATGCAAACTTTTGCAGAATGTCTCAAAATCCTTTTTGAGCATTTACAGCTGTTATGCTGCCCGATTTCTCCTAGAAATTCTAAACTATGACTTGGTGTGTATCACGTTCCAGAGGTGTAGAAAAATAATGTATAGGAGCTTGGAATGCCTTCGATGAGATGTAACGTCTTTCACCGTAGTTGTACTTCAGCCTGAGCTTCTACTAAACTATGTACGGTGTGTATGACCAATGGTATATATATGGCAGTTTCTATATTACCATGTCATGCGGATGAACATCTCTGCATTCCACGTCATCCATTACATTCTGCACTCCCTTGCCAGCATGTTGCCATCCTTGTCTAAACCGTTGTTTTGTCTTTCCTAGGATGGTTAATACCCGCAACAACCCTGCTGCCCCGGAGCAGGGTGAAGCCAGTGCAGCAAGGGATGGGAATCTGCCTCGCCCGCCTTCTCTGGCCAAGGTTATGCTGGAGGCAGAAAGAAATAAGCGTGAGACCAACCGCTTACTAGAACGCATAGAGCAGAATACCGCACTTCGCCGGAGGAACGACTTGGTGTCAATCAATGACTTTATCAAGTTGTACCCACCGGCATTTCATCACTCCGTCGAGCCCCTCGACGTGGATGATTGGCTTCGCAGCATCACCCATAAGCTACGTTCTGCCAACGTAGCTGAAGCTGATAAGGTTACCTACGCTGTCTATCACCTCGAAGGCCCTGCTAGCCTTTGGTGGGAAAACTATGAGACTATGCACCCAGCTGGCCAAATCACTACTTGGGCTGAATTCAGTATGGCTTTCCATGAGCATCACATCC
This sequence comes from Triticum aestivum, assembly GCF_018294505.1. Taxonomy (NCBI): domain Eukaryota; kingdom Viridiplantae; phylum Streptophyta; class Magnoliopsida; order Poales; family Poaceae; genus Triticum; species Triticum aestivum. Next base: position 402,050,122 of record NC_057799.1, read on the forward strand.
CGGAAGGTCTCATGGATCGTAAGAGGGAAGAGTTCTGCAATTTCACCCAAGGCAGACTGACCGTGGATGCATACAGCCGTGAGTTTGGAAATCTAGCATGTTATGCTCCTGAAGAGGTATCCACCGACGCCAAGAAGCAGGCGAGGTTCCGTAAGGGACTTAGCCCCGAGCTTCGCCGTGATCTCCGTCTACATGAGTGCACCTCCTTCCAGAAGCTTGTGAACAAGACCATCAGTGCTGAGACAGGTCAGACTGACTATGACGCCTCACGCAAGCACTCCCGTGACTTTGGTTCTTCATCCGGCTCTGGACCTCAGAAGCGTCGGGTGTGGATTCCAAACACAGCTCTGCTACCCAGGTTCACTCTGAGGCCATCCTTTGAGGCGCCTCGCCCCAACCAGCAGTATGCACCGCCCAAGGCCTATGGTGGCCCCGCTGCTAATGCTGCTCCACGCCCCAATGTTGTGACATGCTTCAAGTGTGGAGAGACAGGTCACTACATACGCGAGTGTCCCCAGATCAACAACCCCAATCAGCCCGGAAAGTCCGTTGGTCGTGGCAAGCCAGCGGGAAAGACGTTTTATGCCAAGACGGCCACCACTGCACGTGGCCATGTCAACTATGTCTCAGCTGAGGAGACTCATGAGGATCCCAACGTCATCCTTGGTACGCTCCTTGTTAATTGCCATCTGGCAACTGTTCTTTTCGATACTGGACCATCTCATTCATTTATTTTTGAGTTATGCTCGGATGCACAACACCACATTTTGTGACATGCCTACCTCCATGGTAATTAAACCCCTGGTTCTAAGTGGCAAACCTCTAGAATAAGCCATGGAAATGAAATTCTTGTCGATAGATTGGTTTTCCTTGCATCTTTGATAGCTCTCAAGTCCTCGGACATAAACATCATCTTGGGTATGGACTGGATGTCAGTCCACTATGCTAAGATTGATTGCTCTACTAGAACTGTTCAACTTACCCATCCATCGGGCAAGACAGTCAATGTTTTGACCCGAGTGTCTAAGCGTCAGCTCTACTCCCTAAATGCCAACCCTCTTCCAGACCTCGAAGATATTCCGGTTGTCCGTGACTTCCCGGATGTCTTTCCAGAAGAACTGCCAAGTGTTCCACCTGACAGGAATGTCGAGTTCGTGATAGACCTTGTACCAGGAACCCTCCCAATCTCTAGAAGACCCTATAAGATGGCACCCCTAGAACTAGCCGAGCTTAAGAAACAACTCGATGAGTCCTTGAAAAAGGGTTTCATCCGTCCTAGTTCTTCTCCATGGGCTTGCCCCATCCTCTTCGTCAAGAAGAAGGATGGAACGGATCGGATGGTTGTAGATTACTGACCTGTCAATTTGGTCACTATCAAGAACAAGTATTCGCTCCCCAGGATCAATGAGCTGTATGATCAGCTCGCTGGATCCTCAGTCTTTTCCAAAATGGATTTGAGGTTGGGCTACCACCAAATCAAAATCAAGAACGGGCACATTCCTAAAACGGCTTTTGTCACTCGTTATGGCCAATACGATTACACCGTCATGTCCTTCGGTTTAACCAATGCTCCAGCCACTTTCTCTCGGTTAATGAACTCGATCTTCATGGAGTATTTGAATAAATTCGTGGTATACCTCGATAATATACTCATCTACTCCAAGAATGAGGAAGAACACTACAAAAAAAAGACACATCCATGACATTTTGGGCCGAACGAATTTTTTTTCTGTCATACTTATGACACTTCTATGACGATAATTGTGACAAAGCCCGGTATCATCATATATGTGGTAGGCTCCTACTTTTCTGGCAAAAAATCATGATAGAAAATGGGCTTTTCGTCCTGGGCGGGCCGAAGACGCAGCTGCATGACATTCTTTGGGCCATCCATGACGGAAAAAACCGTGGTAGAAGCGAGGGCGAGGAAAATTTCGGGGAGTTTCCGGTTACGGTGGGTGGTCGAGGGGCGAGCGATGCGCGTTTCTTTCGTCCACGTACGCGTGTGTGTGCGAGGCGTTGGCTCTAACTGAACCCGAGCAAGGCGTTGGGCTCTAACTGAACCCGAGCGATTGCACTGCAGGCTACGCGTTACTAAACCCGAGCGATCGATCGATGGCTGTTAACATAACCCGATCGAGCGATTCCTTCGCTACTGCTGCTAACTGAAGCCGGTCGATGCTGCCTCTGGATGAACAGTGAGCGTTGCAGGGGGGTTGGATGAACAGTGAGCGGTGGGGGTGGATGAACAGGACCCCGTTGCGTTGCCTCTAGATGAACAGGACCCCGATCGATCGAGCCGGTTGGGGCTAGATGAACAAGACCTCGTGGAGGGCTGGATGAACTGGACGACCCCGTGGAGGGCTGGATGAACAGTAGACGGTGGAGGGGTGGATGAACAGTAGCCCGTGGATGGGTGGTTGAACAGGAGCCCGTGGAGAGGGGTGGTTGAACAAGAGCCGGTGGAGTAGCGCGCGGTGGAGGCTGGATGAACAGGAGCCCGTGGATGAACAGTCGCAGGTGGTGGCTAGAGGAGGTCAACGGTGGATGAACAGTAGCCCGTGGAGGCTGGAGGAGGTCGACGGTGGAGATGAACAGTATCCCGTGGAGTCCCGTTTTGCGGTACGCCACACCCCTCCTGATGAACAGGACCCCCGTTTCGACCGTAGCACTCCAACACAAGTCCGTTTCGTCCGTTTTGCGGTACGCCACACCCCTCCCGATCAACAGGACCCCCATTTTGACCGTAGGAGGCCCGTTTCCTCCGTTTTCTGGTACGCCAGACCCCTCGCGATGAACAGGATCCCATTTCGAACATGGCTGGTCGAACACAAGGCCGTTTCCTCCATTCTGCGGTACGCCAGGCCTCATTTCCATCGCCTGTTCCGTCCAAGCCCTCCCGATGAACACAACGACGCATTCCGTTCCGACCCAGCTGGTTGGCTCCCATGAACAGGACGACGACGCTGTTTCTCCATTCCGACCCAGCCATGTACCCGAGCCCTGGCCGTACGTACGCGCGAGTAGGCGTTCGAGACCCCGCCCGTATGTACACATATGTGGCCGTATTTTCTTTCTTGCACACTGGCCGCTGTACGTACGTGTACATACTACGTGCGCGCCTCTACTACGACACGTGTGCGCCTCTACATCCACCAGTATGTACGTACACGTTCGCGACCAGAATGACAACGCTACGTACGCTTCGACCAGGTGGGTCCCGACTGTCAGGCACTTCCTTGCGTGCGAAGATGTAGCTGGTGGGTCCCAGCAGTCATGGGGTGAATTGTTTTTTTTCCCGGACGCACTTCCTTGTGTGCGAAGATGTAGCTGGTGGGTCCCAGCAGTTAGGGGGAAACGTTTTTTTGCGAAATACGGTGGCCCGTCCGGTGGGTCCCCGCTGTCAGGTGGAGGAATAATTATTTTGCGCCTAATAAGGAGGCACTTCCTTGCTACGGCCGTGGACCCAGCTGTCAGCCTCTCCACGTACAGTCCACATCCAATGGAAGTCGTTCCCTGACCACGTTGACCACGCCGCGTTGAGAGCACCAGGGCGGTGGACGACGGCGGGGCCTAGTAAGCGGACGACGCGGAGCCGGGGAAGACGCGGCAGTGGATGCCCACGCGTAGAGGAGTATGAGGGTTCACTGGTTCGCTGCGGTGTGAGGCTGCCGTCGCCACAGAATAACAGGGGGTGTGGGTGAGTAGAGGGATGGCCTGGCCAGCGGTGGGAGTAGTAGGGGGTGGTGAGGCCTCCGCGGCAGCACAGCCGGCCACGGGAGGCAGGAGCAGGCGGCACGACTGGCGCTGCTTTGGGCGGCTGGAGCAAGAAGACCAGAGGTTGAAGAAGCACTACGGCCGTTGGATGGACATCGTACGGTCACTGAAGCTAGAATCGTTTATATTGACTAAGTTGACAAAGCCCTTGGTATGCGCCAACTTAGTAGGCCCACAGGTCAGCCTCTGAAACGGTGTGCCCCAGATGTCAGGGGGAGGAATCATTTTTTGGGCGGCCGAAGCTAAGAATATCCGAGATTGAAGAAGAAGCACGACATCCGTTGGATAGACATCCAACGGCCACTGTTGCTAGAACCGTGTGTTGACTATAATAAGTTGACAAAGCCTTGCATACGCGTCAACTTATTTTTTTTAGGGGACGCGTCAACTTAGTAGGCCCACAAGTGTGTGGCAGAGAACTTATAGCCCATTTGCGATTTGTAAGAATGTACAACCCATTTTTGAATTCTAATGGAATTTACTAAAGCCCATTTACAGTTTGTTAAAAGTACAACCCATTTTCTAGCTAGGACAACGATTAATAATTTCAACCAACCGTTGAAGACAGAATTCAATAAAATTTCCCACATTTTGATGGGATCAGAAATATTTTTATCCCGAAATTTCTAGTCAGATTAAATATAAATTTGTATTACGTAAAAATCCAACGAAACATTGCGCGTGCAACAATGAAAATTTAAGATTTTCAAAATCCATAAATAATATTTTATAAACTAATTTCGTGTTTGGTGCATTTTTTATAGTTACTGCCCAGTTTTTATAATTACATCCCATTTATTATTTTTTAAAGCCCATTTTCCTGTTAAGCCTAATGCATCCCTCCTAGGAAAGATTTGCAGCCCAGCGCGCCGGAGAATAACAAGTTGACCTTGCCTGGGTATTCCTCAAAAATACTTATAGCTGGGTTAGCCATTTTCATCTTGAAAAAATTAATATCTGGGATGGATATCTGGCCTGGGCTAGACGGGCCACAGCCCGCCCAGTTAATACCCTGCTCTCCTCTGAACAACAACGAAATCATCGCCAAGAAAAACTCTGCAGTGCTCACGCCTCAAGAACACAAATATTGCTCGAGCTACTTGGTCCCAGCTGTCGGCCGCACCTTGTGCAATTCTCTCGTTTATATTGACTACATAGGTTGACAATGGTTTGGGACCGTGATGTCAGGAAACCAGGAGGAAGCAAAAAAATATAGTTGTACATAATAAGGAGGCACTTGCGTACGTACGGCTATGGCCCTAGTGGGTCCCTAGTGTCATCCAGTCAAAAAAGTCATCTCCTGAATCCTCTTCGTTGACGATGTTAACAATGCTCGACGCCACGGCGATCGCAACAACTCGAAGGACGACGGAGAGGGCCTCGCGAGCCCTATGGATGGTCTAATACAGCGCCCGCTGCTCATTCAGGAAGCCAGGATCATCGGACACCTATGAGCACCTTCGAGAAACTGAGACAGCATGAAACGGTAAGGCCACGCTTGGGAGCTCTGGTTTATTTCAAACCTGTATTAACATACAAGTGTAATTTACTCGTCATCGGAAACAGCGCGTAAAATACAGGTGTAATGAAACCGAGGGCCTGAGTTCTGCAAGTAAAACCGGCGGGTTACGCGTGTAATTTGAGAGACCAATGTATATTTTACGAGCACTGCTCTATGGACGACATTACCAGACGATACATGCACGACGTGCGTATCATGCCATTCGTGGGCAAGGCTGAAACAGCAGCTAACGGCTGGATTAGCAATCGTCCGAGTGCCGTTCAGCATTTTTATCGTGTCTAAAGTACTTCCGATATTTTACTAGTCGAAATCGACCAACCAAGCGCTTCTCCCGAGACCATCTGCTTTTATTTACAAGCGTCAGTTTTACAAGCGGTTTTGGTTGGAAAACGATGATCCAATCATGGCCTAATATCATGAGTTGGTCGGAAGATCATATGGTTTCACGTCAAACCTACCTGACTTGTCGTATAGGCTAGGAATGAAACATAAGACGATGAACTTCTTAAGCACGGAAACAACAGAAGAGGATGATATTCTTAACAAGCAAATCACTGGCATTAGATCGACATGCAAAACAATACGAGGCATTATTCTCAGGAGGCACGGTGAATAGCTCGTGATGCCGCATGCCACAACATTCCAAGCTCAACTTTGCAATCAAACACAAGACCTGGCATTACATAGACAATATTCAGAACAAACTCTTAACACAGGAATATCTCAGCAAAGTAACTATTTACTTCTAAACTGAACACAGGAATAGGAAAAAACAATCGACGCTGCTCACAGCAAGGGCATCCCACTCAAAAATATCAAATGCATGTCTTCTGGCTAACATCAATGAGCAAATTTTGACAAGGTTTTCCAATTCCAATATATTAAACTAACGTCTTCTTGCTAACATCAATGATTAAACTTTGACAAGCTTTTCCCATTCAAAATATGTAAAGCCTATGATCGTGGAGTCCTATCGTAGCTTCTTGTACTTGTTTGGGCACTTTCTGCCCAGTGCACTCCACGTGTTGTAGAATTGCCAATGCTCTCTGCAGACTAGTCATGTCACCAGCGTCTAATAATACTCTGTAAAGCTTCTCGGTCACTCCTTCTGTAATGTAGCGCAAACAGTGACTGCTTCTTTCTGTAAAGTGGAACGACCAACTGGACCCAGTAATGCAGCAGTTTTCCTTGGACACATTGGCTCCTTTTGTGCAGTTCAACTAAAATCGAAGTCGGAATAAAACCGAGCTTTAATTTTGATGTCCCTGTAAGCAACAATAGGTATAAGGGAAACAATTACTGAGAAATAACGATTGATGACTTGTACCCCCAGAAGAAAAGCATCTACTCATCTACCTTATCTTAATGGGAAACAAAGCAGGAGAGTAGCAATTCTCCATCAGTGTGATTCATTCATATTGACTGAGACATTATCTTAACAATGCCTTGTTTCAACATGTATAAAGAACGACAAAGCATAAAAGTACCATTCCTAAAACAATGCAACCGATTCATTTTAACAGAGACATTATCTTAACAATACCTTGGTTAAACATGTAGGAAGAACTACAAAGCAGGATAGTACCATTCCTAACAAGTGTTGTAGTTTTGAACTAAGATTCAGTAGTTAATTAATTCTGAGAGCGGCATTGCTTAATTTTACCAGTGGCATTAGATTAACGAAAAGCAAAAACAGTTCCAGGGGAAAGGGGGCGCAACAACACCATGTGCTTCCATGTACTTATAAAGGGGGTGATGCAGAGTTTGTTCTAACAAAGCAACAAGCATCATGTATGGGTTGGTACCATTTTTGTTCACTACTTAATGGGAAAAGAGAGCAATACAATAGCTTCAATTCAACATTTATTTAAAACGGTACCAATACAAGTAGCACATCATCTCAAAACACACTACACGATCATGTGGATGAAGGCAAGTACCAAAACAAGTAGGACAGTAGCATTTCTAAAACGGTTGCATTGATTCATATTAACAGAGACATTCTCTTAAAACAACATTCGTTAAAAATTGTAATTTACTTTTAACAGTGGCATTGCTTCAATTTTCCGGCGGCATTCTTAGATTAACAACAACAAAATAGCTGTATGGGACATGCCAGCACCATGTGCGTCCACACGTATAAATGGGTGATGCAGAGTATGTAGCCAAGCAGCATATATGCGTTGGTCCCATATTTGTTCTCTTTGAACCTTTTTCCTATGTGAGGGCAGCAAATCTAGTCCTACACAAACTACCCGACCCCCAGTTTCTTTCCCTTTTCAACAAAGAGATCGGTTCCTTACAGATGTGTGTACTGGGTTACCCCCTTTTTCCCTTTTCGACCAACAAAGCGGCTGGATAGCCAGTCTATACTACTTTCCGTCCCTCCTTTCCTCATTGAACCACGTCCTAGATTCTTGCTCCAGCCCACTGCACCCTTCTTTCCTCTTTGAACCAAGACATAGATTCGACTACAGATCGAAAAAGATCCACATGCAGCTAGAGCAACGACGGTTTCAAAGAAACTTATACCTTAGGGTCGTCGGGATGTGGCAAGGCGTGCGGAGGGAGGCCGGATCTTCCCACACTACGTACGGCAGTGAGGAAGAAGGGGTCGGTTGCCCTCCCGCACAGGCGCTGGGTGAAAGAGAACAGCGCAGCCGGCAGTGGATTGCCTCCCTCGCCGAAGGCGATAGACTGAACGTTGCACCTCCTCCCCTTCCCGGTGCGACGGGATACGGACGCCTCCTTCACCAGCTGTGAGGGGGAGAGAGAGACAAGAGGCCAACGCAGTCTTGTTTAGATCTGGTGAAGAGGGACATTGAATATAGCAAACCCTAGCAAATGAACGCTGAGCCTCCAGCGTGTGTGTGTGTGTGTGTCTATATATATATATATGTAGTGCGGCGAGAGTGTGGAGAGTGCAAACCCTAGTGAACAAGCGCTGAGGCTCCAGCTTATATATATACTACTGTAGTACGGACTGAGCTCCGGTGCCTTCACTGCACCTACTTTTGGCTGTATGACAGGTGAGCCAGCCACATTTTGGGCCCACCTATCATGAACCCAAAGGCAGGTGCACTAAGTCAATGAAGCTGCGTCCATATAGTACTGTCGTGTATACGACAAATGTATAGTGGAGTGGTTTTCTTATTCTCTCCATAACAATCGTTTTAAATTGTGTAAGTACGAAACGAAACTCTTTATTTAACATACAGTGAAGAAAACTACTACTACTTCCGATGAACTAACGATCCACGCGTCCTGGTCGCACTTCCTGTCCTTCATGTGCAGTACACTACCCTCCCTTAGGTGAACAACCACACATGCGCAAAATTATCGGAAACGTGTGAGAGTGTGTACAAATAAAGAATTTTAATTTCAATTATCGGAAAGGTTTGAGAGTATTACAAAGTTTGACTTCAGTCAAATCTAATATGCGGAGTAAATAAAAATGGAGGGCTACTACGTCCATCCGGGTTTTTAGTCCACACCATTTTTTAAATCAAAGTTAATAGCTGGACAAATAAAATTAAAGGGGAGCTGGAGACAAAGTTGTGAGAAGGCTTAGAAATCAATACAAAACTTATGCTCTTAGTACCAACGTTGATCCTTCTTCGAGGAAACATTTGGTTCATTGCCAATTGTGTGATAAAATTGCACCAACATGAAAGACGACTGCGTCTCCAACGCAACCAAGGTGAACTGACGAAGGATATCATCTTTGTGCGTAACACGCAAAGAGCACTGACGGAAGACAGCTTGTTTTTCATTGAAAATCGATCAGCTTCACCAGCCGACGCAACCATGAGGCGCAACCATGAGCATTGATAGGTCATCGTAGTGATGCATCATCCATTTGGCATCAAGTTTGGGTGAGGCACCTATGAAGTTCGACAAATCCTCATTGTGGTCTGTTTCTTCTCAGTAATCAAGCTCGAGGAAGGAAGAACCACATGGCAGAGGACAGTGAGGCAGAACAACAATGGCCATCCAAGTTTGTGCAGTTCCACTAAAATTGAGGAAGACATGCCCGGGTATGGAGATATGCATCGCTGTTTCCAAAAATATAAAAAAGGGAGATAGTGTTGTTACTTTGTTTTACAAGATTAGCAACGAGATAACAATTGTCAATAAGAATTAATGAAAAGTACACCAACAAACAGAAGCATCATAATTATCTCGATGGGAACTAAACCAGGATACCCGAGAAATAAAGCATTTCTTCATTTAACCGGTGATAGTACTACCACCATATGGACAATGACCGCACAACCACCATGTACTTTTTGCCGAAACAACATGTATACCTCCACCGAGGCATAAATCAGGACAACTTTTCAAGTGGCATTTCCTCTATAATAGTACTAGTAGGTGATGTTGGACCAGCTGACGAACCCTAGCTACTATACATGGGGAGCTGGGGAGTAGTCGCATAGAAGAAAACCCGCACGCAGCGACCTGGGGAGCTGGACCAGTACAAGAAGTTATACCTCAGGTGGGCGAGATGTCGTTTAGGCGGGCGGGATCTGCCCACACGACGGCAGCGAACAAGGGCGCGGAGGATCTTCGTCCGCGCAAGCACCGGCTCCGAGAGGACGGTGCGCATCGGCTTCCTCCATCGCCGACGGCGACAACGTCAACGCTGCACCTCCTCACCTCCCGCAGCGGACGGGATTCGGCCGGATCTGTGATTTTAAATAGAATACGCGCGTTCCCGGAAAAAAGAAACGAAAACTGGCGGACAATTTTTTAACGTACCAAGAAAGAAAACTCGATCAAAAACACGCCCCCGCTTCCAGGTCGCAAGAGTCGTCGCGCACACACACATAGACATAGACATGCATATCCGTGTTTACGTAAAATTCCATTTCCATCTCCATCTCCATCTCCAATCATATTTGTCCAACTGACACATTATTTACGTTGTTAATTATATATGCAGCAATACTAACGTACATCATCTCTTGTTTGCGGATGTCCGGACCGCTGCCACGGCCGGTCCTGACCAACCCGAGCCCTCTTCATCAGCCGTGCGTGCTTCCCGTCCGAAACGGTCAGTGCCGCATTCATGCCCGGCCGGAGCGGACGTGACCTCTCACAGGCGCCGGCATTGAAGCGGCGCGTCGGCCGAGAGAGCGTCGCCCTCGCCGCTTCCTGGTGGACGCGACTGCTCCACGTTCAAAGGTCGCAATAGCCGACTACAACATGCATGTCAAAAGTTCCTGGGAGTCCGTGCTACAGCTAGCTGTCCTCCCCCAACTCATCAATCTCTTTCAGTAGTGCTAGTACTCCATGGCGCGATCCATCGACAAGTAGGCGGGAAAGTTATCGTATACTCGGTTTGCGGTGAGTGGCATGCCGAGCGATCGTGTGGGGTCGAGCCATGGAGGAGGGTGAGACACGAACACGACAGACGTGATTTAAACGTTGGTTTTTCTCGATGGCGCGATCCAACGAAACAAAACGTTGGTTTCTCTCCGTTTCCATTTTTTCTCCAGAAAAACGGAAACTTTCCACTCCATTTTCATTCCTATTCCAATGTTGCCCCGTTACAACATTCCATCAAATACAAAGGAAAACTAACATGCATGCTGATGCATCTCAATGATTCACATATCATAGCCAATATTTACTTCACAACTAAAGACAAAAGTTGTGAGAGCGTGTACGAAAGAAAAACTACTGATGGGGTCACTACGACTTAAACCCTAAACTCTAAACAGGATTTAATTTCCTGGCAAGGTAGAACCTGTCGAAGGAAAGACGGCCGGCACCCTCGGATCATACGATGCTTTGTGCAGTTCCACTAAAATTGACCTGAGCATCCCTGATGGCAAAGATATTGAAGAAGTGTGATTAGAATAATAGTACTGGCACTAGTTCATGAGACATAAACTCATCACAAGTAGAAGTCGGTAGAAGTAGAGAAAGATCGACATGGAGATGGAGCTACGGCAGTGGAGCAAGCCGGCTCCAAAAGGAAGATGGACTACCTGGGACGTCGGGCTGTAGCTAGAAGGGCGGTTGGGACACGGCATCGGCCCATACCGCGGTGACCCCCGATTGGGACGCACCGACTGTGGGTTTTCTCCCTCGCCGATGTCGACCGCGTCTACGCAGAACATTGTTCCCTTCCCCCAGCTGCGGGATCAGGCCCGTCGTTCTATGCTTGTAGCTTAGGCTCCTGCTAGTGTATATATAGTGGTTTTCTTTTTCTCTCCATATCAACCATTTTATATTGCATACGTGTCATTGAAGAGTGAAATGATGGTTGCTTCTTCCGACTAACTTACTGTGTGATTTGAGTGCTCCTTAGTGGCCCCTGCACGCACCCCCCCCTACGTGTATGCAACAGTCACACGTACACATGGACGCAAAAACGCGCGCGACGCCCTAATGCATGCATGTCCGAGCACACGACGGAACACACACGGTCACGCTCAAGTGCTCAACCTACACGTGCACGCACACACATACTCAGTCAGGGTGAGCTAGTGACCGTATAAACACCGGAAAATATATATATTGAGCGCAATGAGCGTATTATGAAGTCCACTGACCGTATTTTTACAAATATACAGTGACAGATAGTGTATTTATCTCGTTTGAAATTAAGCCATATTAACCGGAGAGGAGGCAGTATGGACAAGCATTACTTTGCTGTGTCCCGTCAACTTGCCGAACAAGGAGAAGGTTGCAGGATGGGAGAAGCTTGCGCGCGGTGGCTCGCAGGACAAGGAGAAACTTTTGACTAATGCAAGCTCTCCCTCGCTCAGGCGGTGGACGTGCAACAGTTAATTTGGTGTCAGATTGCTAGAAGCATACACTATACTACTAGTACTATTATTGTTCGACTTCCCGAATAGGCGAACAGCCTAGCGCGAAGTTTACTAGTAGTACTAGTACTACTACTATAGTCTATAGAGGTATGTACTATACTAGTACTACTAGGAACCGGATGGAGGAGCGTCTGCACTCTTATTATAATTTTAAAATGTGATAAAGCAATCTTCAACACATTTGGTTCTCTTCGAGGGTTCTCGCATGTGATAATGGAAGTTGATTGCATGGAACACTCGCCACAATTCTCGCTTAATTCTGGCTCATATCCTGTTACAAATAGGAGCGCTCGGTAATATTTCCTCTTTTTTTGTTATTCAGCATGTAAACAGGTCAGCAAACCTTGCAGCGCATCTTCGTGTGAACCGTGCTTGCTGCACGTTGAATGTGGTCGAGAGCTAGCTTGATGAAACACCTCGCTTCCTACTTCTTTTTTTGTGGGGTACCTCGCTTCCTAGTGACCAGTGTCTTGGCGGATCGTCCTAATAAGGCTTATATATGAATAAAGATCTCTCATTTACCCGCAAAAAAGATTAAGCCATATTAACCGGAAAGGAGGGAGTATGGACTAGCACTTCTTTTTGGTGTGTGCCGTCAACTCGCAGAATGAGGAGAAGCTTGCAGGACAAGGTGAAACTCGCTTACGCCTTTTGACTAATGCAACCTACCCTCGGTGGACATGCATCAGTCCATTCGGTGTCAGATTGTCAGAGGCATACACTGTAGTACCCAACATGCGGAGTACCATCATTGTTCGACTTCACGAAGAGGCGAAGAGCCAAGCGCAAGGTTTAGTAGTATGAGTAGTACTACTACTAGAACCGCATGGTGGAGCGTCTGTACTCTTTTTTTTAATCTCTGATAAAGTACACGTTTATTCCGGAGAAGGGCGGAAAACGGCATCCCAACATGTAATGATGATATCGATCAACCAACCATGCTCGAATATATCTTGGCCTCCATGCGAGCCCGTCTGTGTGTTCTCGCTCCTTGTCTCTCTCAAGGAACAGCGGGTTGGCTCTTTGCCGTCAATTGAGAATCGGTTTGCTCACACTCCTGTCCCACATGTCAGTGATATGCCAAGAGGAGGTGCGTTGACCGACTGGCCATACGCATACTTGGTTTTGCACCTTCATACTACTCCTCCCTCCGTCACAGTTTACACGGCGCGCTTCATTATGATGCATTTCTCTCAATGCATTTCCACCACCACAGAGACTTTAGACGCGTTTGGTTTAATGCTCAATTAATTAGGGCGTAGTAACCACAATCAAGTCCACAATTTTCTATCGATGTACTACTACAGAGTGGAGTAAGTGCATGCATGTGTGTACCCGGGGTGGAAACACTGCATGCATGTGTGTACGCATTATTCCCTGTAGTAATAGACGTCGTGATATAACTACCAATGCTATTTTTCAGGCCGATCGCTAGTCGCCTTGGCCCCACAGATTTTTTTCTTTTTTCTGGAGCGCACTCTATAAACAGTGACGGATGGAGTAGTATGAGCGGATTCAAAGTGGAGTGTATTGATGGTTGCTTCTTCCGAGCAACTTACAGTGGGAAAGGTGGGGCTTATGATTTGACAGCTCATTACTCACTATTAATGCGGCGCAACGACCGGGCTGAGTCTCCCATGCGGTTGTGCACTACCCCTCGGTTCTTAAATATACTCCGGAGTATTTGTCTTTCTAGAGATTTCAACGAGTGACTACTCAAATATTTGTCTTTTTAGAGATTCAAATGGACTACTACATACGGATGTATATAGACATATTTTAGAGTGTAGATTCACTCATTTTGCTCCGTATGTAGTCACTTGTTGAAATCTCTAGAAAGACGAATAGAGTGTTTAGGAACGGAGGGAGTACACATACGAAGCAAAATGAGTGAACACTCTAAAATATGCCCATTTGAAATTTGTAAAAAGACAAATATTTAGGAACGAAGGAGTATAATTTTGTGCATGGCACATGGACCCGGATGCTGAAGAGGCTTCTGGCAATGCTATCAAGCTTCCATCATTTGTTTACATAATTGACGTACTATACAAATAATTTTCCAGTGACATGAAATTGTACAATGGTGTGAGCTTTCAGCTTTTGTTTCGTGTGTCTTGCCATCGATGCTCTTTCGGAAACAATAAAAAACTAACTTCCTTGCTAATGCATGTCAATTATTAGCATATCAGAGCTAATATTTACATCACAACTAAAGACAGACTTGTGAGAAGGTGTTAAATTAAAATTGATCCATGATTTCATTGGCAGCAACGTCCCCCCAGCTCTGTCTAAATCAACAAGGCATGTTGGGAAAAAAAGTAGCTGTCTGGAGCATGCAACATTCCGATCATTTTGTGCAATTCCACTAAAATAGAGCTGAGCGTCCCTGTTCCAAAGATATTAAGTGTGATTACGATAATAGAGGACTGCTGATGAAACAATAAACACACAAATAGAAGCCGGTCACCTTTGCAGTCTCTCTTAAGACTAACTAGTTGGAGAAGATTAGGCTCGGAGTTGGATGAGGATAGAGCAAAACCAATCTCCCTTTGTGCAGTCGCACTAAAATGTAGAGACGTGGCCCGTGTGACATTTTAGTACAACTGCACAAAACACTCTTAAGAAAAAAGTGATTTGTGCAGTTCACCAAAAGGTCGCAATAGCAACGAGGTGAAATGGATAGCCCTGTTTGCAAAAAAGAGGTAGAAAGGAAACAATTACTGGCCAATAACAGTTGATGACACATGCAACGACAAAAAAGAAGCATATTCCTTGTCCTAAGGGAAGATAACAACACGGTTGTGTTTGTCTAAAACGGTGTGAGGACGAGATTGCAATATGGAAAGTACGCCGGACGAGCTACGTTTTGGGCAAAGAACTATGGAAGATCCACATGCAGCGACGTGGGAAGACGGGCAGTGGAGCAAGGCCGGAGGGGATACCTGGAGGTCATTGGGATGTAACTAGGTGAGCGGCGGCGGGCGGAATCTGCCCATACTGCGACAGTGAGCAGGTGGCGTAGGCCCTGCCGCGCCGGAGCTTGGTCAGAGAGAACGGCGTGTACCGGTGATCGGGACGTGCTGCCTCGGCGCTGTCGAACGGAGAAACGATGCACTTCCTCCCTTTCCCCCGGCGGACGGGATGCGGGCGGATCAGTGACCAACGGTGAGAGAGAGAGAGGCCACCGCAGCCTTGTGTGAGATACTCTGAAGAGAGACAAACCAGGCAGGCAAGCTCCATTGTATATAGTGGAGCGGACTGCCTTTTTCTCCATAAAAATCGTTTTATATTCTGTGTACGTGCCATTGAGTGCTATAACATTATTTAAAAATAACGCGGCAACGCGTCAAGTCGAACTTTGTTTCGTGCACGCGTGGTACACGACCTCCCTAGGTAAACAACCGCTACAGGCGTTCAAATTAGCATGTGGGCTGCCATTTCATAAAGAAATGAGCTCCACCGTGTACCCGCGCGGGTGTGGCTGGGCACGAAGCGTGAGTACATGCACGGTGCACCTATTCTCTTCTTGTATATGTACACCACCTACGTGGGGTTGTGTGAGAGAGATACAAACCTAGAGAGATATAGTGTGTGGGTTCGTGAGAGTTTTTGGGGGGGTGGGGGGTCAATCAAAAAATGTAACATATGCAATGTGTGTGAAATAGAGTCCTGGATATAACATATATATATAGAGGGGGCGATCCACGAGAAGAGAGTGGAGGTATCATCGGCTTGAGGTGTCCATAGAATCGAAGAGAGGGATGATGTGTGTGTGTGCGCGCGCGATCGATAAAGAGTGCCATCGAATTTGTGTGTGCCCACGTCAAAGATATAGAGTGGCTGGCCTACTGGAACGTGAGAGGGGACATGTGCAGTTTGTCTTTGTGGCATGGATACCTACCTGCAGCGCTCGACTATCGATGTGTGGTGGGGGAAGAGGGAGGCCCAATTAACTATAGTGGTACAATGGCTGGTATATGTGTGGAGGAGGAGAGAGGCCTACCTCATGTATTAAGGAGATCGATTTGCCTCATGTATTAAGGGAGAACGATCGGCATCCATGCATATGTGCAGAAGAGGAATAAGGTTGGGAGAGAGACAGAGCTAGAGTGTTGGAGGTGGTGGTAGTGGAGTTGCTTCTAACAAATGGTGGGATAGGCTTGCTAGACAAACGGAGGGCACGCCCGCAATATCAATAAGAGAGGAGATGGCTGCTTGTTGTCTGTCCACGTGCGTGTGAGAGACGGGTCAGGAGGCATGCACGAATGATGAGGGGGACGATATGGCTGTGATAAGCAGACGTAACTACATAGGAAGATCAATCGCCCTTTGTTAGAGAAAGGAGAGACATAACTTGTGAGGTACGTCGATCGATGGGGGGGGGATAGTTAAAGTCGATCTAGGTATATGTTGGGAGATTCATCGGTATACATGCATGTGTGTGTTAGAAGCAAATGAGGCACGAGGAGAAGGATAGAGAGAGGGATGCATCTAGGAGGTGGTATGAGAGGCATACTATATCGAGGGGGAAGGAGTGTGCGAGTACGAGACCGATGAAAAGAGTGGTGGGAGTGAGGCATGGTCGGTGATAAGAGAAGAGGGGAAGCTTGTGTTTGTGCTAGGCACACCTAGCTAGAGAGGCATATCGATCGATGTGTGCCGTAAAGAAGGAGCTGGGGGGCCTACACACACCGTGGGTGAACGACCTAAAGTGAAAAGACGAATTTGTGCGATGGAGCTAGAGAATGTTGAGGGAGGGTGAGAGGGATGCGGGCATGTGCATGCACGAGAGAAAGTTAGCGCTAGCTACAAAGATAAGAGGATTGTGTGGGTGTAAAAGACGACTAGAGATCATACTTCATTATAAAAAGCGAATTCGGATATTTGAAGAATTTATCATAGTGTTTTAAACCGACGCATTTGTGAATATATATAACGGTGATACACATGGTGTGGTTATGAACATGGTATACTACATATAATATATTTTATCTCTACTCTTATAAAAAACGGAGTTTTTGATGATGGTGTGCCTGCCATCCTGCAATATAGGCCGTTCGATTTATATCTAGCGGATAGGAAGGAAACTATGGCAAGTTTGAAAAAAGATACCCACACCCCTCTCCATATTTGAAAATTAGGCCCCTTGATCATGTTGATGTTGTGTGGAACGCATGGGCATCTTGCTAGTACTACGTATAATACATAGAACATTGATTATAATTTGGGCTAATGTGTGGCTTTTGCAGCTCAGGTCTAAATACTTGTCATAATGTAGGGGGCGGGGCACTATACTTTGTGTGATAAACACGGTGTACGTATGGAACATGGTTTAGATTATGAATATATAGTTAGTACATCAAATGTACTATTATTTGGAATCAACATCAAGTGTATTCAAAAAATAGAATTCGAGTTCATGTAGTACACATAGTTCATATCTATCTCTATAGTAATCATGTGGTGTGTTATTAAGGTAATACATGAATGACGGTTGAAGTTGGCAACAATCATGATTGTAGATTCTTATTGAAATAGAGAAATGAATTCAAATTTGTTCGAATTGCAGCGGTAGTATAGACATTTGGAATACACTAAAATGTTGGTATGAGTAGGTTACATGCATTATACAGCAAGCGAAAAAATTTAATCGGACATAACATGGATTAATACTCCCTCCTTCCATCTATATAGGGCGTAATGAGTTTTTTGAGACCGCCTTTGACTATTGGCAACACTAATAGTACTTGACATGCACAATGTGAAAATTATATCATTGAAAGAACCTTTCATAGAGGTACCCCACTATCTATCTTAGGGTTCAGGGTGGGGGCGGGGGGCCTAGAGGGTTGGCTGGGGCGGCGGTGGGGAGTTGTTTCGGGGCGGCAAGGCGGCGCTGGGGCCGGCGTGTAACGCCCACGATGCGGCTATATCTCCCACGTGTCGAGGCACGACTTAGAGGCATAACCGCATAGTGGTTTTGTCGCAAGAAGGGTCATCTTCACACAATCCCATGTAATGAACAAGAATGGGATAAAGAGTTGGCTTACAATCGCCACTTCACACAATACATAAATATCATCATACATCATCCACAATACTATCATATAGACCGACCACGGCCAAAATCCAGATGAAAATAAGACAACCCCAAATGCTAGATCCCCGATCGTCCCAACTGGGCTCCACTACTGATCATCCGGAAAAGACACATAGTAACGACCACGTTCCTCGTCGAACTCCCACTTGAGATCGACGCTATCGTCTCCACTGGCATCGTCGGCACCTGCAACTGTTTTGGTAGAATCTGTGAGTCACGGGGACTCAGCAATCTCACACCCGCAAGATCAGGACTATTTAAGCTTAAAGGGGGGAATGGTGCAAAGAGGTGGAACTGCAGCGGCAAAAGCATATATGGTGGCTAACTTGCGCAAATGAGAGCGAGAAGAGAAGCAACGGAACGGACGTCATCTAGCAATGATCAATAAGTGATCCTGAACACCTACTTACGTCATACATAACACAGACCGTGTTCACTTCCCGGACTCCGCCGAGAAGAGACCATCACGGCTACACACGCAGTTGATGTATTTTAATTGGGTCAAGTGACAAGTTATCTACAACCGGACATTAACAAATTCCCATCTGCCTCATAACCGCGGGCACGGCTTTACAAGATAATACCCTGCAGGGGTGTCCCAACTTAGCCCATCATAAGCTCTCACGGTCAACGAAGGATAAACCTTCTCCTGGAAAAACCTGATCAGTCTCGGAATCCCGGTTAACAAGACATCTCGACAATGGTAAAACAAGACCAGCAAAGCCGCCCGAATGTGCCGACCAATCCCGATAGGAGCTGCACATATCTCGTTCTCAGGGCACACCGGATGAGCCAGACGTTGGGTTGGCATAGACCCTGGTTGCCCAGGGGGCGCCGGACATCACTCGGTTTGGGCCAGCACTCGAAGGAGCACTGGTCCGGGGGTTTAAAATAAAGATGACCCTCGGGCTCGCGAAAACCCGGGGGAAAAGGCTTAGGTAGCAAATGGTAAAACCAAGGTTGGGCCTTGCTGGAGGAGTTTTATTCAAGGCGAACTGTCAAGGGGGTCCCATAAATCACCCGACCGCGTAAGGAACGCAAACTCAAGGAACATAATCCCGGTATAACAGTAACTAGGGCGGCAAGAGTGGAGCAAAACACCAGGCATAAGGCCGAGCCTTCCACCCTTTACCAAATATATAGATGCATTAATTAAATAAGAGATATTGTGATATCCCAACATATCCATGTTCCGACACGGAACAAACTTCAACTTCACCTGCAACTAGCAACGCTATAAGAGGGGCTGAGCAAAAGCGGTAACTTAGCCAAACAACGGTTTGCTAGGAGAGGATGGTTAGAGGCTGACATGGCTACAATGGGAGACATGATATAGCAAGTGATAGGTAGCGGAGCATTGCAATAGAGCGAACAACTAGCATAGCAAAGATAGAAGTGATTTCGAGGGGTGGTCATCTTGCCTGCAAGATTCTCAGAGTTGTCGAAAGCTTGATCCTCGTAAGCGTACTCGACAGCTCCCCCGTTGACTTTTCTCGCGACTCCCAAATTCCTCCAAGTCCTGAAAAATCTTCAGCATGTGCTCCTGTTCGAGATGCGATAACTTCTTGCATGTAGCTCTGATTCGCGCATGTAATATGTCAAATTGTTCGTCTCATGATGCTCTTCATTTTGTTCAATTGCATCATGTTCATTAGAGGTCATCTTGATGCCGAAATCTTCGTTGGAAGAGGGCTAGTTGCTGTTATTCTCTGGTTCTTATCAGAACTTGGAGATTTGTCGTTTTTGTATCACTTATTCTGTGCATCTTTTGAGCATGAGCTCTACATGTGTTTTGAAGTATGCCATGCCATCTTTCCAGTGGTATAGTCCATGTATTTTTGTGATCTCTATGGTGACTAGCACAAGCATGCAAAGTAGGCGCCGTAATATTTCTGATTTCAGGGACTTCGTGATTTCTCTAAGTCCTTGTCTGGTGTAATTTTGTTGCCGTGTAAACTTGATGCTACAGAGAGATCCATGCATATTTTGGAGATGTTCAGTAAGGATGTTTTGTAGCTATAGTTGTAATTGATCCATTCCTGCAATTGTTTGCAATTATGGAGTGCCATAGCATGACTCAATCTTGCTCTACTTTTGCTATAAAATATTTCTAGCAGATTCTTAACATGATTTGCAAATTTGCCAAGCTTATTGTAGTTGATCTATACATGCTAGACAATTGTTCTTGCCATGGTTTGCTTCATAAACATGCCATCTTGCTGTAGGTATGCTTGGTTTGTCATGCATTGCTCTGTAGTGAGTGCATCAAGCTCACAAAGATACCTACTTATTAATATTTCTGCCATGCTCTGTTTTCTGCCAAGTCTGAAACCTGATAACGAAACTTGCTATGTTTACATGCTTGCCATCATATCTTCTAGTCCTTTTTAGCTTCAGGTCAGTAAGGGACTTTTGTCATGTGCATTTAGTAGAACACTACCATGCCTTGTTTTGCTATGTTAAGTTCCTGCAGCATGTTGATTTCGTGCTCTGAACATTGCTACCTGATGCTGTTTTCTGCCATGTCCAGTTTTTCACCAAGTCTGTGAACCTGTAATCTTTTGCACTTTTGCCATGCTTGTTTGAGCTTGATATGTTGTGAACTAGCAGTAGCTCAGTGTTCATCTTTTGTCAAGCATCTCCTGTAGATTACTGGCCATAACCGCATAGTGGTTTTGTCGCAAGAAGTCGTGCCTCGACACGTGGGAGATATAGCCGCATCGTGGGCGTTACACGGCGGTTTGGGCCGGTGGTGGCTGGCGGCTCAGGGGGGTGCAGGTTGAAGATGAACTACAGGCCCTCCCTAAACTACATATCAAGTGCCTCTCTGCTACCATTGCGTTCAGTTTCGACATTAGCATTCGGATTCCACAGTAAATTTCAGTTTCGACAGTTAAGTTCAGAGTCAACAGTTTTTACCTCATCTGTTGTAGTCAGGTGGTTTTTGGTGATGTAAATTTTACATCTATTTTACATCATCTATTGGAGATGCTATTAGAATCCCACTTGAGATTGACGATGTCTGTCTTGTGCTGCTTCAGCCTTGACGTCTTACGGCTCACCGGAGCTGCTCCAACGACAGAACGATCCATCACAACAGAGCAGTGCCCTGGACGCCATCTACAGATTCCTCAGATCTTCCTCCACACCTCCGACAGCCACCTCTGCCTCAACTGCTTCAGCGACCAACCCAATGATGCTGAGGTTGACACGGTTACGGCAGAGAGGTTGTACACTTGTTGCATCACTTATTACTATACATTCACATTGATCCATTAGGGCTATTTTGGTTCGACGAAAAAACATAGCAATAGGGAATTTTCCAATGGCACTCTACTATTCAATGATTCATGCATTTTGTTGAAAGGAATGAAGCAAAACATCCACCTGGACCTAGTTTTCAAAATCCTATGCATGAAAACAAGACCAAGTGCATTAGTGCCAGAATAACATCCTAACTGTACACGCTTTCATATGGTTTCACTTTATTTTGGCCATGTTTCTTTGCATTCCTCTGCTCTTCCAATTCCTGTAAACCAAACACCCAAGTTGGCAGAAATCCTGTGTTTACAAATGCTCTGTTTACCATGTGCATTCCTATCTTATTCTGGTGTTTTTCCTATCCCTGCGTTTAAGAATCATGCAAGCCAAATGAGCCCTTACAGAATTACTTCAGTTACAGGTACGTGTTGAAGGGAACTTTGTGTGGTTTGTCCTGCTCCTGCCGAGACGTCGTCCACCTCACCTGAGCTGCTCCATCGACAGAAGCATCCACCAAACCAGACATCACGACTCCTGACCGTCTTTCGCTGCCTCAGATCTCCTTCCCTGCCGCCGGCACCCACCGCAACAGCATCACCATCACCGACTCAGCAGATGAACCTGAGGAGTACACGGGTCCACAAGAGAGGTCGCACTCTTTTGTTTCGGCTTATGTTATGCATTGCTTAAAATTACCTGCTACTTTATCGTCATGTTCACTTCTTGGACTCCAAGTGAGGTCCAAATTAATGTTCAAACTTGAGTTCTAAATTAGTTGTGGGGCACATATCGAGGAAGCAATGAATAGTATCTCTGTCTAATATCTGGTTCACCTAGGGTATGCCTATGTTGTTCATCTTAGGTGGGAAGCAAATAGTAAAGCAATCATCATCTGTCTTTTTATTAATTTAAAGCAATTATCAGCCTGCTATCATTATTTTTGGATCCATCCACTGGTTGTTACCATCACTCTAAATTTCTGCATGCTCTCCTTACATAATCTCACCATATTTTTTCGTATGCATGTCAGATATTGTACACAGTCATGCTGAACATGTAGAGAAAAAGAGAAGAGTTTTGCGCGGCAATACAATGTCATGCAGACATCGCTCCATGGTGGGTTCAATGGGAAACCCTCCCACCCCTCTCCAGATTGTAATCCAGAGGAAGATATCTGTTCTGAGGCGGATTCAGACGCCGCTAACC
Organism: Triticum aestivum; assembly: GCF_018294505.1. Taxonomy (NCBI): domain Eukaryota; kingdom Viridiplantae; phylum Streptophyta; class Magnoliopsida; order Poales; family Poaceae; genus Triticum; species Triticum aestivum. The sequence continues at coordinate 402,072,833 of NC_057799.1, forward strand.
ACTCCTATTTACCCCTCAAGGTGTTTGCTCTACCTTGGCATGATGATGTTAGTCATATCATGCATATGTTGCCTTGAAGTGCCTACTTTTGACATCATATATGTCATCTTCTTAGTTTAGACATGTTCTATAATCCACCTGTTTAGTTTCTATATCATATATGGGAATTATGCAGTCTCATGTCTTTTAGCCAGCCATAATATATGTCAAATGTGCAATGCCATCCTGTTTAACCAGGCATCATATATTTGAATGATATCTTGCCCATCCTTTTCTTCATTACATTTCCATTTGTTGACAATGTTTGTACATTGAACTACTCTTCCTGTGAATCAGCCATTTGGGTGGGAGATGGAAAAATCTGGAGTGAAAACAAGGCCTTCAGAGCAGACAGTGCTACCTGTCGAAGAAGATCTCTTGTTGGGTCCCGATAGCTCCTCAGAGATGGATTCAGAGACAGATGACCAGTCCTATTCCCCCACCCAGGTGTTTGCTCAAACTTGGCTTGGTTATACTGCTCATATCATGCATATGGTGTCTTGCATTGCATAGTTTAGACATCATATACACAATATTCAACACCATGTTCTTAGTTCAGACATCATATCGAATTCCCTCTGTTTAGCATATAAATCACATATGTGAATTAAATGATGCGATCCTAATTACTTAGATACCATGTAGGTGAATTATGTCATGCGATCATGTTTAGTTATTCATCATATCTTTGAATTATGTTATGCTATGCTATCCATTTTAGATAGACATCATATATGTGAAATTATGTCATGCTATCCGTTTTAGTTAAACAATATACATGTAAACTATTTCATGCCTTTTGTCCACACTATCTATTGCATCTGTCTCTCATACAATGTCTGTACATTCAACTATGTTTCCTGTTTATCAGCCATGTGAATTGGAGCGGGTGATGCCAGTATCCAGCGGACTAAAAACACGGTCTTCAAATAAAACAGTGCTACCTCTTGGTGGAGATAGCACCCCGGTTGTACATGCACAAGAACCAGCCATACCACACATAACCCAAACTCACGCAGATTGTACCCCTACTGCGATGGACAGAGAACCAGCTTCACCCAATCTAACCCCAACCCCAGCAGATAATAACCCAGTTCCTGTTAACACAGTACCATCTCCACCACAGAGCTCCCAAACAAGAGCAGTTAGTAAGGCATCTCCAGTGCCCATAGGGCCAGTACTACCACGGCGAACCCCAACTCCACCAGTTAGTACGCCTATTCCTGTGGAGGAAGCACAACCAGCTAGTCGTAGTTTAGCAGCTATCGCATTTGATGTTGTCAAATCGTATGTGCGTATCTTCCCATCTTGGAAATATTATACTGAAGATGAAGGAAAATGCCAGTTGCAGGTGTTTGTCCAGGAGTTATGTGTAAGTAATGTTATTCATGGCAATTACTTTGCTTTGTCCCATACATCCTACCTCCATGATGGTTATAATACAGCAAATTTTCCCATTTTTCTCTATAGAGAAGGACCGATTTGGAAACTCGGGATGAGGTAACCTGTGCTAATATCTCTGCTATCTTCAAGAATGCTTGGTGGCAGTATCGGAATTACCTGAAGAAAACGTACTTCACCGGCAAAGAAACTCATCAAATTCCCTTACGTTCTCCTGAGACACATTTACTGGACGATGACTGGGAACGCCTTGTTGTGTACTGGTTCCGAACCAAGAATGTGGTAAGGTCTATGAGCTCATTTTCTATTTTTAAGTACTATATTCTTGCGTCTTACTATACTCTGTTCATGTAGAACAAGTGCCTAAACCTGAAGAACAATTGTTCTAATTTAAGATTCCACTTCTATCATAGTTCAAAAAAGCGCTAGGCGTTAATTGTGCGTTTTGCCACCGCCTTGCGCTTTACTGACCAAAGCGCATGCTTATGCGCAGTTATGCACAGATTAAGCGTAGTTATGCGCAATGCGTTTTGCCAACGCCTAGAGCCTAGGCGCGCCTTTTTTAACTATGATTGCTATCGTGCATACTGCTTTGCTCTTGTATCACTGTATTTACTCATAAAACTTATTTTTAAATTGAAGGATCCAATCGAAACTCCAATGGCACAACAGGTATGTTCACGCATGTTTCTTTAACAGGTTTGCTCTTATCAATAGCTCTGTTGATTTCAATTTCAATTGTGTATACAGTTGACTTCTCATATCATGCATATTACTAGCATCACAACAGAGCCAATAGTGTTGTTGTACATGTAGACCCGTGGTACCCATCTAAAATCTTGTTGTGCCGTGTAGTTTCCCACGCTTTGTATTCTTTCACTGCTGCTTTGTCTTGAACTGATATGATTTGAACCGTGTGTCTATTTTGATTTGGCAAGACAATGCAGTGACCATAGGACATAGATATATGTTTGTTTGATGCTTTTATTATGTACTAGTACTTGGCAATAGAAGAATTGGTAGTTTAATCCTGTCCACCTTACTAATGAACTGGTTCACCGAAATGAGTTTCATATACTAGTACATGCTAAACCAGTTATGTGTCTGCTTGTTTCTTCTTTTAGAATGCTGACAGAATATTGGGGAAGAGTGCCTTATTAAGCAATGGTAAAGGAAGTAATGCAGATAAGGTTCAGGATAGTGACACATCCTTGTTGGTCTCCAACAAAGCTGATAAAACAGCTAAGGAAGACTATCTTGAAGATAGTGAGACAACCCCAAAGTCTTGTCTTGGTTTAGTGTTTGAGTTACTGGCCACTACCGCTTGCACAAGCTATTCAAACTCACTGTCTGAATCAATTCGGTTTCTTGAGTCTCAACTACAAGCTGAAAGACATCGATCAGCTGTGCTGCAACAAGAAGCAGAAGGACTGCGGAAGTCCCTGGAGCATTCAGATGCATACTTTCTGGTGCAACAGCAAGCGTTGGAGGATTTTAGCGCCAAACAGGACAAAGCTAATAAGCTTGGTAAGCTTATTGCCAGCATGGTGGATACCCAGGATAATGTTTCTTGAGCTCTTCTAAAGTTGTTTCAGTTATGCTCTTGTTTTGCTGCCGCGTTTATTTGCACTGCTGGCCAATTTTGACGGCCAGTGTATGTAATATGCTGCTTTGTTCCCTATATTTGCACTGGTGGCGAACTGTGATGCCTAGTGGATGTAATATGTGTAATAGCGGTAATAGGCTAGCATTAATTGCTTGCTTATTTATTTCCTCATTGTCTTGTTTAGTTGTTTGCTTGTAGTCACTGCAGTTCTTTTTTTGTGTTTTTCTAGTGGCCACAATAGCCTATTTTTGGTAACTAGGCCAAAAAAATCATGGCAGCACACGGACTGTTGTAACCATGGGCCTCCTGCGAGTCGTATGATCCATGGGCCTTCTACGGTCGTAGGATCCATTGGCCTTCTGTACGGGCCGTAGGATCCATGGGCCTTCTACGGCCGTAGGGTCCATGGGCCTTCTACGGGGCGCATCATCATTTCGCCAATCATGGGCCGTACTATTCGTGGACCATAACGAGCCATTAATGGGCCGTATTTGATAACTGTATGAAAACAGCCCACGGGTTTTTTTCACATGAAAACGGCCCAACGTATTAACGGTCCACAAACGGGCCGACTGTAATGACGGGCTGAATTTGGCCCACAAGCAAAAAATGATAGTAACGGGCCGTAAGTAACCGAATGCTGCAAATGAGCCCAAGAATAAATGGGCCCTGAGAAGGCCAAAAGATAACTTGGGCTGGAAACGGCCCAGTGGAATAATGGGCCGTTAATGGGTATAAATGATACACTGTTCATTACGGGCCAGTTTCACCACGGGCCGTTAATGGGCCAAGAGTTACAAAGGGCCTCATATGGGCCGAAAGAAGTCATGGGCCACACATGGGCCGGAAGTTAAAACGGGCTGGAATCATATTGGACGGCCCAGATGACGCTACTGGGCCTAATTCGAATAGGGTGTAACGGGCTCTGGGTTAGCGGGTTGTAAATGGGCTATATGCGGACAGGCCGTTAACAGGCTTTCCGTGGGCCGGCCCGCCACCTTTTGACCAAGTCAAACGGGCCGGCCTTTTCACAGGAATGGGCCTCTATTGGGCCATGCCACATGTCGACGTATCATAGGCGCCTTGGGTCCAATGAGTGGATGACATCTATCCCAACGGTGAGCCGACACGTGTTTCCTCCAGCCAATGATGATTTTACATGTGGAAAATCACCATTGGTCGGGGATGTTAACGGGTTATCGGATCCAAAACCGGACCCAATAGCTTAAAGGCGTTCTGTTATGGTGGACGCCACGTGTCGGTCACCCTTGACGAAAGCACTTCTGTGACGCGCGATTTATCATCATGGAAGTGGACACTTCCGTGATGATAATTTTGGTAATGTCATGGAACACTTCTACGACAGCACAGGCATGACTATCTTGATTCTGTCATAAAATCGTCATGGATGTACATGCATGACAGAAAATGCGACCTACTGTGACAAAGACGTATCATCACGGAAGTGTATTTTTTTTGTAGTGGAACATGCCGAACATCTAAGGCTAGTATTGATGAAACTTCGAGAGCATCGCCTTTATGCCAAATTCTCTAAGTGCGAATTCTAGTTGCCAGAAGTAACCTATCTAGCCCACGTAATCTCTGGTAAGGGTATTGCTGTCAATCCCGAGCGAGTTCAAGCCGTCCTTGATTGGACTCCACCTGAAACGGTCAAGCAAGTTCGGAGTTTCCTAGGCTTAGCGACCTACTGTCGCCGCTTCGTCGAGAATTCTCCAAGGTTGCTAAACCTCTAACTGAACTCCTCAAGAAAGATAAAAAGTTCGAGTGGACCCCACAGTGCGAGTTCAGCTTTCAGGAACTGAAAAGACGCCTGACATCTGCTCCCGTACTTGTGCCACCAGATTTTTCTAAGGACTTTGTTATCTATTGCGACGCCTCGCGACAAGGACTAGGTTGCATACTCATGCAAGATCGTCATGTGATTGCCTACGCTTCTCGACAGTTGCGTCCACATGAGGATAACTATCCCACACATGATCTAGAGCTTGCAGCTATAGTCCATGCACTCAAAACATGGCGACATTACCTTCTCGGTAATCGTTGCAAAATTTACACCGATCACCAAAGTCTGAAATACATCTTCACCCAACCGGATTTGAATCTCAGGAAAAGACATTGGGTTGAGTTGATCACGGATTACGACTTAGGAATAACTTACACCCCGGGCAAAGCCAATGTCATGGCTGATGCGCAAAGTCGTAAATCTTATTGTAACAACTTGATGTTACAACAAAGTCAACCACTTCTCCACGACGAATTTCGTAAGCTTAACCTTCACATTGTTCCTCGAGGATTCCTATCCACTCTGGTGGCGAAACCTAACCTTACGGATCAAATCATAGCTACCCAGCAGCGTGATAAGGGCATATCTCGGATTAAGGAAAACATCGCTAGCGGAGTTGCTAAATGTTTTTCCATGGATGAGCGAGGTGTTGTCTTCTTTGAAAACCTTCTAGTGGTTCCCAAGAAACAACACCTACGGCAATTGATCCTTAAGGAAGCTCATGAATCCCCTCTCACTATTCATCCCGGTAGTACTAAAATGTATCAAGACCTACGCTAGAGGTTTTGGTGGACTAGGATGAAGAGAGAAATCGCTCAATACATTGCTAGTTGCGATGTCTGTCGTCCTGTTAAAGCAGAGCATCAACGGCCTGCTGGCACCCTTCAACCTTTGGCTATTCCTGAATGGAAATGGGATAAGATCGGTATGGATTTCATTACCGGGTTTCCCAGGACCAAGAGAGGGAATAATGCTATCTTCGTTGTTGTCGATCGTCTTTCCAAAGTAGCCCATTTCCTACATGTTTGTGAGAGTATAACTGCTAGCTAACTAGCTGACTTGTACATCTCCCGAATAGTGTCTCTTCATGGTGTTCCATTAGAGATTAACTCAGACCGTGGAAGTCTTTTTACCTCTTGATTTTGGGAAAGTTTCCAAAATGCTATGGGAACTCGTCTCTCCTTTAGCACCGCCTTCCACCCTCAATCAAGTGGTCAAGTAGAATGAGTCAATCAAATTCTGGAGGATATGCTCCGAGCTTCTGTCATCTCTTTCGGTATGGATTGGGAGAAATGCCTTCCATTCGCCGAATTTACTTATAACAATAGTTATCAAGCTAGCTTGGGCAAAGCCCCTTTCGAAGTTCTCTATGGACGAAAGTGTCAAATGCCTCTTAACTGGTCGGAAACCGGGGAAAGACAACTCTTTGGCCCGGATATGATTCAGGAAGCAGAAGAGCAGGTTCGCATTATTCGTGAGAAATTGAAAACAGCCCAATCTCGTCAAAAGAGCCAATATGACCGCAAACATAAGCTCATGACTTATGAAGTTGGCGAGAAGGCATACCTTCGGGTTACTCCTTTGAAGGGAACCCATCGATTCGGTATCAAGGGCAAATTGGCTCCTCGTTACATTGGACCCTTTCCCATTCTTGCCAAATGAGGAGAAGTTGCCTACCAATTGGAACTACCTCCGCATCTTTCCAGAGTTCATGATGTCTTCCACGTCTCTCAACTCAGGCGTTGCTTCTCAGATCCTATCCGAGGAGTGGACCACGAAACGCTTGATCTCCAAGATAATCTCACATATCGGGAATATCCCGTTCGTATCCTTGATCAAGCCGAGCGTACCACTCGACGCCAGAATATCAAGTTTCTCAAGGTTCAATGGTCACACCATTCTGAGAAAGAAGCTACTTGGGAAAGGGAGGATCACCTTCGACTTGAGTACCCCACGTTCTTCCCGACGGACCCTAAATCTCGGGACGAGATTTTTCTGAGTGGGGGTGAGTTGTCACAACCCTAGTCAGTGCTGCATTAGAGTGTTGCATCATGTCTAATTTTTTTCCCAGAAACCTGAAATGGGGATGAACTAACCCCCAGCACCCCCCTAAAACAACTAGGGTTTACTAAAATCATTTTCAATGAACCGGAAATGCCCTTCTAAAATGTCCATCATTTTTGTCTTGGTCCAGAACCTCTGCCAAAACTGGTTCACATTTTTCTAGGACACATAAGGTCACTGGATTAAATCATTACCTATTTGCATTTGGGCATCTAAATGCTATAAAATATTTTAAATGCCCAAATAATTCTAGAATTAGTGAGGGCTGTTAGGAATAATCCTAACAGAGCCCCAATTATTTTCAGGATTTTTGGAAACGTTTTAGCAATTTTAATAAAGCCCAACAGTTGCAGAAAAATAGAAAATAGAAAACAAATAGAAAAGAGAGAGAGAGAGAGAGAGAGAGAGAGAGAGAGAAAGGCCAGAGGCCACTTACCTGGCTGGCCCGGCCCATCTGGCCCATGCCGGTCATCACCTACCTCTGCCAGTAGGCAGAGGAGGGACACCGCGACGCCGCCGAGCTCGCCACGCAGCTCCCTGCTCGTCTGCATCGCCTGGACAGCGTGGCGATGCCTCGAAACGCCTCCTCGGTGCCGCCCCGACCTCACCGACACCCCATTCGCCCCCTGCACCTCTCCCTCGCCCTCTCCCACCATGGCCGACGCAGCTGCAGCCGCACCGCCGACGTAGACGCGCCCACCGCCGCCTCCTCATTGCCCCGCCGTGTCCACGAGCTTCGTCGTCGTCCGTTTCCTCGAGCAGGTCAAGCCCCAAGAGCTCGCACGCTCTGCACCGCCTCCACCGAGCCGTCTTCGACCTCTCGCCGCCGGAGATCCCCCTCGACGCCCTGACCGCTCCGGTTCCTCTGCGACCTCGCCGTCTGCACTGTCGTGACTACCGTGAGCCCAGCTACCTCCTCCCCCTTTCCGTTCTCGCTCTCGAGCACCGTAGTGACCGCATGAAGCTTGCCCGCACCCGCCGCCGCCTCTACTTGTCGCCGTCGTGGCCACAACCACGTTGGCTCGAAACTGAGCATGCCACCGCACTCACCGCATCCCCAGGAGCCCGTAGCACCACTCCACGCACCTCGCCGTGCCCCCTAGCGATGAGCCCAAGCTCGCCCGAGCTCCGGTCCACCAAGGTCGTCGCCGGCGACGTTTCCGGCGACCCCGAGCTCCACCGCCACCACCAATCAACGCAGCTCACTCCCCGCGTCACGTAGATGCCCTCCGCCGTCCATTTGGTCGCCGGAGGAGGAAACCCGCACCTCTCCACCGTCCCTGGCCCTGCTGGCGATGAGCCTCGGGTCAACTCCGGCGAGTTTGACCCGGGTTGACCCCAGTTTGACCCCCCTGGATCAATGACAGGTGGGGCCCTGCCCTGCTAATTAACCTAGGATTAGGACTAACTAAAATTAGTTAGTCTAATGACACTGACACGTGGGACCCACTGGTCAGGTTGACCTGGACCATCCCCGTTGACTGCTGACGTCACCCTGACGCAATAAATCATTTACTGGATTTATTCTCATACAGGAAATTTCAGAAAATAGTGCAAACTTTAAAAATTCATAGAAATTAATCTGTAACTCCAAATGCAAAGATTTATATATGAAAATTGATCAGAAAAATCCAATCTTTCCATCTGTAGTGGTTTCATGCATGTCAGAACACTTTAACCTTGCTGTTCTGATGTATCTTTCGTGGTAGGTTCTGCCTCCGAGGATATTCACGAGTATCTAGCTGAAGGGCAGTATCCCACTACCACTCTGTCAGGCAAGCAACCAATTGATCATTTCGATACAAACCCAACTGCTCGCTTCTGCTCTCATTTACTGCATTAAGACAACGCGTTTCAAACTGCTGTGTGTTGCGGTAGTTTAACCCACTTCCTCTGCATGACCTGTCATTGCCACAGTAACTAGATGAAACCCACTAGCATGTGTAAGAGTTGATTGAGCCATGTTTGTGTTTCCTACCATGCTATGCTTGCTATGCTTAGAGTCGTGTCATGTCTGGCTCATCAGGGTGATGAACTAGAGTGAATTGTCGTGTCGGTAATGAGAGTGAAGTGTTGAACATGATTTGGTAAAGGTATCGATGAGAGGCCATGTAGGAGTACATGGTGGGTTGTTTCATTGAGGCCGTCCTTAAGAACTGAGATCTGTATGCGTGATTTAAGATTCAGCTACTACCACACATTGGGCCCTGAAATATGACCCCGCTCGACTTACTGACCCCTCTCGTCCTCTGTCCAGAAGTTGCAAGTAGTTTCTGGTGTTTGTAGTTGCTGGAGGTCGTGCGCAGCGCTGACCTTAGGGGTGGGCTGTGATGCGGTAGGCACGTGGCACGGTGTACCGAGTCGCCCGTTTGGTGACTCGGGAACCCTGCACACATCGTTTGGGGCCATTGAGGACACCCCGGCCGGATTTCCTTGCGGATGGAACCCCAATAGGCGATAAACCTGGACTAGAGACTTGTGTGGTTAGTCAGGTCATGGTCTACACCCACGTCGGCTTTCGCTTGAAGTCTGCCGAGCACATGTCGTGTGCAGACGCTAAGTGGTGGAAACATGTGTGACGAAGTACACCCCTGCAGGGTATAAAACTATTCGAATAGCCGTGTCCGCGGTAAAGGACTACTTGGTCGCTTATGTAGTTCATAGACAAGTTAATGGTTACTACTAAAAGACTCAAGATAAGTGTGAGTACCGCGGATGGCCCTCTCGTAGGATGACGAGAGAGGATCCACGGTGGAGTATTGTGATGGTGATTAGTGGACTCGTGTGCGAAAACTATTTTACAAGTGGTGTCTCGTAGGATAGCGTAGCCAAGAGAGTCAAAGCTGGCTTGCTGCAATAACTCCACTACCTTCTTGAGAATGTGCATGTATAATAGGATCTGTAGTAAGACTTGTTGAGTACCTTTGTACTCATGTTGCTCTAATAATTGTTGCAGACGAGAACACCGCCCCCTCCGATGGGTTCTATGTAGATCTCGACGTTGACGAGTGATTGCCACCCAGGTGGTGACCTGAGCTTGTGAAGGGCCTATGTAGATAGACAGGCTTTGTCAAGCCTTCTTTCTTTCTAGTTGTCTGTACTCAGACAAGTTTGCTTCCGCATGTGCTTGTATGTTTGTATGACTTGTGTGTCGGGTCGTGTGACCCCTATCTGTATGGATATGGTATGTATGGCTCTCCGGAGCCTTTAAATAAAGTACTTTGAGTTGTAGAGTTTTGTTGTGATGCCATGTTGTATTTACACATATCGAGCATATTGTGTGTATGATTGAAATGCTTGCTATGTGTGGGATCCGACTATCTAGTTGTTTATCCTTGGCAGCCTCTCTTATGGGGAAATGTAGTCTGGTGTTTCCACTGAGCCATGGTAATCCGCTACAGCTCGGTATACCGGAGTCCTGCTAGCCCAGCACTACTGCTCCGGAACACTTAGACTGGCCGGCATGTGTTTTACTTCGTTCCTGTGTCTGTCCCTTTGGGGAAATGTCACGCGGTGACATCCGGAGTCCTACCTAGCCTGCTACAGCCCGGGTTCCCGGAGTCCTGTTAGCCCAGTGCTACAGCCCGGATTCACACGCTGCTGACCGACATGCTCGATGTTGATTCATGTATGCCTGTCCCCATAAGTTAGTACCGCTTTGGGTTCGCGACTAGCGATGTCGGCTCGGGTTCTCTGTCATATGGTTGCTAGCGACACTATCATATACATGAGCCAAAAGGCGCAAATGGTCCCGGGCCATGGTAAGGCGACACCCGTGGGAATACCGTCTGGGAGGCCGCAAAGTGATATGAGGTGTTACAGGCTAGATCGATGTGACTTAGAATCGGGGTCCTGACATGCCCAACCCAGCCCAACACATTGGCGACACCACTTTATCCCAGGGCTTCTGAATGTGCTCGGCTTCACACCTCAAGAAGAAAATTGTCTCAAGAAAATCCTCAAGAAGAAAAATGTGCTCCGCAGCATTTTACAATAAGTTTTAGCCATATAAAATTTATTCTTATAATCCAGCATAATGAGTTTTTGGGTCTGACCGGTCCAGCCGCTAAAACCGAACCTGAGCTGGCGGGAGCGCCTGTTCCCCGCCTTCTACGGCTGGTTGCGCTGTCATGCACACATCGCCGCCCTGTCGTACCCTGAAATGCTGGCCAGGCCATCCCTTTACTCCCCCCGACATCCTATTCTTCTCCGGCGATGGCAGCCTACCTCGCACCAGAACCAGGGAACCTCGTACTCCCCTCCGCCTACGGCCATACTGCCGCTTGTTCCCTGGCTCCTGTTCATTCCCGTCCGAGGCCTCGCCGTCGTCCTCCACCTTGGTGTGCTCGCAGCGGCGCCGCCGTCCGGCCCTATCAACATAGTGAATCGGAGAGGACTGTAGTTGTGAGTATGACAGTAAGAACCCACCAGGTCCACTCCTGAACACAAGCAAGTGCCTCTTTTACTACTCAGATGCACCCCTCATTTTTTACTCTAATCCACCCTGCTGATATCTGGGACCCTCATCATTGTCAACGTATAGTCAATTAACGACAGAATTGCACAACTTTTTTTTGAGGATTTGTTCAGAGGAGCGGGCTATAAACTGGGTTGTGCAGTCTTTGTGGCCCGTCTAACAACATGACTAGCCCATCATTTTTTCTTTGGGAAAATAGGTAGCCCACTATTTCTGTTTGAAGAATACCCAAGCTAGGCCTATTTGTTTTCTGCGACTTACTGGGCCGCAAATCTTTGAAGACGAGGAGGGATGCATTCTGGCCTGCCAAAGATTATGGGCCGTAAATCTTAAAAGTAATATGAAAGGGGTTGCTAATTCCAAAAAATAGCAAATGGGCAATTAGTTTTCTTTTTTTGTTTTTGTTCTTCACTGATATTTTCTATTTCATTGGATTTTAACATGACATAGTACTACTTTATTTTTAAATTAGTTTTAGTATGGCTACTAATTTTTGGATTAAGAATATTTTGTTACTGAGCAAAAATATGCAAATTTTTAAAATTTCGCACATTTTTTAGTTCAAATTTTAACCCTGGCACTGACCAGAAAATGGGCAGCAATTCTAAAAATGGAAAATTGGCTGCAATAAATTCCATATGAATTAGCAAATGGACTGTAAATTATAAAAATGATAGCAAATGGGTTGTACACACCACATATTTTGAGGCTGACTTGTTTACGCAAGGCTTTGTCAGTCAACACATGATTCTAGCAGCAATGGTTGTTGGATGTCCATCCAATGGGCGACGTGCTTCTTCAATCTCTGATCTTCCTGCTCCAGCTGCCAAAACCAGCGCTGGCGGGACTGCCTGCTCCCTCCTCTTATGGCCGACTATGATGTCGCGCAAGCCTCACCGCCCCACCCTACTTCCACCGCTGCCCAGGCCATCCCTCTACTCACACACAACCCGTGTTATTCTATGGCGACGGCAGCCTCACACCGCAGCCGAACCAGTCAACCCTCGTACTCCTCTCCGCGTGGGCATCCACTGCTGCGTCTTCCCAGGCTTCCCCGTCGTCCACCGCCTTGGTGCTCTTGGCGCGGCGTGGTCAACGTGGTCAAGGAACGACTTCCATCGGAAGAGGACTATACGTGGAGAGGCTGACAGCTGGGTCCACGACCGCAGCAAGGAAGTGCCTCCTTATTACGCGTAAAATAATTATTCCTCCACCTGACAGTGGGGACCCACTGGAAGGGACTCCGTATTTTGCGAAAAAAACATTTCCCCCCTGACAGTTAGGACCTACCAGCTACATCTTCGCATGCAAGGAAGTGCGTCCATATTACGGGCAAAAAAATGATTCTCCCCCCTGACCGCTGGGACCCACCATCAATAACTTTGCACGTAAGGAAGTGCCTCCTTATCCTCCCTGATAGTCGGGGCCCACCTGGTTGAAGCGTACGTAGCGTTGTCATTCTGGTCATGAATGTGTACGTACATACTGGTCGATCGGTCTCTTTGCAACGATGAACCATGGCCGAGCAAGCAGCGGCACGTGTAGTAGCAGAGCCCCCGATGTAGCAATTCAGGCAGTCCAGTCAAAATGGTGTACACGTACATACAGCTAGATGCCAAAAAATACGGCCCCGTACGTACATACGGGCGGGGTCTCGAACGCCCACTCGTGCATTTGTATGACCAGGGCTCGTGTACAAGGAGAGGCAACGGATGACAGCGACATTGTCCTGTTCATCGGCAGCTAACCTGCTGGGTCGGAATGAAGGAAACAACATCATGTTCATGGGGAGCGAAGCCACTCAGTCGGAACGCGTCCTGTTCATCAGCAGCCAAGCCACTGGATCGGAACGCGTCATGTTTATCGGGAGCCAACCGGTTTGGACGAAACAGCCGGAACGGGGACTAGCGTACCCCAGAATGGAGGAAATGGCCTTCTGTTCGAGTGCCTACGGTCAAAATGGGGCTCTTTTGATCGGGAGGGTGTGGCTTACCGCAAAATAGATGACTTGTGTTGGAGCGCCTACGATCGAAACGGGGTCCTGTTCATCGGGAGTGGTGTGGCATTGTCGGTGTACAAAAGTAGGGGCACTCCTTGTCGGGTGGTTGGTGCGACATATGCCAAGGGATGGCTTATCATTGTGGGAGCCAATAAAACGTCGCCGGTGCCCGGAAACGGGATGAGGCGAAGACATGCACGCCGGCGGATCTTACCCAGGTTCGGGGCTCTCCGAGGAGATAACACCCCTAGTCCTTCTCTGCGGGGTCTCCGCATGATCACTAGATCGAGAAAGGGTAGCTACAATCGCTCCTAGAGCTGTTTGGGGGTCAAGGGAGAAGAAGAACAAGGCTAGCTCTTGCTTCCCTCTATCTATGGTGTGTGTGTGTTATGCTTGGAAGCCAACCCTTTGCATGGGTGCTCCGGGGGGTTTATATAGGCCTACCCCCCGGGGGTACAATGGTAACCCAGCTGGGCTCTGGTCCCAGCCGTCAGTGTCTATGCTCGCCGGCTTCTCCGCCGGCTGCTGGGTCCCGCCGGCTGCTGGGTCCCGCCGGCTGCTGGGTCCCGCCGGCTGCCGGCTACTTGGTCGATAGGCCGGCCCCACCGCCTAGGGTCTTGTCGGCGGCTGCTTACTGTAGCCGCGCCTCTGATGACGAGGGCTTTCTGGAGGTAAGCGTGGCTATAGTGGGCCGCCTCGGGGGCTCTCACTGTAGCCTTACCTCGTCTTGTCTCCTTAATGGGGCTACTGCTTCGAGGAAGGGAGTAGCCGGCTTCTGGGGGCCGGCTATGCCCTTGGCCGACTGGGAGGGGCCGGGCCGTCTTCGCACCTCTCTCTGGCTGAAGGGGCCCGCCGCCCTCGGGCCGTACAGGAGTCGGTCGTGGATGACGTCGAGGCTTGCATGGCTACAGTGCCGAGCCGCGCGGGGGACGGCCGCCCCGTACGGCCTCCTGTAGCCATGCCCGCCTCGGGCTTCGGGGGTAGTGGGCCGCACTGTGGCCACACCCCGTCTTGTCGCCGTTATGTGGGAGTGGCTTGGAGTGGTTGTGGTCTCGGCCGGCTCTTTGGAGTCGGCGTCCTTCTTGGCCGGCTTCTTGGAGTCGGCCACCCCGTAATCGTCCTGGGGAGGGGTCGCTGAGGCAGGGTCGCCTTCCGGGAGTCGGCTTCAGAGGTAGCCGGCCAGGGAAGGCAGCCCAATTCTTGGAGTGCTTGGAGGCCCGAAGGCCTGATAATTTTTTAGAAGAACCAGGGGCAGTCGGTGAGGCTACCCGTGGCCATTTACTCCGACAGTAGTCCCCGAAGCTGGTTGGGCTTCGAGGTGGAGTAGGGCTTGAGAAGCTCGATCAGCTTCCTATCCTGACAAGCCGGCAGCTGGGAGCCGGCCTTGGTCAGGCGCGCCGCCTGAGTCGAAATCTTCCGGAGTCGGAGGGCGGGAGCCCGCCAGTCCGTGCATTGGGCCGCGGGCCGGAAAGCCTGCCAGCCCACGCGCGTGATGGGACGTCACCGCAGGGAGGGGGCCCGCCACGTCCGCGCCCCGGCCCAGGCGCGGATTGTCTACATCCCGAAACCGCCCGCACATTCCGTGCGGCAGTTTCGGCTCGCATTTATGCGCAATAATCGCGAGACGTGGGGGGAGCGGGCGCAGTTAATCCCACGTCTCCCCCCCACGTCCGGCCTCTTCGGCCTTGAGAGGCTATAAGTAGGGGGAGGTGGAGGGCGGCAGGCCCTCGCACGCTCCTCCTACTTCCACCGTCTTCTTCCTCTTGCCAGTTCTTGCGACAGCGCCTCGCCGCCGTGCTCTTCCACCGCACGCTCCTCCGCCGCCGCGCTAGCTTTCGCCATGCCTCCCGCCACGGAGCAGTATGGCGGGGATTGGGACGGCTCCAACGTGCACGAAGACCACGTCGAGTTCCTCCGCCAGACACGGCGGTTGCCCGGCACGGACAAAGTGGAGGTCCGTCGCGCGCCGGCGAGGGAAATCAGGCCGGAGCCGCAGGAGGGCGAGCGGGTGGTCTTCCGCTCGCACTTCTTGCGCGGCTTCGGCCTGCCAGTGAGCACCTTCTTCCGCTCCTGGCTCGACTTCTACCAGCTCCAGCCGCACCACCTCACCCCAAACGCGGTGGTGCTGCTGTCCGCCTTCGTCACCCTGTGCGAGGGCTACCTCGGCGTCCTCCCCACCCTTGAGCTCTGGGGGGAGTTCTTCCAGTCGAAGCTAGGCACGCGCATTCGGGGCGTGCCGGCTCAGACTGGTGGCTTCATCGCGTCGCGGAGATCGGTTGCCGACAACCCCTTCCCCGTCATCACGCTAATCCAATCGGTGAAGAAGTGGCAGAAGTCGTACTTCTACATGCGGAACATTGCTCCGCAGGGCGACTACATCAACCTGCCGGCTTACGTAGCCGGCCCACCGGCGGGCAGGCTGCCCCAGTGGTCCTTCCGGGCTGTGACGCTGACGCCGGCTGGAAACGCCGCCATCGCCCGACTGCGGGTGATGGTCCAGTCGGAGGGCCTGACGGGGCCCGATCTTTTGGCCGCGTTCGTCACGCGCCGTGTTCTTCCGCTCCAGAGCCGGCCTCATCTGATCTGACAGATGAGCGGCCAGCTCGATCCGAGCCGGATGTGCACCAAGGAGATGCCGCAGGAGGAGGTGGCCTTTATGGTGAACTACCTTGCGAACTGCAAACTCTCCGTGGAGTGGCAGTTCGGCAAGGAGCCATACAGCCGAGCCAACCGAGCCGGGAGGTGGCCAAGCCGGCGGCGAGGCAGACGGCTCCGGGCTCAGCGCCACCTTTGACGACTGGCCAGACGACGATGAGGCCGAAGCCGTCCCGCGCCGCCAGCCGGCGTCTGGACGCGGCGCGGGTTCCTCTGCTTCACCGCCTGCGGGCAGAAGCGTCGCGCCGCCCAGGGTCTGTTTGGCAGCCGAACGAAGAAACCCAGAGGCGGGGCGGCAGCCACCAGGCGGGAAGAGGTGGCCGCGAAGGCGGCTCGCTTCCGCAAGGTGGTGAAGCAACCGCAGACCGTGTCGGCGTAAGTCCGAATCTTTCTTTGGGTACTCTCTTTCTTTCTTTCTTTGGTGGTTCTTGAACTCTCGTCTTTTTCTTCAACGATCAGAGCTCCGTTGTCACTTGAGCGGGCGGCTGCCGGCTCCGTCGTTGAGTCGCCAAGGGGCTCTCGGAACACCACCCGCTGCGTGGACCCCCGCGCCGACCTCCAGGAGGCGACGGAAAGGAACGCGCGGGAGGCGCGGGAGGAGCAGGAGGCATGGGAGGCGGAGGCACGGAAGGCGGCCGCCGCCCAGGCGGCACGGGAGGAGGAGGCGGCGAAGGCACTCGCCGAGGCCGCAGCCAGGGCCCAGGCAGAGGCTGAGGCCGCGGTGGCGGCGGGGGAGGTTTTGATGGTCACCCCGCTGCGCGTCATGGCGCCTGGGGACATGGAGCCTTCGCCAGGGGGAGCCAGCGGCGACCAGCCGGGGCTGGGGGGAAGCGGCGACGACGTCATCATCTTGGAGAAGGCGCCGGAGCCGACCCCGCCAACTGGGGCGGCCCAAGGCGGCCGGCCTGATCCGCCGCCTGCACAGTCGGCGGAGGGCGAGCCGGCCGTGAGGGCTGAGGTGGTGGTCCGGGTGCCGCCGAGCCGCGCGCGGGGAAGGCCGCGTCGGAGCCACATAAGGCCGCGTCGGAGCCACAGCCGGCCGTGGGCTCCAGCTCGTCGGCCCGAGACGCGGAGGCGGCCAGCGCTACCTCAGGGTGGACGCCAGGCGGAGGGACAGCCGTAGTGAACGTGGCTGCACAAGACGTCCGGACCCGGCTCCAAAGCCAAGCCGCGGCGCTGAGGCAGTTCACCGACGAGTTCCTCGCAACGCGGGCGGCCATCCGGGTTAGTATTCCCGTCTTGTTTCTTCTTGATCTTGATTTCTTCCGTGGGGGCGCGTCAGCGCACCCACTAGGTGTAGTCCCCGAGTTCCGAGTCGGCTGCTCAGCAGGCGGCTTGGAACTTCTTGGAGGTTTTGTCTTTGCTATTTTTGTTCTCACTTCGGTCTTCTGTCCATCTTGCAGGACTACCACAACCTTCGAGCGGCCGCCTTCAACTCCCAGGCTCGGGAGCTGACTCAGAAGACCACCGACCTTACTGAGAGCCGAGGTACGTGATTTGTTCTTTATCTCATGTGGGGGCGCGTCAGCGCACCCACTGGGTGTAGTCCCCGAGATTCGGGCCGACTGCTGAGCAGTCGGGTCGGATCTTCCTTGACGACTTCTTACTTTTCTTCTTCTTCTTCCGTTTCTGCAGCGGCCAACGCCAGTCTGAGGGCACAGCTGGGGGAGTCCCAGACTGCTCTTCGTGCCAAGGATGCCGAGCTCGCCGCCTTGGTGCAGGAGCGCGACCGCCTGGTCAAGAAGCTGGCCGACCAGGAGGAAAGTCACAAGGCGGCACTGAAGGCGGCACAAGATCGCAAAGCCACTCTCCAGGCCGAGTTCGAGACGGAGGCGGCCGGCTGGGCAGATGCCAGGCAGACTCTGGTCTCCGCCTATGGCCAGATCGAAGATCTGGTTGACGGTAAGCCGCCTACCTCTTCGTCCTTTCTTGCCATCTGCCACTTTGGCTTGTTTTCTGATTTTGGTGTTCTTTTCTTCCTTTCTTCTTCTTCGTGCAGAGTATTTCCCTGGCTATTCGACTGCCGCCAACCAGGCCATCGAGGCCCGTCGCCAAGCGCGGAGGCAGGCCGGCTTTGAGATCTCGCCAACCGCCGGCCGCTCGCTGGAGGAACAGCTCCTGGAGATCCAGGCTCGCATCCAACCGGCTCACCGGCTGCTCCGCCGGCTTCAGCGTGCCGGGCGCAGGTCTTGGCCGCCCTCTGGCCCGGCCAAGTGGTCCCTCGCACCCCCAGTCGGACTGCCGACTGGCTGGAGGTGGCAGTCGGCCGCTTCGAGGCTTGGAAGGCCTCGGCGGCTCGCTCCGGCGCCAGGCGGGCGCTGGAGTTCGTCAAGGCTTGGTATCCCACCCTGAGCCTGGACCAGCTGGCTACCTGGCGGCAGCAAGCCGACACGGAGCTGGAGCCGGCACTACCGGCCATCATTCGGCGGGCTTCGGCGATCGCCGACTACACCGACACCAGCGTCTTCGCCCCCGAGGTGGACGACAATGGAGTCGCCCAGCCGGAAGAGTGGTTCGGGCTGGACCCGGTGTACAGTGAGGACTCGGCGGAGGAGATCGACTCCAGTGACGAGGGCGAAGAGGAGGAGGAAGAGGGTGAAGACGCCGAGCCGGCTGGTGGAGTAGCGGGCCAGCCTCAGCCTGACCGCTCCTCCAGCACTACGTCGCGCGCGAGTGCGTCTCCTGCCGCAGGTGGTGGTCAAGCCGGGGCCCACTAGTCGGCCACTCCTTCAGCCGGCGAGGCCGCCTTCACCGACCAGCTCGGCCTCCATGTCGCGCCATAGTCTGCCGTTGCTTTTCCTGTTGCTTTTCAGCTGTAAAATCGTCTTACGAGGTTTGCGTTCCATGGTCGCTTCGACTCCTTGCCGGAGTCGTCTCTCTTGCGTGCTCTTGGTTTTTGCGCGTCGATCAAGTAGTAGGAGTCGTTGCCGAGTGCCTTGCTGACGATGAAAGGGCCTTCCCAAGGGGCCGAGAGCTTGTGCTGGCCGGCTGTTCGCTGGATCAGCCGGAGCACAAGGTCGCCCTCTTGGAAGGATCTTGGCTTGACCTTGCGGTTGTAGTAGCAGCGCAGCCCTTGCTGGTAGATGGCGGACCGGCTGAGGGCTAACAGCCGGCCTTCTTCCAGTAGGTCGACGCCGTCTTCTCTTGCTTCTTTGGCTTCCTCCTCCGTGTACATGGTGATCCGAGGCGAGTCGAACTCGATGTCTGTTGGGATGACAGCCTCGGCACCGTACACGAGGAAGAATGGAGTGAAGCCGGTTGACTTGTTGGGTGTAGTGCGCAGGCTCCAGAGGACAGCCGGCAGCTCTTCGAGCCAGCAGCCAGCCGATCGCTCCAGTGGTACAACCAGTCGGGGCTTGATGCCGGAGAGGATGAGTCCATTTGCTCGCTCGACCTGGCCGTTTGACTGCGGGTGGGCAACGGACGCTAAGCCCAGTCGAATGCCCTGCGTCGCGCAGAAACGTGCCAGTGCTCCTTTGGCGAAGTTCGTGCCGTTGTCGGTGATGATGCTGTGCGGCACGCCGTACCGAGTAGTGATGTCGGTGATAAATGTAACGGCAGTCAGCTCATTGAGCTTCTTAATCGGCTTTGCTTCAATCCACTTTGTGAACTTGTCCACGGCAACAAGTAGATGTGTCAGGCTGCCGCGGGTTGTCTTGAAAGGGCCCACCATGTCCAGTCCCCAGACGGCAAAAGGCCAAGTGAGGGGAATGGTCTTGAGGCCAGAAGCCGGCAGGTGTTGCTTGGAACTAAAAACTTGACATCCTCTGCAGCTCTTGACTATTTCTTTAGCATCCCCCAAGGCAGTCGGCCAGAAGAAACCATGGCGGAAAGCCTTGGCCACAAGGGATCTTGAGGCTGCGTGGTGGCCGCATTCGCCTTGGTGGATGTCTTTGAGGATTGCCACTCCTTTTTCTGGCTCGACACAACGCTGGAAGACTCCAGTGACGCTGCGCTTCACAAGCTCTCTGTTGATTATTGTATATGCTGCGGCTCGTCATTGCACTAGTCTTGCTGAGATCTCGTCAGCCGGCAGCTCTCTGCTGACTAGGAACTTGAGGATGGGCTGGGCCCATGAGGGAGCTGTGACTTCTTCTTCTGTTAATGTGGCCACCATGACTCGGGTGGGTGGGTTGGGTGGCGTTGAATTGGAGTCGGCCACCGCTTCTTGTGTCGTTGCAGTCCCCGGGCCGACTGCTGCAGTCCCCGGGCCGGGTTCTGAAGTCCCCGAGCCGGGTGCGACTACGGTAGTCCCCGGGCCGGTTGTCGAAGTGCCCGTGCCGCCTGCGGGATTTCTCCAGTCGGATCCGACTGTATCTGGCGCAGGCGGTACGAAGATGGAATCCGACTCTGGAGACGGCTTGATGGACGGCTTGAGGAGGCGCTGGAGGGAGACGCCAGTCGGTATGGCTTGTCGGGTGGAGCCGTTCCGTGCTAGGGCATCTGCTTGGTCGTTGTCGGCCCTTGGCACGTGGAGGAACTCGCACCCCTCGAAGTATCCGCTGATCTGCTGGACCAGAAATCGATAGCTCGCCATGTTCGCGTCCTTAGCATCCCAGTCGCCAGACGATTGCTGGACCACCAAGTCTGAGTCGCCGTAGCACAGGATCCGGCGTATGCCAAGTACTTTGGCTAGCCGGAGCCCATGTACGAGCGCCTCGTACTCGGCCACGTTGTTGGAGGCGGCGAAGTGGATCTGCAGCGTGTACTTGAGCTTGTCGCCTTTGGGAGAGGTGAGGACGATGCCGGCTCCCAAGCCGGTGCGCATCTTGGACCCGTCAAAGTGCATCCGCCAATGGGTAGAGTCGGGAGCCGGCGGTAGGTACTGGGTCTCGGCCCAGCCGACGAGGAAGTCGGCCAATGCTTGCGACTTGATGGCGGTGCGGGGTTGATAGAAGATCGTGTAGGGCGCCAACGCAATGGCCCATTTGGCCACCCGGCCGGATGCATCCCGGCTGCCTATGATCTCGGTGAGCGGGGCAGTGCACACGACCGTGATGGGGTGCTCTTGGAAGTAGGGCTTCAGTTTCTTGGCAGCGAAGTACACTCCATAGCACATCTTCTGGTAGTGCGGGTAGTTTTGCTTTGAGCTTGATAGTACTTCGCTGAGATAGTAGACCGGCCTCTGGACTAGCTGGGCTCGGCCTTCCTCCGGGCGCTGGACCACAACAACAGTGCTGACGACTCGGCTAGTCGCGGCGATGTAGAGGAGCATGGGCTCCTTCTCAGTCGGCGCAGCCAGGACAGGTGGAGTGGTCAGCATTTTCTTCAACTCATGGAAAGCTTGGTCGGCTTGATCATTCCACTCAAAGTGAGTGGACTTCCTCATGAGTCGGTACAGGGGGAGGGCCTTCTCTCCTAGTCGGCTGATAAAACGATTCAGGGAGGCTAAGCAGCCAGTGAACTTCTGCACATCTCGCAGCTTGGTGGGAATCTCCATCCTCTCGATGGCCTTGATCTTGACGGGGTTGCACTCAATGCCGCGTTCGCAGACCAGGAAGCCTAGCAGCTGGCCGGCTGGGACTCCGAACACGCACTTCTCGGGGTTGAGCTTGATCTAGAATCGGCGCAAGTTGGCGAATGTTTCTTTCAGGTCTTCCAGCAAGGTACCGCGCTTCTCTGTCTTCACCACAATGTCGTCTACGTAGACGTGGGCATTTCTGCCGAGTTGTTTCAATAGACATTTCTGCATGCAACGCTGAAAAGTGGCACCGGCATTTCTCAAGCTGAATGTCATTGTCAGGTAGCAGAAAGCTCCAAAAGGTGTGATGAAGGCAGTCTTCAGGCGGTCAGCCGGGTCCAACTTGATCTGATGATACCCTGAGTATGCATCCAAAAAACTTAACAGCTCGCATCCGGCTGTGGAGTCTATCACTTGGTCAATCCGTGGCAGAGCAAACGGATCCTTTGGGCAGGCCTTGTTCAAACTCGTGTAGTCTATACACATACGCCACTTGTTATTCTTCTTCAGAACCAGAACTGGGTTGGCAAGCCACTCTGGAAAGAATACTTCCATGATAAAGCCGGCGGCAAGGAGCCGGGCTATCTCTTCTCCCACGATTCTTTGCTTCTCTTCTGACAGCCGGCGGAGGGGTTGGTTGACCGGCTTCGCGTCAGCTCGGACATGTAATTTGTGCTCGGCGAAATCCTTCGGGACACCCGGCATGTCCTTTGGGGACCATGCAAAGATGTCCAAGTTCGCCCCAATGACAGCGAACCTCTCCGGGTGCTCCGGGTCCAGAGGTATCTTCTTCGTCTCTTTTGCAGGCTGGAAGGAGCCCTGCGCATCACAATCCTTGGGGTTGGGGGACAAGGCCGGCTGCTTTGCCGGCCATGGCCACAACCCGTTCCAACATCTTCTTCTCTTCTACCACCACGAGGGACTCGGCCAGCAGGCTACTGGCCATGGCGCACTCGATGGACTTCTTGTAGTCACTGGCTACCGTGATAATCCCCTTCGAGCTCGGCATCTTCATCTTCAGGTAGGCGTAGTGGGGCACAGCCATGAACTTGGCCAGAGCAGGTTGGCCAAGCAGTGCATGATCGGGGCTCTCCAAATCCACTACCTCGAACCATATTGCTTCTCGGCGGAAATGATCTTTGTCTCCGAAGAGGACATCCATTTTGATCTTGCCGATTGGGGAGCAAGACAGGCCGGGGACGATACCATGGAAGACGGTGCGGCTCGGCATGAGCTGCTTGGCCTTGATGTTCAGCTTCTCCATGGTATCGCGGTACAGTATGTTGATACTGCTTCTGCCGTCTATCAGGACGCAGGAAAATCTGGCAGCTCGCCTCTCCGTCGCGAGGGTGACGTCCAAAACAATTGCATAGGAGCCGGGCGAAGGCATCACCTCTGGGTGGTCGGCCTGGCTCCAGCTGATTGGCTTTTCTGACCAATGCATGAACTCGGGAGTGCTAGTGGCGACTGCATTCACTTCTTGGTGCTGCCGGCGTCGGCTGCGCTTGTCGTCGGCTTGACATGTGAAGACGACGTAGGCGGCGTGCTCTTCGGGGAATTCGTCTTGGATGGCGCCGACTGCCGGCCGAGCCGCCGGCTGCTGAGGGGCTGGAGGCGGCGGGCCGGGAGGCGGAGGCGGCAGCATTCCCTCGCCCTTGGTGATGCGGGTGAGCCAGTGGCATTTCCGGGTTGTGTGGTTGGACGGCTTCGCGCCGCTGTGGAACTTGCAGGGGGCATCGAGTGCTTGTTCGTAGGAGAAAGACGGCTGCCAAGCCGGCCTTCCACCCTTCTTTTTGTGAGCGGGCCGTTCTTCAGGCTGCTCGTCTTCAACTGTGGCCACCTGCTGACTGGAGGTAGTCGGCATGGGGCCCTTGCGCTTGTGGTCGTTCTGGTAGGGGTGCCGATTAGGGTCGCCAGCCGGCGTCTTGGGAGCCGGAGCAATCACCTTCCCGGAGGCGTCTACTCTCAGCTCGGTCTTCATCGAGGAGTCGGCCGTGGCATATTTGTCGGCGATGACTAGTAACTCGTCGAGGGTAGCCGGCTCATCGCAGAGGAGTCGGTGCTTGAGGAGGGTGCCCTCTCGGCACCCGGCGGTGAAGTACTCGATGGCCTGGACCTCGTGCACCCCCTCCCAGGAGTTGCGGAGCTCGGCCCATCGCGTGAGGTAGTCGCGGGTCGACTCGTTGGGCCCTTGGACGCAGAGGGAGAGCTGGCGAGGCTTGGGAGGCCGCTTGTAGGTGCTGGTGAAGTTGCGGACGAAAACTTTGGTGAAGTCCAGCCAACTGTTGATGCTGTAGGGCTTGAGGCTGTTGAGCCATGTGCGCGCCGTGCCTTGCAGCATGAGGGGGACGTACTTCACGGCGACGCGCCGATTGCTGTTGGCTATGCTGACGGTCGTGGAGTAGTCGATGAGCCAATCTTCCGGCTTCACCGAGCCGTTGTACTTGGGCGTGTCTCTGGGGAGCGAGAACCCTTTGGGGAAGGGCTCGTCGCGGATGCGGGGGCCAAAGCATGGCGGGCCGACATCGTCTTCTTCTTCAAACGCCAAGGATCGGGCAAGGCGGTCGATCCTGTGGCAGGCATCGTTCTCGCCGACTCCTTCTCGGCGGCCGAGTCGGTCGCCAAGAGTCGGGTGTGTGATAGGCGGTGGAGTGAGGCGTCTTTCTCTTCGAGGCGGGGGAGGAGGCAGATTTCCTTGGTGCTCTACAGCTCAAGGGCGGCCATCCGCGTCGCGCTCGATGGTGATGCGAGTCCGGCTGCGGCTGGCAGCCAGCTCCTTGTCTTTCTTCTGGCGCGCGCCGCTCGCAGTCGGCGAGCGGGACGTCGCGGCGTGCTCCCGGCGCGGGGGATGACTATCAACACGGGCGCCAGCTTCGTGCCGTTCTGCAGCCGCGTCAAGCAGCTGTTGGATCCGTCTCGTCATGTAGGGGAGCTCATCGGCTCCCAGCCCATTGAGCTCTTCTGCAGCCGCCTGAGCGGCTCGCAGATTCTCGAGCGGGGTGGCGTAGATGGGGCGATCTGCGCCAGGCATGCTGGCGACGGCTGCGCCGTGCTTCTGGACGAAGCCGGCTCGGCTCGGGCCTCTAGGCGGCGGTGTGCCGAAGGCGGCGCGGTCGACTTCGCGCTGGTGGGCCTCGGTGAGGCGTCTCATCGAGGCTATCTTCTGGCCCTCCGCGATGAGGGCAAGGCGGTGTGCCTCCAGGGTCTCGGCATCGGCGTCGGCCGGGATGGGGGCGGAGAGGTCGTGCATTGCCACTTGCAGGGCGTTGTGGGCATTCTCGCCCGAGTTGGCGACCTGGCTGATGACCAGCACTTCGGTGACAGTGCTGCTGCCGCTGCCAGCTCGAGGGAGGGGGTCGTCGAAGACCACCACGTCGGAGGGGTAGGCGTCGAGCGACGCTGTGTCGGAGTCGATGAGCATCGGGTCGGTGGAGCCGACCGACTCCACATCTGCAGCAGGCTCGCTGGAGACGTGAAGCAGGTCGAGGAGGCTAACGAGGCGGCTCTCGGGGTAGTCGGTGCCTGCGTCGGACGCAGGCTCATCGGAGACGCGAGTCTCGTCGAGCAGATCGGCGAGGCGACTCGCTGCGCAGGCGTCGTTGACGCCTTGCAGCGCGTCAAGGCAAACGCCATCGGGCGCAGCGGGCTGGCTGCGCTCGCGGGGGAGGAAGAGGGTTCTCGTCCAGAACAGGTCTCCGGACGACGGTGCACCTGGCCCCACGGTGGGCGCCAAATGTCGGGTGGTTGGTGCGACATATGCCAAGAGATGGCTTATCATTGTGGGAGCCAATAAAACATCGCCGGTGCCCGGAAACGGGATGAGGCGAAGACATGCACGCCGGCGGATCTTACCCAGGTTCGGGGCTCTCCGAGGAGATAACACCCCTAGTCCTGCTCTGCGGGGTCTCCGCATGATCACTAGATCGAGAAAGGGTAGCTACAATCGCTCCTAGAGCTGTTTGGGGGTCAAGGGAGAAGAAGAACAAGGCTAGCTCTTGCTTCCCTCTATCTATGGTGTGTGTGTTATGCTTGGAAGCCAACCCTTTGCATGGGTGCTCCGGGGGGTTTATATAGGCCTACCCCCCGGGGGTACAATGGTAATCCGGCTGGGCTCTGGTCCCAGCCGTAAGTGTCTACGCTCACCGGCTTCTCCGCCGGCTGCTGGTCCCGCCGGCTGGTGGGTCCCGCCGGCTGCCGGCTACTTGGTCGACAGGCCGGCCCCACCGCCTAGGGTCTTGTCGGCGGCTGCTTACTGTAGCCGCGCCTCTGATGACGAGGGCTTTGTCGAGGTAAGCGTGGCTACAGTGGGCCGCCTCGGGGGCTCTCACTGTAGCCTTACCTCGTCTTGTCTCCTTAATGGGGCTCCTGCTTCGAGGAAGGGAGTAGCCGGCTTCTGGGGGCCGGCTATGCCCTTGGCCGACTGGGAGGGGCTGGGCCGTCTTCGCACCTCTCTCTGGCTGAAGGGGCCCGCCGCCCTCGGGCCGTACAGGAGTCGGTCGTGGATGACGTCGAGGCTGGCATGGCTACAGTGCCGAGCCGCGCGGGGGACGGCTGCCCCGTACGGCCTCCTGTAGCCATGCCCGCCTCGGGCTTCGGGGGTAGTGGGCCGCACTGTGGCCACACCCCGTCTTGTCGCCGTTATGTGGGAGTGGCTTGGAGTGGTTGTGGTCTCGGCCGGCTCTTTGGAGTCGGCGTCCTTCTTGGCCGGCTTCTTGGAGTCGGCCACCGCGTAATCGTCCTGGGGAGGGATCGCTGAGGCAGGGTCGCCTTCCGGGAGTCGGCTTCAGAGGTAGCCGGCCAGGGAAGGCGGCCCAATGCTTGGAGTGCCCGAAGGCCTGATAATTTTTTAGAAGAACCAGGGGCAGTCGGTGAGGCTACCCGTGGCCATTTACTCCGACACTCCTTTTTTACCCCTTTACTTGTGCACAGGCAGTCGGAGCCACGCACCGCGGCCACACTTGGCAAGGCAAGGGAGGTGAACCAAGGTGGAACCAGAAGCAGAAGACAAAGAAAAGCAACGCCAAGCCCAAGACGCAGAGAGCAAAGGGGCGAAGCAGGTTCCCCCGGCAAGGTCCTTGCCGGGGCGGCTTCTGCGGCCCCCGGCAAGACCCTTGCTGGGGCAGCTCGCCCCAACACCAACGGAGCGAGCCACCCTTGAGCTCACGGTTTCCAACACCATCAACTGCGTTGGGCCAGGGCTTGGGAGGCACCTCCATGGTGGTATGTAGATCTTTGTAAAGACAAGAGTATCACTCTTAAAATAGAGGATTAAAAGACGGCGAATCTCGACAAGATCTTTGCCGAGGAAGCCCACGAGACCCCCGGCAAGGCCCTTGCCGGGGACGACCATGACGCCACGGCAAGACCCTTGCCGGGGCCCCCGGCCAGACCCTTGCCAAGGGCGTCCGCAAGGCCGCAGCCAGGCCCGCATCCGACAAGCTTTTCTTCACCAACCCCATGCAGCTGCTAGCCCACCATCCGGGCAGGTACCTGCGTGTCAACAAAGGGCTCCTTCGCCAACTCATCACGTGCTTACGTGGTGGCATGCAGATCTTCTTGAAGGCTCCACCACCGCGCCACCTCAACTGCTTGCCTGCCTACATGGCGCTGCATGCATCGCTGGCCGAGGCGCGTGTCGAAGCGAGGAGGAGCGGCGACGAACGGGACGGGCCTCGCTCCCGTCCCCAATAAAGCGAGGGGACACCGAAGCTACGCATTAAATGCGCTTTGTCCCGTAATGGCACATTACCTCGATGCCACCTCCTGGTGCCACTGTGGCGATCCCTTGGCCTATAAAAGGAGACCCAGGGCATCCAAGAGAAGGATTCGGACCCTTGGACAAGTTACGCTCCCTGTAGCTAGTTCGAGCTCCTCAAGAACACATATATACAACGACCAAAGCAGGACTAGGGTATTACGCATCTCTGTGGCCCGAACCTGGGTAAACGATTCTTGTGCTGGTACTGACTGCTGATCCTGCTCTCCTCACCACTCCAGCGCCCCGCAACCGTAGAAGGGATTCCTTTGATCCCATAGGTGTCATTTCACACCGACATCTTTGGCGCGCCAGGTAGGGGGCGCTGCAGGAGTGAGCATCTGGTTCTACAGCTAGTAGCATAATTCTTCGTTGCCATGGCTCCAAAGAAGGAGGCGGCGGCAAGGAGAAAAGACGCTGCCTGCCAACGCGAAGGACGCCAGCGCGACAACAGAAAAGCTAAGTTGTTCAGAGCCTTAAAAATTTCCCCTTTTTTACATATGAGGTTATTGTGCTCAGAGGTCCTGCCCTATGTATGAAAGCCTGCATGCGAAGGGGCCCTTCCGCGATCGGCAACGCCTTTGTTCTGTTTCGAGTCCGCTCAACAGCTCAAACGGTCGCGTCGAGAGTGGCAGGGTAGCCTTCGGCAATCGGCAACACTCTCAACTCTGACTCGAGTCAAGCTCGACAGGTCGAGCAGCTGTGTCGAGAGCGGCGAGGTGGTTTGCCCGGCAGCACGCACACCCGGCAGGCCATTGGGGATCTATCCTCAAGGTGCCACCCTGGGTTTACGCGCCAGGAAGCCTACCCAACTAACGTAGGGTGGACATACAGAGGGAAGATCAAACAGGAAAATAACATGCATAACATCAAAAGTACTGCAGGGTTATATTACATCGAATTGTTGCTGAGGTTCTAACTAAAGATATGAATTGTCTTGGTCATGAACTTGCAGCGGCAACAGAAAACGGGGCGCCTAGTCCCGGCGCTGGCCTTCCACCCTCTGGATTCCGCCGATGCGGCTGGTGACGGGCTCGATGCGCTCCTCAATCCCAGAGAGGTCCGCGTCGTCCGGCAAGCTATCCACCGCGGCGTTGAAGTCGAGGTCGGGGTACCAGAAGGCCAGCTTGGTGAGGATCCATGGCGCCCAGGCACATTCACGGGGACTCGTCGGCCAAGGCACTTGCCTGGTTGGACTTGAGCTGCTCCAAGGCACCAAGAACGACTTCGAAGAACAGAGTCAGCTTGGCGTTGGTGGACCCGCTGCGCTCTGGGGCGTACCTCGCATGTGGCATCCCCATGGTAGCCAGCTGAAGGGTGATCCTGCCAGCGACGTCCTCGAGGAGGCCGATCCAGCGGTTATGACCATCCATGAAATCCTTGTGGGCGGCGGCCTCGTCCTTCCACAGCTGTCTCTCAGTCTCCAACTCCTTGGCCAGGATCCCCTCCCGGGCCTTGGCCTCCGAGAGCATCCCCTCAAGGGCCTCCAGCTTCAGCGTCAGGTCCTTGATGGAGTCGTTGGCCTTGGAAAGCTGCTCAGCCTTGCCAAGGCTGGCGCTTTGCGCCTCCATCAGGGCGCTGTTGAGCGTGTCCTTCTCCTCGGCCAACTTCAGGGCCTGGTCTTTCAGGCCGTCCCGCTCCGCCTCCAGCTCCTTTACCTTGCCAGCATAGACCAAAGCCTAAGCATCGAGCGCCTCTTTGTGCCTCTGCTCCAGCTCTTGGGTCTGCTGTACGACGAGTTTTTCCACCTCTTCATCCTTGCCGCGGAGCGTGGCGGCAAGCTTCTCTTCACGCGCGGCAAGGTCCTCCTGGGAGTTCAGTGTGGCCTCGTGCTGGATCCGGGCAGCTTCATGGTGGCCAGATCCTGGGCCTTCTCGACGTCGGCCAGCTTCATGGTGACCTCCACGTCGCGCCTGGCCAGCTCACCCTGGGCGGCCTTCAGCTCGTCATGAGCCCGGCGAAACCAGTCATGCGTCTCGGCGACGCGCCCCTGGAGGTCTGCCTCCACCTTCTCCGCCACCGCCATCCTGGACCTAGCCTTGTCCAGGCGGGCACGCTGGAGCGCTTGGAGCTTCCGGAAGCTGGCGCTCCTTGGAGCCGTCGCCGCCGACGCTCGGCTCGTCAACGACCTCAAGCCCAGCGGCAGCAAGCACGTCGCCGTCGAGCACCTCTCCCTCGACAGGCGTCCTAGTGCCCGACGCGCCAGGGAGGTGGACGAACAAGTCGCCGCACACCCTCAGGTACTTGCCAGAGCCGGGAGCAGCAGAGGAAGAAGGCCGGTCATCAGCCATCTCCTCGTCCTCCTTGGCGGCGGCCTTGCCGGCCTCCCCGGCGGGCACCTTGCCGACCTCCTCAGCGGTGGCCTTGTCGGCCTCCCCGGCAGGCTCTTTGGCGGCCTCCCCAGCAGAACCCTTGCCGGCCTGCTCGGCAGCGCCCCTGGCGGCCTCCTCGGCAGCAATCTTCTCAGCCTCCGTTGCAGCGTCCTTGGCCAGGTCCTCGATGACGGTGTCCAGGTCTTCCCGATCCGTCGAAAGGGGATCTGGGTATCACAAAGAAGGTGAGGGAAAAAGCCAAGATCGAAGATTCGAAAAGAAAGGAAAGAGCAGAGACGAAGGGCGAGCGGGTTACCGGTACCACGCTGGGAAGCGGAAGTCCCCTCCCTGCCAACACTTGGCGTCGAGGCGAAGCCGCCAGCGCCCAAGTTCTCCTCCTCCTCCTCCATGTGTGTGGGCTCGGCACTTGGCGCCCTTGCCGGAGACGCCCCTCGGGGCGGCGTGGTCGACGGGGGCCGCGTGTTGGTGGTAGCCCTCTGCGGCTCCTCCTGCCGCTGCTCTCCTCCTGCGCGCCGGGCAAGGTTAGCACCAGGGTGTCGTAGCCCTAACACATGGTGACGAGGAAAGAGTAATGAACTTACGCTGGGGGCTGTGCCGGGGGCTGCTGTCTGGGCTGCTCAGCACCACCAGTGGCGCCCCTGAAGGACTAGCTGGGGGCTGGCTGCCCGCTGAGGCTTTGGCCCTCTTTATTCTCTGGGCCAGCGTCTCCACGTCCCTGCAAAGACGAAGACAAATCAAGACAAGTGATACAGATTGAAGGGACAGGGATGACAGGGAGAGCAGGACGCTTACTCGTCATCCACCTCCTCATCTGTTGCCTTCCTCTTCCTCGACGGGCTAAGGGATCCGAAGTCGAAGTCGGCCCTCGCGTCGGCGCCTGACGGGGGAGGAGAGGAAGGTGGGGTCTATGCGCGTTTGGACGAAGA
Organism: Triticum aestivum; assembly: GCF_018294505.1. Taxonomy (NCBI): domain Eukaryota; kingdom Viridiplantae; phylum Streptophyta; class Magnoliopsida; order Poales; family Poaceae; genus Triticum; species Triticum aestivum. Next base: position 402,103,353 of record NC_057799.1, read on the forward strand.
GGAAGCAGATGTCTTCTTCTTCGCCGCCGCGGCCTTCACCACCTTCTTCGCCGCCACGGCTTTCGCCTGGCGCGCGGACTCCACCGCAGATTTAGGCCGCCGCGCAGCCTCAACAGGGCGAACCGGGCCGCCAGAAATGGCCCGGCGCAGAACTTGTTTTTTCCTTCAAGCCGGAGGGTCGACAGCCCCCGACTCCTCCTCCGAGGACTCGTCGTCCACATCCTCAACAAGAGGAGCCCCGGTGCCGGCGCTGCTGGCCTCCCCGGCGGCCTCCGCCCACCTGGCGAGCTTCTCCTCCTCCGCGACCATCACGTCCTTGTCCGCTATGCCACCAGCACTGCCGGCCTCCTTGGCAAGCTTCGCCTCCTCCACGGCAAGTTTTGCCTCCGCCGTCCTGGCGGCGATGTAGTCCAACTCTACCGGGGAGGTGTCCTGGATGAGCCGCGGCTCAGCGGTGACATACCTATCGTGCAAGGTGTCGAAGAATTCTTGCACTTGGAGGTCATCCGGCTCGACCCAGTTCGGGTCAAGGCCGTGCGCGTTGAAGTCCGGCATCATGGCGATGATCTCGGACTGACGGGAATTATTGCACAGCGGGACCACTCCCGCCGGCAACTTGAAGACGGGCTCCTTGTTGACCTTGCCGGCCTTCGCTGCGTCCCTCGTGACCTTGCCGAACCGCTCAACCTCGCCATCGTCGTTGACCTCGAGCTGGAAGAGCCGTTGGCAGAGATGGGCGTGCCTCAGCACCGTGAGGTTGTGGTCGAGGCCAGGTCGAAGCCGCATGATGTCAGCAGCATTCGTGTAAAGCCAGGCCGGCCTCCCCTTAGTGTGCAGAGGAGCGATTCGGCGGCGGATGAAATCCGCCCCGATCATCACAAGGGTGAGCCCGGCCTGGGTAAGCCGAAGAATCCTGGTGGTGGCGATCCTGAGCTTCGCATTGTCGGCGTCGAGGTCACTCCAATCGTTTCCTTGAACCGGCGGCGCGTCGCGGACCCGACAAAAGGCCGGCGGGTTCTCCTCCTCGATCCAGCACCACCGGCCCCGCCATTCTTCCCACCTCTCCTTCGTGGCGCCGTCTGGGTACGCCCCCTTGGACCTCGAGATCCAGGCGACGCAACCAGCAATGGCGCCGCCCTTTTGGATCCGAGGGGTGAAGTAATGGCGAAAAAGCGTCGTGCTGGGGTGCACCCCGGCGAAGCCCTCGCAGAGGTGCGCGAAGAGAGCCATGCACGCCACGGCATTCGGAGTGAAATCCAGAAGACGAAAACCGTAGGTGTGCATGACGTCTTTGAAGAAATCAGAGAAGGAAGGATAGAGCCCGCAGGAGAAATAGTCGACGAAGAAGGGGTACCGGTTCGGGGCAGGCACGGCGCTGGCCGGGATGACGCACGTAGCTGGGTGCCCCGTCGTTGCTCCTCCCGTCTTCACTCCCCACAGGGCCTTGACGAACTCCCGGAGCTCAGGCATGCCGACCGTCGAAGGGTGGAAGTAGGCGAACTGCGCCCGTCGCGCCACCAGCTCGCTCTCCGGCTGTTCCGCCGCTCTGGCGTCTTTAGCCGTTCCTTTGCCTCTGGTGGATTTGGGCGCCATGGCAGCTGCAAGGAGCAAGAAGGCGAAGGATAGCGGAAGTGCGGCGGCGATGGACGAAGCTTGGAGAAGAAGGAGAAAGGGGGCGGCGGCTCTGAGATTGGAAGAGGGCGCAGAAGGGGTAAAGTGAGCAGCGCGCTCGCGGTTATTCCTCTTTACGGGGAAGGCGCGGGCCGCCTACTTTTCCATTAACTGCGACCTGACGCATGCGTGCGGGAACCGCCCCACGCATGACCCCCACGTCACGCACGACCCCCACATCGCGCACGGGTCGTGGGGAAGCGCAGCAGACGGAAAAATTTCACCACGGTAAAAAAACCGCCCCGCCTGCCCGCGCACCATTCTGGGCCTGGCCCAACAACGTGTTGCGCTTATGTGTGGCCCAGGCCCGGGGGCTCCTGTCGGTGTACAAAAGTAGGGGCACTCCTTTTTTACCCCTTTACTTGTGCAGGGGCAGTCGGAGCCACGCACCGCGGCCACACTTGGCAAGGCAAGGGAGGTGAACCAAGGTGGAACCAGAAGCACAAGACAAAGCAAAGCAACGCCAAGGCCAAGACGCAGAGAGCAAAGGGGCGAAGCAGGTTCCCCCGGCAAGGTCCTTGCCGGGGCGGCTTCTGCGGGCTCTGGCAAGACCCTTGCCGGGGTAGCTCGCGCCAACACCAACGGAGCGAGCCACCCTTAAGCCCACGGTTTCCAACACCATCAACTGCGTTGGGCCAGGGCTCGGGAGGCACCTCCATGGTGGAATGCAGATATTTGTAAAGAAAAGAGTATCACACTTAAAACAGAGGATTAAAAGACGGCGAACCTCGACAAGATCTTTGCCGAGGAAGCCCACGAGACCCCCGGCAAGGCCCTTGCCGGGGACGACCATGACGCCGCGGCAAGACCCTTGCCGGGGGCCCCGGCAAGACCCATGCCGAGGGCGTCCGCAAGGCCACAGCCAGGCCCGCATTCGACAAGCTTTTCTTCACCAACCCCATGCAGCTGCCAGCCCACCATCCGGGCAGGCACCTGCGTGTCAACGAAGGGCTCCTTCGCCAACTCATCACGTGCTTACGTGGTGGCATGCAGATCTTCTTGAAGGCTCCACCAGCGCGCCACCTCAGCTTCTTGCCTGCCTACATGGCGCCGCATGCATCGCTGGTCGAGGTGCGTGTCGAAGCAAGGAGGAGCGGCGACGGACGGGACGGGCCTCGCTCCTGTCCCCAATAAAGCGAGGGGACACCTAAGCTACGCATTAAATGCGCTTTGTCCCGTAATGGCAAGCGATAAGCTTAGCCACAGTACCTCGATGCCACCTCCTGGTGCCACTGTGGCGATCCCTTGGCCTATAAAAGGAGACCCGGGGCATCCAGGCGAAGGATTCGGACCCTTGGACAAGTTACGCTCCCTGTAGCTAGTTCGAGCTCCTCAAGAACACAGATATACAACCACCAAAGTAGGACTAGGGTATTACGCATCTCTGCGGCCCGAACCTGGGTAAACGATTCTTGTGCTGGTACTGACTGCTGATCCTGCTCTCCTCACCACTCCAGCGCCCCGCAACTGTAGAAGGGATTCCTTTGATCCCATAGGTGTCGTTTCACACCGACAGGCATACCGCAAAACAGGACTCCACGGGCTACTGTTCATCCACCGTCTACTGCCTCGCTCCAGCCTCCACCTACTACTGTTCATCCAGTGTCGACTTTTGATGTCCCACAAGTATAGGGGATCTATCGTAGTCCTTTTGATAAGTCAGAGTGTCAAACCCAACGAGGAGCAGAAGGAAATGATAAGCGGTTTTCAGCAAGGTATTCTCTGCAAGCACTGAAATTATCAGTAACAGATAGTTGCGCAACAAGATAATTAGTAATGGGTAACAAGTAACAAAAGTAAACAAGGTGCAACAAGGTGGCCCAATCCTTTTTGTAGCAAAGTACAAGCCTGGAGGAACTCTTATATAATGCAAAGCGCTCCCGAGGACACATGGGAATTGTTGTCAAGTTAGTTTTCATCATGCTCATATGATTCGCGTTCGTTAATTTGATAATTTGATATGTGGGCGGACCGGTGCTTGGGTGCTGTCCTTCCTTGGACAAGCCTCCCACTTACGATTAACCCCTCTCGCAAGCATCCTCAACTACGAAAGAAGAATTAAGATAAATCTAACCATAGCATGAAACATATGGATCCAAATCAGCCCCTTACGAAGCAACGCATAAACTAGGGTTTAAGCTTCTGTCACTCTAGAAACCCATCATCTACTTATTACTTTCCAATGCCTTCCTCTAGGCCCAAAAAATGGTGAAGTGTCATGTAGTTGACGTTCACATAACACCACTAGAGGAAAGACAACATACATCTCATCAAAATATCAAACGAATACCAAATTCACATGATTACTTATAACAAGACTTCTCTCATGTCCTCAGGAACAAATGTAACTACTCACAAAGTATATTCATGTTCATAATCAGAGGAGTATTAATTATCATTAAGGATCTGAACATATGATCTTCCACCTAATAAACAAACTAGCATCAACTACAAGGAGTAATAAACACTACTAGCAACCCACAGGTACCAATCTGAGGTTTTGAGACAGAGATCGGATACAAGGGATGAACTAGTGTTTGAGAGGAGATGGTGCTGGTGCATATGTTGATGGAGATTGACCCCCTCTCGATGATAGGATCGTTGGTGATGACGATGGCGATGATTTCCCCCTCCCGGAGGTAAGTTTCCCTAGCAGAACAGCTCCGCCAGAGCCCTAGATTGGTTCTGCCCAAGTTCCGCCTCGAGACCGCAGCACTTCGTCCCAAAAGCTTCCTTCTGATTTTTTTTCCAGGTCAAAACACACCATATAGAAGAAGATGGGCGTCGGGGGCCAGCCAGGTGTCCCACAAGACCGGAGGGCGCCCCCTCCACCCTTGTGGATGGCAGGTGGCCCCCCTCTGGAGCTTTCTTCACCCAATTTTTTTTATTCCAAAAATATTATCCGTGAAGTTTCAGGACTTTTGGAGTTGTGCAGAATAGGTCTCTAATATTTGCTCCTTTTCCAGTCCAGAATTCCAGCTGCCGGCATTCTCCCTCTTCATGAAACCTTATAAAATAAGAGAGAAAAGGCATAAGTATTATGATATAATGTGTAATAATAGCCCATAATGCAATAAATATCAATATAAAAGCATGATGCAAAATGGACGTATCAACTCCCCCAAGCTTAGACCTCGCTTGTCCTCAAGCGAAAGCTGAAATCGAAAAATATGTCCACATGTTTAGAGATAGAGGTGTCGATAAAATAAAATACGGACATGAGGGCATCATGATTATCTTTAGAACAACAACATATAATGCCATATAATTTCTTATGCTAAAGTAACAATTCGTTCCCAAGATAAAGTATGAATTAGAAACTTCATTGAAAACTAACAAACTATGATCTCAGTCATTGAAGCAATTGCAATTGATCATAACATCGGAAAGAGTCAATATAAGAGGTTTTCAGCAAGTCCAGATACTCAACTATCATTTAATCATTTACAATTGCTAACACTCACGTGACACTTATGGGTTCAAAGCTTCAGTAGGGGCTTATAGTTTCGCCTCCCAACCTTTTACCTCAAGCGTAATGTCAACAATAATACTTTATGATAACCTACATCCGAGTGGATATATATACCCGGATCTCTCCAACACACAGTGCTTGCCAAACGAAAAAGTGTAAAAAGGAAAGGTGAACATCACCATGACTCTTGTATAGGGGTAGAAGATAAAAGTAAAAGATAGGCCCTTCGCAGGGGAAAGAAGAGGTTGTCATGCGCTTTTATGGTTGGATGCACAAAATCTTAATGCAAGAACGTCACTTTATATTGCCACTTGTGAAAAAGAACTTTATTATGCAGTCCGTCGCTTTTATTTCTTCCATATCACAAGTTCGTATAAAGCTTATTTTCTTCACACTAAAAGATCATACATATTAAGAGAGCAATTTTTATTGCTTGCATCGATGACAACTTACTTGAAGGATCATACTCAATCCATAGGTAGGTATGGTGGACTCTCATGGCAAAACTGGTTTAAGGGATGTTTGGAAGCACAAGTAGTATCTCTACTTGGTGCAAACAATTTGGCTAGCATGAGAGGGAAAGGCAAGCTCAACATGTTGGATGATCCATGACAATATAACTTTGTCGGTGTTCTGGTAACGGGGGTACCCAGACTTGCCTGCCTGCAGCCCACGGATGGCTCCATCGACGGTCTGGTACGGCCCAGCTTCGCTATCGACAACTCAAGACCCTCGCGAGGGGGCAAGCCTCGCGAGGCAGATGACACCAAGACCTGCATGAGGAGCAGCCTCCTCAGGCTGGCTCCCGAGGAGCGGAGATCTCTATGCAAGTCTCACCTCGTGAGGCTCAGATGACGTGAGCCATGACGACCAAGGCCAGACGGGCGCCAGCGGGCGCAGTGTACCAGTTTCCTCTTTGGTGCTAAAGAAACAAGAGGCGCGGAGTCCCGAGGAATCAGCCAAAGGTTTCCATTCCCGTGCAACAAGACCAAGACCGCTAGGACGGCAGGACGGAGGTCATCACCGAGCCCACCGCGGCGTCACAACTAGAGGCTTTTGCAGGCGAAGACTACTTTTGTCAGGATAAGATGTACTAGTTGTCTCCCTTCAAATTTGGCCGTTGTGGGATCCCTTCCCGCCTTCATTTGGGAAGAGGACCAAGGCCACTATAAATAGGACCTAGCCACCACCATAGAGGGGGATTGGATCCATTCCACCCTGACCAGCTCACTTGAGCTCAAGAACACACCTCCTGAGGTTGTTCCCCACTATACTAGTTCATCCTCAGCCCCTCGAGGCCAATCCACCACAAAGCAGGAGTAGGGTTTTACACCGCAAGGTGGCCCGAACCTGGGTAAACTGCTGTGTCTCCTCTTCCTTGAGTTCGACGAGCTAGTCCGTGAGTTGGCGAGTAGGCAGACTGGGGAGGTTGAGTTCTTCTCACGCACCCTAGATTTCGAACCTCTCAAGGGTTTGCGGAACCCGAAATTCGACATTTGGCGCGCCAGGTAGGGGTGCGTCGGAGCCTCTCTTCCACTGGTTGATCCGCCACCGCTCCACCGCTTCCATGGCTGACGCTCGTCGTGCTCGTGCCGAGCGTTGGGCCGCACTTGCCGCCCGTTTCGCTCAGACAGCACCGGTGGGCGACAGCTGCCCTCGTCGTCCCCCGTCGCCAGCGGCAAACGCCGCCACCGGCCCCGCGGGCGATGAGCAGCAGGCCTCGTCACTGCATTCTTCCGTCCGCCGTGATGGGCGCACCGCTACTCCGTCCCTGACTCCGGCTGCTTCGTCCTCCCATGCTCATCATGGCCTGGCGAACGCGCAGGCCGCGCTGCTCATGGCACGCGAGCTCCTGCGCTACCGCCCGGTCGACTACTTCTACGAGGACTGGCTCGACCACATCACCGAGCTCATCAGCGTCGCTGGAGATTCTGCTGCACCGTCTCGCTCGCTGCCCCAACCACCGCCTGCTGCGAGCGACGTAACCCACGGAGCACTTTCTCCACCTCCCAGGCAGGATGCCATCATCGAGCCAAGGCGGGAGGCTCCTCGGTGTAATCCGCAGCATCGAGCACTTGCGTGCGATGAGGCAAGCTGCCAGGTGGTGCAGCGGCCACAAGAAGATGCGCGTGCGCTCCCAGCAACGCCACGTCAAGACCGCGCCCTGCCTGTGGTGGTGGTGCGCGAGCGCCAAGACCAGGCTCCACCTCCATGGCGGGATCCCGTGACCACAGTAGGGTGCCGCGCGTTCACCCCGGAGCTACGCAGCGTCGTCTGGCCAGGGAAGTTCAAGCCCGACCTGCCTCCATGCTACGATGGCACCCCCGACCCTGCTGAGTTACTGCAGCTCTACGAGCTGAGCATCAAGGCAGCCAACGGCGACGAGAAGGTCATGGCGAACTGGTTCCCCATGGCCCCCAAGGATGGCGCGCGCTCGTGGCTCCTGAACCTCCCTGTGGGATCGATCTCCTCCTGGGACGAGATGCAAGAGCGTTTCATCGCCAACTTCCAGGGCACTCGCGACCGCCCGCCGGACGCGGGTGACCTGCGGCGCATCAAGAAGCAGCCAGGAGAAACCCTGCAAAAGTACATTCAGCGCTTCAATAGCGTTCGCCTCAAGATCCCCAAGGTGTCGGATGAGGCCATCATCTCGGCATTCACTGATGGCGTCGGCGACGTCAAGATGAAGGAGGAGCTCGCCATACACGAGGACCTGTGCATGGCTCTGGCGATGTTCAACATGGCAACCAAGTGTGCGAGAGCCAAGGAGGGACGCCTCTCCCTCCTCGAGCTCCCGGACGCGGACCCAGAAGAGAAGAAGACCAAGGCCAAGGATGTGAAGCGCAAGGGACCGGCCGTGCTCGCGGCCGAGCCAGAGATGAAGCGCGGCTGCGATCACCCAGAGTCATCCAAGGGCAACCACCCGTTCTGCGTCTTCCACAACATGCAAAGTCACAACACCAACGATTGTCAGGAGCTCAGGGCCATCCATGACAGGCGCCTTGGTCGTCGCCCCGAGCGCAACGACCGATGCTACAGCCACAGAGGAGGCCGAGGTGGAGGACGCTGGGTTGGCTGCGACCCTCGTCAGGAGTGGCGCGACCAGCCTCGGGAGGACCGCTGGCAGGGCCAGCCTCGTGAGGGCGCCTGGAGGGATCAGCCTCGCGAGGACCGTCCTCAGGGCAACGCTGGCCTTCCCCCGCTGCCGCCACCACCAAGAAGGAACAAAGATCACCACTAGGATGAGGGGGCTGGGGGCTTCCAGGAGCCTCGTGCCATCACTTGCATCCTAGGCGGCTCCCAAGCCCCAGCCTCCCATCGCATCTTCAAGCAGTTCGCGCGTGGGGTGAATGCAACCCTCCCCAAGCTTGGGCCAACGCGCCCGCTCAGGTGGTCCAAGTACGCCATCACCTTCGACCCCTCCGACCAGCTCAAGTGCGCAGCCACAGCCGGTGCCCTCCCAATGCTCTGCTCACCCATCATCAGCAACGTACTCTTCACAAAGACACTCATCGACAGTGGTGCGGGGCTCAATGTCCTCTCTGTCGAGACGTTCAACAGACTCCAAGTGCCATATCACCAGCTTCAGCCTACCAAGCCCTTCTCAGGAGTGACCGACGGCTCCACCACCCCGTTAGGGCAGGTCCGCCTCCCAGTCACCTTCGGCAAGCGCGACAACTACCGCACAGAGCTCATAGACTTCGAAGTCACCAACATCCGCCTCCCGTACAACACCATCCTCGGGTACCCAGCCCTGGCCAAGTTCATGGCGGTCACCCACCATGGCTACAATGTCCTCAAGATGCCAGGAAGCTGCGGCATCATCACGGTCGCCTGCAAGGAGAAGGACGCAGTGTGCTCTCTGGAGCGCGCCTACCAGGTTGCGGCGGTCGAGAACCCAGATGACGAGGGCGCTGTCTACCCTCCTGAGGCCATCCCCAAGAAGAAGAAGCAACTGCTCCACCAAGGATCTCAGGAGGGTGGGGTGTCCGGCGGTGCTGCCTCAAGCCCTGCGCGCACTGACGGGGCGCCTTCCCCTCTCGCATAGGAAGGCGCGCCCGGCACCCCTCTCAGGCTGAGCTCGGGGGCTCTCCACTGGAGGGCCTCTGACCTGGCCAATGTCACGAGGTAGGCGCTCGGGCACCATGTAGATGAAGGAGATGTGCCCTGGAGGCAATAATAAAGTTATTATTTATTTCCTCATATCATGATAAATGTTTATTATTCATGCTAGAATTGTATTAACCGGAAACATAATACATGTGTGGATACATAGACAAACAGAGTGTCACTAGTATGCCTCTACTTGACTAGCTCGTTGATCAAAGATGGCTATATTTCCTAGCGATAGACATGAGTTGTCATTTGATTAACGGGATCACATCATTAGGAGAATGATGTGATTGACTTGATCCATTCCGTTAGCTTAGCACTTGATCATTTAGTATGTTGCTACTGCTTTCTTCATGACTTATACATGTTCCTATGACTATGAGATTATGCAACTCCCGTTTACCGGAGGAACACTTTGTGTGCTACCAAACGTCACAACGTAACTGGGTGATTATAAAGGTGCTCTATAGGTGTCTCCGAAGGTACTTGTTGGCTTGGCATATTTCAAGATTAGGATTTGTCACTCCGATTGTCGGAGAGGTATCTCTGGGCCCACTCGGTAATGCACATCACTATAAGCCTTGCAAGCATTGTAACTAATGAGTTAGTTGCGGGATGATGTATTACGGAACGAGTAAAGAGACTTGCCGGTAACGACATTGAACTAGGTACTGAGATACCGACGATCGAATCTCGGGCAAGTAACATACCGATGACAAAGGGAACAAACGTATGTTGTTATGCGGTTTGACCGATAAAGATCTTCGTAGAATATGTAGGAGCCAATATGGGCATCCAGGTTCCGCTATTGGTTATTGACCAGAGAAGTGTCTCGGTCATGTCTACATAGTTCTCGAACCCGTAGGGTCCGCACGCTTAACGTTCATTGACGATATAGTATTATATGAGTTATGTATGTTGGTGACCGAATGTTGTTTGGAGTCCCGGATGAGATCACGGACATGACGAGGAGCTACGGAATGGTCCGGAGGTAAAGATTCAGATATTGGATGATATGGTTAGGCCAAGGGGTCAGGCCCACGGGGCTATAAGTCGGTGCAAAAGGAGTTCTGCGGAGGCCAGGGGGCCAAACGCCGGAGACCCTAGCGTCTGGCCCTGGGCCAGACGCAAGGATTGTGGCGTTTGGTCCTGGAGTCCGAGTGGGACTCTTGCCTTTCGGGCAAAACCGACTTTGAGGAGGCTTTTGCTCCCAGTTTCGACCCCAGAGCTCAACATATAAATAGAGGGGCAGGGCTAGCACCCAAGACACATCAAGAAACACCAAGCCGTGTGCCGGCAACCCTGTCCCCTCTAGTTTATCCTCCGTCATAGTTTCTGTAGTGCTTGGCGAAGCCCTGCAGAAATTGTTCTTCACCAACACCGACACCACGCCGTCATGCTGCCGGAACTCATCTACTACTTCGCCCGTCTTGCTGGACCAAGAAGGCGAGGACGTCATCGAGCTGAACGTGTGCAGAACTCGGAGGTGCCGTGCGTTCGGTACTTGGATCGGTCGGATCATGAAGACGTACGACTAAATCAACCGCATTGATAAACGCTTCCGCTTACGGTCTACGAGGGCACGTAGACAACACTCTCCCCTTTCGTTGCTATGCATCACCATGATCTTACGTGTGCATAGGAAATTTTTGAAATTACTACGTTCCCCAACAGTGGCATCCGAGCCAGGTTTTATGCGTAGATGTCATATGCACGAGTAGAACACAAGTGAGTTGTGGGCGATATAAGTCATACTGCTTACCAGCATGTCATACTGTGGTTCGGCGGTATTGTTGGATGAAGCGGCCCGGACCGACATTACGCGTACGCTTACGCGAGACTGGTTCTACCGACGTGCTTTGCACGCAGGTGGCTGGCGGGTGTCAGTTTCTCCAACTTTAGCTGAACCGAGTGTGGCTACGCCCGGTCCTTGAGAAGGTTAAAACAGCACTAACTTGACGAACTATCGTTGTGGTTTTGATGCGTAGGTAAGAACGGTTCTTGCTCAGCCCGTAGCAGCCACGTAAAACTTGCAACAACAAAGTAGAGGACGTCTAACTTGTTTTTGCAGGGCATGTTGTGAAGTGATATGGTCAAGACGTGATGAGATATAAGTTGTTGTATGAGATGATCATGTTTTGTTGAAGTTATCGGCAACTGGCAAAAGTTTTATGGTTGTCTCTTTATTGCATAAGATGCAAGCGCCAAATAATTGTTTTACTTTATCGCTATGCGATAGCAATAGTTGCAAGAGCAATAGTTGGCCAGACGACCATGTGACGACACATTGATATAGATCAAGATGATGGAGATCATGGTGTCATGCCGGTGACGATGGAGATCATGACCATGCTTTGGAGATGGAGATCAAAGGCACAAGATGATGATGGCCATATCATGTCACATACTATGATTGCATGTGATGTTTATCTTTTATACATCTTATCTTGCTTTGATTGATGGTAGCATTATAAGATGATCTCTCACTAAATTTCAAGATAAAAGTGTTCTCCCTGAGTATGCACCGTTGCCAAAGCTCATCGTGCCCAGACACCATGTGATGATCGGGTGTGATAAGCTCTATGTCCATCTACAACGGGTGCAAGCCAGTTTTGCACACGCAGAATACTCAGGTTAAACTTGACGAGCCTAGCATATGCAGATATGGCCTCGGAACACTGAGACCGAAAGGTCAAGCGTGAATCATATAGTAGATATGATCAACATAGTGATGTTCACCATTGAAAACTACTCCATTTCACGTGATGATCGGTTATGGTTTAGTTGATTTGGATCACGTGATCACTTAGATGATTAGAGGGATGTCTATCTAAGTGGGAGTTCTTAAGTAATATGATTAATTGAACTTAAATTTATCATGAACTTAGTCCTGGTAGTATTAGCATATCTATGTTGTAGATCAATAGCTCGCGTTGTTGCTTCCCTATGTTTTATATATGTCCCTAGAGAAAACTAAGTTGAAAGATGATAGTAGCAATGATGCGGACTGGGTCCGTGATCTAAGGTTTATCCTCATTGCCGCACAGAAGAATTATGTCCTTGATGCACCGCTAGGTGACAGACCTATTGCAGGAGCAGATGCAGATGTTATGAACGTTTGGCTAGCTCAATATGATGACTACTTGATAGTTTAGTGCACCATGCTTAATGGCTTAGAATCGGGACTTCAAAGCTGTTTTGAACATCATGGACCATATGAGATGTTCCAGGAGTTGAAGTTAATATTTTGAGCAAATACCCGAGTTGAGAGATATGAAGTCTCCAACAAGTTCTATAGCTAAAAGATGGAGGAGAATAGCTCAAGCAGTGAGCATGTGCTCAGATTGTCTGGGTACTACAATCGCTTGAATCAAGTGGGAGTTAATCTTCCAGATAAGATAGTGATTGACAGAATTCTCTAGTCACCATCACCAAGTTAGTAGAACTTCGTGATGAACTATAGTATGCAAGGGATAACGTAAACGATTCCCGAGCTTTTCATGATGATGAAATCAGAAATCAAGAAAGAGCATCAAGTGTTGATGATTAACAAGACCACTAGTTTCAAGAAAAGGGCAAAGGGAAAGAAAGGGAACTTCATGTAGAACGGCAAGCAAGTTGCTGCTCAAGTGAAGAAGCCCAAGTCTGGACCTAAGCCTGAGACTAAGTGCTTCTACTGCAAAGGGACTGGTCACTGGAAGCGGAACTGCCCCAAGTATTTGGTGGACAAGAAGGATGGCAAAGTGAACAAAGCTATATTTGATATACATGTTATTGATGTGTACTTTACTAGTGTTTATAGCAACCCCTCGGTATTTGATACTGGTTCAGTTGCTAAGAGTAGTAACTCGAAACGGGAGTTGCAGAATGAACAGAGACTAGTTAAGGGTGAAGTGACGATGTGTATTGGAAGTGGTTCCAAGATTGATATGATCATCATCGCACACTCCCTATACTTTCGGGATTAGTGTTGAACCTAAAATAAATGTTATTTAGTGTTTGCGTTGAGCATGAATATGATTGGATCATGTTTATTGCAATACGATTATTCATGTAAGTTAGAGAATAATTGTTGTTCTGTTTACATTAATAAAACCTTCTATGGTCATACACCCAATGAAAATGGTTTGTTGGATCTCGATCGTGGTGATACACATTTTCATAATATTGAAGCCAAAAGATGCAAAGTTAGTAATGATAGTGCAACTTATTTGTGGCACTGCCGTTTAGGTCATATTGGCGTAAAGCGCATGAAGAAACTCCATGCTGATGGACTTTTGGAACCACTTGATTATGAATCACTTGGTACTTGCAAACCGTGCCTCATGGGCAAGATGACTAAAACGCCGTTCTCAGGAACTATGGAGCGAGCAATAGATTTGTTGGAAATCATACATAGAGATGTATGTGGTCTGATGAATGTTGAGGCTCGCGGCGGGTATCGTTATTTTCTGACCTTCACAGATGATTTGAGCAGATATGGGTATATCTACTTGATGAAACACAAGCCTGAAACATTTGAAAAGTTCAAAGAATTTCAGAGTGAAGTGGAGAATCATCGTAACAAGAAAATAAAAAGTTTCTACGATATGATCGCAGAGGTAAAATATTTGAGTTACGAGTTTGGCCTTCCGTTAAAACAATGTGAAAAAGTTTCGCTACTCACGCCACCTGGAACACCACAGTGTAATGGTGTGTACGAACGTCATAACCGTAAGATATGGTGCGATCTATGATGTCTCTTACCGATCTACCACTATCGTTTTGGGGTTATGCATTACAGACAGCTACATTCACTTTAAATAGGGCACCATCTAAATCCGTTGAGACGACACCGTATGAACTATGGTTTGGCAAAGAAACCTAAGCTGTCGTTTCTTAAAGTTTGAGGTTGCAATGCTTATGTGAAAAAGTTTCAACCTGATAAGCTCAAACCCAAATCGAAGAAGTGCATCTTCATAGGATACCCAAAATGTTGGGTACACCTTCTATCACAGATCCGAAGGCACAATCTTTGTTGCTAAGAATGGATCCTTTCTAGAGAAGGAGTTTCTCTCGAAAGAAGTGAGTGGGAGGAAAGTAGAACTTGATGAGGTAACTGTACCTGCTCCCTTATTGGAAAGTAGTTCATCACAGAAATATGTTCCTGTGACTACTACACCAATTAGTGAGGAAGCTAATGATGATGATCATGTAACTTCAGATCAAGTTACTACGGAACCTCATAGGTAAACCATAGTGAGATCCGCACCAGAGTGGTACAGTAATCCTGTTCTGGAGGTCATGTTACTTGACCATGACGAACCTACGAACTATGAGGAAGCGATGATGAGCCCAGATTTCGCAAAATGGCTTGAGGCCATGAAATCTGAGATGAGAACCATGTATGAGAACAAAGTATGGACTTTAATTGACTTGCCCAATGATCGGCGAGCCATTGAGATTAAATGGATCTTCAAGAGGAAGACGGACGCTGATAGTAGTATTACTATCTACAAAGCTAGAATTGTCGCAAAAGGTTTTCGATAAGTTCAAGGTGTTGACTACGATGAGAGTTTCTCACTCGTATCTATGCTTAAGTCTGTCCGAATCATGTTAGCAATTGCCGCATTTTATGAAATCTGGCAAATGGATAAACAAAACTGCATTCCTTAATGGATTTATTAAAGAATAGTTGTATATGATGCAACCAGAAGGTTTTGTGAATCCTAAAGGTGCTAACAAAATATGCAAGCTCCAGCGATCCATCTATGGACTGGTGCAAGCATCTCAGAGTTGGAATATACGCTTTGATAAGTTGATCAAAGGATATAGTTTTATACAGACTTGCGGTGAAGCCTGTATTTACAAGAAAGTGAGTGGGAGCACTACAACATTTCTGATAAGTATATGTGTATGACATATTGTTGATCGGAAATAAGGTAGAATTATTCTGCAAAGCATGAAGGAGTGTTTGAAAGGAGTTTTTCAAAGAAAGACCTCAGAGAAGCTTCTTACATATTGAGCATCAAGATCTATAGAGATAGATCAAGACGCTTGATAAGTTTTTTCAATGAGTACATACCTTGACAAGATTTTGAAGTAGTTCAAAATGGAACAGTCAAAGAAAGAGTTCTTGCCTGTGTTACAAGGTGTGAAATTGAGTAAGACTCAAAGCCCGACCACGGCAGAAGATAGAAAGAGAATGAAAGTCATTCCCTATGCCTCAGCCATAGGTTCTATAAAGTATGCCATGCTGTGTACCAGATCTATTGTATACCCTACCACTGAGTTTGGCAAGGGAGTACAATAGTGATCTAGGAGTAGATCACTGGACATCGGTCAAAATTATCCTTAGTGGAATAAGGATATGTTTCTCGATTATGGAGGTGACAAAAAGGTTCGTCGTAAAGGGTTACGTCGATGCAAATTTTGACACTGATCCAGATGACTCTAAGTCTCAATCTGGATACATATTGAAAGTGGGAGCAATTAGCTAGAGTAGCTCCGTGCAGAGCATTGTTGACATAGAAATTTGCAAAAATACATACGAATCTGAATGTGGCAGACCCGTTGACTAAATTTCTCTCACAAGCAAAACATGATCACACCTTAGTACACTTTGGGTGTTAATCACATAGCGATGTGAACTAGATTATTGACTCTAGTAAACCCTTTGGGTGTTGGTCACATGACGATGTGGACTATGGGTGTTTATCACATGGTGATGTGAACTATTGGTGTTAAATCACATGGCGATGTGAACTAGATTATTGACTCTAGTGCAAGTGGGAGACTGAAAAAAATATGCCCTAGAGGCAATAATAAAGTTATTATTTATTTCCTCATATCATGATAAATGTTTATTATTCATGCTAGAATTGTATTAACCGGAAACATAATACATGTGTGGATACATAGACAAATAGAGTGTCACTAGTATGCCTCTACTTGACTAGCTCGTTGATTAAAGATGGCTATGTTTCCTAGCCATAGACATGAGTTGTCATTTGATTAATGGGATCACATCATTAGGAGAATGATGTGATTGACTTGATCCATTCCGTTAGCTTAGCACTTGATCGTTTAGTATGTTGCTATTGCTTTCTTCATGACTACATGTTCCTATGACTATGAGATTATGCAAATCCCGTTTACCGGAGGAACACTTTGTGTGCTACCAAACGTCACAACGTAACTGGGTGATTATAAAGGTGCTCTACAGGTGTCTCCGAAGGTACTTGTTGGGTTGGCGTATTTCGAGATTAGGTTTGTCACTCCGATTGTCGGAGAGGTATCTCTGGGCCCACTCGGTAATGCACATCACTATAAGCCTTACAAGCATTGTAACTAATGAGTTAGTTGCGGGATGATGTATTACGGAACAAGTAAAGAGACTTGCCGGTAACGACATTGAACTAGGTACTGAGATACCGACGATCGAATCTCGGGCAAGTAACATACCGATGACAAAGGGAACAAACGTATGTTGTTATGCGGTTTGACCGATAAAGATCTTCGTAGAATATGTAGGAGCCAATATGGGCATCCAGGTTCCGCTATTGGTTATTGACCAGAGAAGTGTCTCGGTCATGTCTACATAGTACTTGAACCCGTAGGGTCCGCACGCTTAACGTTCGTCGACGATATAGTATTATATGAGTTATGTATGTTGGTGACCGAATGTTGTTCAGAGTCCCAGATGAGATCACGGACATGACGAGGAGCTCCGGAATGGTCCGGAGGTAAAGATTCATATATTGGATGATATGGTTAGGCCAAGGGGTCAGGCCCACGGGGCTATAAGTCGGTGCAAAAGGAGTTGTGCGGAGGCCAGGGGGCCAAACGCCGGAGACTCTGGCGTCTGGCCCTGGGCCAGACGCCGAGGCCCATGGCGTCTGGGCCAGACGCCAAGGATTGTGGCATTTGGTCCTGGAGTCCGAGTGGGACTCTTGCCTTTCGGGCAAAACCGACTTTGAGGAGGCTTTTGCTCCAAGCTTCGACCCCAGGGCTCAACATATAAATAGGGGGGCAGGGCTAGCACCCAAGACACATCAAGAAACACCAAGCCGTGCGCCGGCAACCCTGTCCCCTCTAGTTTATCCTCCGTCATAGTTTCTGTAGTGCTTGGCAAAGCCCTGCGGAAATTGTTCTTCACCAACACCGACACCACACCATCGTGCTGCCGGAACTCATCTACTACTTCACCCGTCTTGCTGGATCAAGAAGGCGAGGACGTCATCGAGCTGAACGTGTGCAGAACTCGGAGGTGTCGTGCGTTTGGTACTTGGATCGGTCGGATCGTGAAGACGTACGACTACATCAACCGCGTTGATAAACGCTTCTGCTTACGGTCTACGAGGGCATGTAGACAACACTCTCCCCTCTCGTTGCTATGCATCACCATGATCTTGCGTGTGCGTAGGAAATTTTTGAAATTACTACGTTCCCCAACAGTAGAGGCGTTCTTCAACGCGCGCTTCCATGAAGAAAGCGCAGGGCATGAGGCGCCAGGCGCTCAGGATTTCATCACCAAGGCAACCAAGGAGATTCGGGAGGCAAGAGCTATGCGGGGCGATCGCCGCCCACCACCGGGCGCAGCTCCCTGCCCCGGCGAGGACAGTGAGCTGCACGTCTACGTCGACATTCTTGGTCTCAACAGGGCCGCGTCTCAGGAGCTCTTCTGCCCATACCGCATTGGCCGATGCGAGGGCCCCCCCTCGCAGCTACGTTCACATGCCTTTCAGTTTGCTGAACGCGGCTGCTACATTCCAGTGCCACATGCGGGGCGTCCTGGCAGCTCATGAGGCCAGGCGCCAGGCGATCTAGGTGGAGATAGCGATGGGTTCTCATGAGCCCCCCAGGTCCCCAGAGCCTCCCGAGGTTCAGGACCTGGGCGACTCATGAGAAGCGACTTCTGCAGCACGCGTCTTCAACTACTCCAACACCCCTTCAGCAACGGTGCCAGGTGACATCTTTCAGTTTGTTCAGTTGGGGGCGCCCCTCGGGCTACATTACCCCCAAGCCGCATGGTTCCGTCCCTGTGGCATGTATCCTTCTTGCATCTATCAGAACTGGCTTTACCTTATTTCATGAGTTGCTTTATGGTTATCATCTGTCTATCCGGTGCTTCATCGGCATGAACGTCGTACGCCCTTGCAAGCCCACCCACGACCGCCTCATGATTAAGGACTGGCACGGCGTCTGTGCTTGGGTCCGTCCCTGCAGCGTCGCTAAACCCAAGAGGCTGAGCTCTGGCTCACGAACCAGCTCCCGTGCACGTCACGTCCCATGGTCCTTGGTGCCTTGTTCTCGCATGAGCTAATCGTGGGCGGATGAGTGAGGGCACGCGACCCGGTGCCTCGTCACCACGGGAGCCGCATGCCTGTTGTCTTTCTTCAGGACCTTTGCATGAGAAGACTGGGCATGGCGTCTATGCTCGGTCCGTCCCTGCAGCGTCGATAAACCCAACAGCTGAGCTCCGTCTGGCGGGACGGTCCCATTCACATCACCTCCTGGGGTCGTTGATGTTTGGCCTTCTCATGCGATAACCTCAAGAGATTCACTCGCTGTAGGTTGCCTAACCATCTCGCAGGACTATCACAAGTGCTCCCAATTAAGTTCAGGCGCAACCCACCTTGAGGTAGGGCCCCGTGAGTCCCGTGCTGGCTCACGGGTGCCCAGACACACCTCCTCTAGCCCTGTCGTGCAAGCCGCGTGTCAGGGTGGGGCTGTACACGCCACGAGAGTCCCCACCCACGTACTAGTGGAAGAAACATGCTCCGCGCTGGTAGTCGACACGGTCAAGGAGCAGCTATGCCCATGCAAGAGTGGAAGCGCCATGCTCCGCGCTGGTGATAAACAACTAGTGTAGCCTCACGGCTGCATTAACCTCAGGGAGCCACCAGGCTTAATTCTTAGCCTCGCCACGCTGCTTTCCCCTCGGGAGAGTTGTGCGAGGGGTCTGGGCACGGGGGCTACGCTCAGGTCACGCCTGGCGTACGCCACCTTGCCAGGTCCCACGGACCTGGTCTTCGCGCACCCCTCCCGGGCGAGAGCCCGGTGAGGAAAGGTATGGTGGTCTGTTCATACATCAAGGGGAACCCTGGGCATCGCGACCCAGGGGCCTAAAAAGTCACGTAGCCCCTCACCCCTTGGTCTCATCCTGGTGATCCGAACGACCCAACGGCGGCTCAGGCATGCGCGGGGCCGGGCCGGGCCTTGCCGACGCAGAACGCTAAGACCTACTCTCGCATCTCTTTCCGAGGGCTGCTTGTACGTCAAGGGGGACTCCTGAGCATCGCGACTCAGGAGCCTAACTGGTCACGTAGCCCCTCACCATTTGGCCTCGTCCTGGTGATCCGGACGATCCAACGGCGGCGGAGGTATGCGCGGGGCCGGGCCCTGCCGACGCAGAACACTAAAGCAAACGGAAAGGAAATCGCGGAACCCTAGCAAATTATTACAAAGCATATTTTCTCTTAAAAGTACCAAGCACAAGTTCTTATGCCTCCGCGAGGCACGATACATGTTGCAGGGCTGAAACAGGGGAATTCTGCCATCGAGCCTCTTCTTCAACCTTGGGCGCCGCCGTCGCTCGCCTGGGGAGCCCCATTGTCGATGACATCGCCGCTGTCCTTGCCATCAGCCCTAGCCACGGGGTCGACGGCGAGGAACTTCTTCAGCAGAGCCTCCACCTAATCCTTCACGGCCTCGGCGGTGGCAGTACAGGACTCGGGGTCCACGGGCTCGAGCAAGGCACCGAAGTCGAAGCTGGTGTCCCGGAGATAGAGGTGGCCGAAGACGCGCGTCATGGCCGAGGAAGAAAGCGTGCGGGCCTCTCCCTCCATCATGGGGACTACTCCGATGACGACGCCCTCGAGTGCCGCGACGAGCTTGGGGAGCAGCACGACGGGACCTTGCTCCGGAGTTGCCATCGGCTCCTCGTACTCGCCCCTGAAAAGATCCTGCAACGCCTTGCAGGACCTCTTCTCGTGGGAGACGAAGGCATCGCGCCCCGCGGCGGCCGCCTCCTCAGCCTCGGCAAGGAGTTTCTTCCTGGCCTCCAGTTGGGCCTTCTCCACCTCCACCTGCTCCTTCAACTTCTCCAGGCTGCCGAGCTCCGTGGCCTGCTCCCGGGCCGCTTGCTCCAGCTCGGTGTCACGATCGGCAACTGCAGCTTCCCGGGACTTCAGCTCCTCCTCCCGCACCTCGAGCTGGCGGGCCTGGGCGGCCTGCTTGTCACGGAAGGTCTTCAGCTCGGCCCCCCCATGCGACAGCACTCCTCGGCGGCCTCGGCAGCCTTTGACGCCACGTCACGGGCGGCTGCGGCTAGGCCGACGACCTTCTGGCCCTCCTCTTCAGCTGCGTCAACCTGGGCCCAGGCCGCCCTGACGGACGAGTCAGCCTGGAGCCACCCCGAGACCAGCTCCAAGTGCCCCGTCGCCCGGCGCCGGTCGGAGCTCCGAAGACCGTTCCGGAGATGATGAAACGCGGAGAGGACCTGCTCCAGAGCACCGGGCGCGGCAGAGGAACCACGGCTCGCTGATGCGATGGCTAGGGGAGGAAGTGGTGCCGGCGTCAAGACTGGCGAAGCAGCAGCAGCAGAGAGGACCGGGGGCTCCGGAGCCTTCGAGATCCTAGCCGGCGAGCTGGGGCGAGCGCCTCCGGAGTCGGCTCGGCCGCAGGGATTGTCTTCTCCTGAGGCTGGGCCCCGGAGCCTCGGGAGGGCAACCCTGCCATGGGAGCACGCGAGCTGGCCTCGTCCATCTGCGCCGGAGGCGACGCGGCCGCGGCAGGCTGCTTGGCCTCGATGACCCCGGCGTCCTCCTTCTTCCTCTTCACCGCTGGCGTCAGCCTGGCATCAAGATGGAGATATTGGGTACTGCGTTAAGATCAAAGAACAAGGGCGAGGGAATGCACTTACTGGTCCGTGGTGACGTACTCCCTCGTCCTCTTCAGGAGCGCGATGCCCGCAGGCTTCCTAGGCACGAGCCCCGCCGCGCTCGGGGGCAGACGAGTGCGCGGCGCTCGGATCTACGGCAGCATCGGTCGGTGACGAAGCGGGAGCGCCACCTCGGGAAGCAACGCTGACCTGTCCCTCTTCAGGATCCCCTGCTTCGGCTTCTTCGGAGGGGTCCCCCTGGACCTCGTGGTGACCCCGGCGGAGCGCGGCAGCTCCCTGACTGGGAACTCACCGGCGTCGTCATCAGAGAAGGCGAGCATGAGCTCGCTCTGCCGTGGGGGAGAAGTCTCCCCCACCTCCTCCAAGGTGGCCTCAGAGCTCCCGTTCCCCTCCTCCCCGGAGGGATCGCCGGAGGACACTGACACCAGGGAGCCCGTGGGCAGGGAAGGCTCCAACGGCACAAGCCCCAGCTCGTTGAAGACAGGCATGGCGGCGGCTATCTTCTCCCCATCGGCGCGATGGTACAATAGGAGATGGGCGTTCGAGGGGCCACCTTGGTCCTTCCCGAGGAAGGTGCGCACGACTTGCTCAGCTCCTCATTAGACAAGTCGTTCGGGCGCAGCCGGAGGTCGTCTTCCGCGCCCTTGAGGCTCCACAGGGGGCGCGAGTGTGCCTGAAGTGGAGCCAGACGCTGCGTCAGTAACTCCTTGATGATCATGGCCCCTGTGAGCTTCTCCGCCTTCGGGTCCTCTGCCTTCAGGTCGGCCGTCATCCTCTCCAGCAACTGCTCCGCCCTGGGGTCGGTGAGCTTCTCGTGAGCCCACCAATCCAGGGACGTCAGCAGCGCGGTCGGCAATTCCAGCCGGGCATGGGAGCGCTTGGCGTCCATGAAGATCCACTTGTTCCGGAAGTCCTCCACCTTATTCCCGGCCCGCGAGATCGCATTGCTGCCATTGGCCGCGATGAAGCTAGCACACCCAGAGCACTGGCCGCTGCTTATTCGGAGGTAGAAGAAGTGGCGGAACAACGCGACGGAGGGCGTCACCCCCACGAATGCCTCACTGTAAAAGGCAAAGATCGACAGGAGGAGGATGGAGTTCGGATGAAGATGGAGAGCATGGAGCCCGAAATCGCGAAGGATGGCGTAGAAGAAACTGGAGAAAGGGGGACCAGCCCAGCGAAGACAGTGTGCAGGAAGAAGGGGTAGAAGGTGCCGCCCAAGGTTTCCGGCTTGGCGGAGCCGACCCGGAGCGCCGTCTCTCCCCCCTTGTTGCTGCTGCATGCCGTCAGCTGGAGCGTGGAGGTGAGATGCTTCTCCTCGGTGATGGTGGATGCGCTAAGGGCTGGCTCAAACCAAGGAGCCGAGCGCGCGGTCGGAGCCGAAGACTTCGCCTTGTCGGTGGCCATCGGTCGCGACCTGGGGGAAGGGATTCGGCAGATCTGGAGGTTTTCTGAGCGAAAGGAGAAGGGGATCTGGAGCAAGACGAAGGGAAGGCAATGAAGGCTTAGCAGCAGGCGCCAGCCTTTTTGTCAGCCGGGAACGATTGCCGAGGCAGTGTGGGGAAGCGGAGACGCCCACGTCCCATCAATCGCCACGCGTCGACCAAGGCCGCAGGCGGTTAGGGCCCGCAGCGCTCCGCACTTGCCCTTTGGCTTCGCCTCGAAGCCAAGTCCGAGCGCGCCTTGGGCCCGGGGGCTACTGTTGGCGTTCTGGGAACGGGGGTACCCAGACTTGCCTGCCTGTGGCCCGCAGATGGCTCCATCGACGGCCTAGTACGGCCCAGCTTCGCTATCGACAACTCAAGACCCTCGCGAGGCGGACGACACCAAGACCTCCATGAGGAGCAGCCTCCTCAGGCTGGCTCCCGAGGAGCGGAGATCTCTATGCAAGTCTCACCTCGTGAGGCTCAGATGACGTGAGCCATGACGACCAAGGCCAGACGAGCGCCAGCGGGCGCAGTGTACCAGTTTCCTCTTCGGTGTTAAAGAAGCAAGCGCAGGTGCGGAATCCCGAGGAATGTGCCAAAGGTTTCCATTCCCGTGCAACAAGACCAAGACCACCAGGACGGCAGGACGGAGGTCATCACCGAGCCCACCGCGGCGTCACAACCAGAGGCTTTTGCAGGCGAAGACTACTTTTGTCAGGATAATATGTACTAGTTGTCTCCCTTCAAATTTGGCCGTTGTGGGATCCCTTCCCGCTTTCATTCGGGAAGAGGACCAAGGCCACTGTAAATAGGACCTAGCCACCACCATAGAGGGGGATCGGATCCATTCCACCCCGACCAGCTCACCAGCTCACTTGAGCTCAAGAACACACCTCCTGAGGTTGTTCCCCACTATACTAGTTCATCCTCAGCCCCTCGAGGCCAATCCACCACAAAGCAGGAGTAGGGTTTTACACCGCAAGGTGGCCCGAACCTGGGTAAACTGTTGTGTCTCCTCTTCCTTGAGTTCGACGAGCTAGTCCGTGAGTTGGCGAGTAGGCAGACTGGGGAGGTTGAGTTCTTCTCACGCACCCTAGATTTCGAACCTCTCAAGGGTTTGCGGAACCCGAAATCTGACAAACTTCTATTCGGATATAAGAAAGCATAACCCATTATGTTGTCTTCCTTGTCCAACATCAACTTTTTAGCATGTCATATTTTAATGAGTGCTCACAATTACAAAAGATGTCCAAGATAGTATATTTATATGTGAAGCCTCTCTTTCTTTATTACTTCCTATTAATTGCAACAATGACCAAAACTATATTTGTCAACTCTCAACAATGTTTATTCATCATACTCTTTATATGTGAAGTCATTACTCTCCATAAGATCAATATATGATCTTTTTATTTCTTTTTATCATTTCTTTCTTTTATTTTAATTCCCTCAAGATCATAGCAAGAAAGCCAAGCCCTCAACTCAAAACTACTCTTTATTATATATCTCTCAAGGACTCGATTACATAGATAGAGATCAAAACAAAACTGAAAGCTAGATCATACTAAAAACTTTATTCTACTAGATCAAGATATAACCAAAAGGATCGAACTAAGAAAAACAATAAGATAAAGATGTGATGGTGATACGATACCGGGGCACCTCCCCCAAGCTTGGCAGTCGCCAAGGGGAGTGCCCATACCCATGTATTTATGTCTATTTCTTCGGAGGTGCCCATACCATCATGGAAAGATGAATGAGTCAATGGGATCCTGAAATCTGCAGCCAAACTCATCCTCTTAAATATGTATTCATACAGACAGTTTTGGTTTTGCAGGTCACAGATCTGGGCTTGGAGATGCTTGATTTTCTCATGAAGCTTGAAGATGGCCTCCCCAATGTTCTTGGCATCCAGCTTGTGATTGTTGGTGAACTCCGCGATCATCATGTGATTAGTGTTGAGTCCATGTTCCACCATCCTTTGGCACTTGAAAACTTGCTGCTCCACTACTTCGAGTCTTGTCTCCATGCTTTCGGTCTTCTTCGGCCTCTCAACATCGTGGATGTGCAGCACCCCCTCACGCATCTCAATGGTTTGAGGGTGTTGCAGCACCTCCGCAAGGTAGGGGTTGATGACCTTCTCGAAAAACTTCTCCTTGGGGGCGCTTGGAGACGTCATGGTGATCTAGATCTGTCAGAAAAACAGCTTGAAACAAGAACAGAAGATATTGTTGTGGTACGGTGGTCAAAACCTTCAGGAGATTATATAATGATTTTTTACCGACCAAAAGAAGTATTGTGCAAGAAAACGGAGTCCGGAGGGCACATGAGGTGACCACAAGGTAGGGGGCGCGCCCAGGGGGGTAGGGCAGGCCCTCCGCCCTTGTGGATGCCTCGTGTCTCTTTTGGACTACTTTTAATTTTCCTAATTTTTTAAATATTCCAAAACGGAGAAAAATTGCTATTAGAACAGTTTTGGAGTTGGTTTACTTACCGTACCACATACCTATTCCTTTTCGGAGTCTGAAACGTTCTGGAAAGTGTCCCTTATGTACTCCTCCGGTGTTACGGTGTCAATTATATTGGTCTCAACATTTATGGGATTACTTGAGATATAATGTTTGATTCTTTGACCGTTTACTACTTTAGGATATGTGCCTTCGGCGTTGTTGATTTTTATGGCACCGAAACGATAGACCTCCTCGATAATGTAAGGACCTTCCCATTTAGAGAGAAGTTTTCCTGCAAAAAATCTTAAACGAGAGTTGTATAGCAAAACATGATCACCTACATTAAACTCACGCTTTTGTATCCACTTGTCATGCCATCTTTTAACTTTCTTTAAACAACTTGGCATTCTCATAGGCTTGGGTTCTCCATTCATTAAGTGAGCTAATGTCAAATAACCTCTTCTCACCGGCAAGTTTGAAGTCATAATTGAGCTCTTTAATAGCCCAATATGCCTTATGTTCTAATTCAAGAGGTAAGTGACAAGCCTTTCCATAAACCATTTTATACGGAGACATACCCATAGGGTTCTTATAAGCAGTTCTATAAGCCCATAATGCATCATCAAGTTTCTTAGACCAATTCTTTCTAGATCTATTAACAGTCTTTTGCAAAATCAATTTAATCTCTCTATTGCTCAATTCTACTTGACCACTAGACTGAGGATGATAAGGGGATGCAATTCTATGGTTAACATCATATTTAGCAAGCATTTTACGAAAAACACCATGAATATAATGTGAACCACCATCAGCCATTAAATATCTAGGGACACCAAACCTCGGAAAAATAACTTCTTTAAGCATCTTAATAGAAGTGTTATGATCAGCACTACTAGTTGGAATAGCTTCTACCCACTTAGTAACGTAATCAACAACAACTAAAATATGTGTATACCCATTAGAGGAAGGAAAAGGTCCCATATAATCAAAGCCCCAAACATCAAATGGTTCAATAACAAGTGAATAATTCATAGGCATTTCCTGACGTCTACTAATATTGCCAATTCTTTGGCATTCATCACAAGACAGGACAAACTTATGAGCATCCTTGAAGAGAGTAGGCCAATAAAAACCAGATTGCAATACCTTGTGTGCAGTTCTATCTCCAGCGTGGTGTCCTCCGTAAGACTCGGAGTGGCACTTGCGTAGGATATGTTCCTGTTCATGCTCAGGTACACAACGTCTAATAACACCATCTACTCCTTCTTTATAAAGGTGTGGGTCATCCCAAAAGTAATGTCTTAAATCATAGAAAAACTTTTTCTTTTGCTGGTATGTGAAACTAGGTGGTATAAATTTAGCAACAATGTAATTAGCATAATCAGCATACCATGGAGTATTACGAGAAGCATTTATGACAGCTAATTGTTCATCAGGAAAGCTATCATCAATAGGCAGTGGGTCATCAAGAACATTTTCTAACCTAGACAAGTTGTCTGCAACGGGGTTCTCAGCTCCCTTTCTATCAATAATATGCAAATCAAATTCTTGTAACAAGAGAACCCATCTAATAAGTCTAGGTTTAGCATCTTTCTTTTCCATAAGATATTTAATAGCAGCATGATCAGTGTGAACAGTTACTTTGGAATCAACAATATAAGATCTGAACTTATCACAAGCAAATACAACTGCTAAATATTCTTTTTCAGTAGTAGCATAATTTCTCTGGGCACTGTCTAGAGTTTTACTAGCATAATGAATAACATTCAATTTCTTATCAACTCTTTGCCCTAGAACAGCACCAACAGCATAATCACTAGCATCGCACATAATTTCAAAGGGTAAATTCCAATCAGGTGGCTGAACAATAGGTGCAGAAATCAAGGCTTTCTTAAGTATTTCAAATGCTTCTACACAATCATCATCAAAAACAAAAGGAACATCTTTTTGCAAGAGATTAGTGAGAGGCCTAGAAATTTTAGAGAAGTCTTTAATAAACCTCCTATAGAAACCAGCATGACCAAGGAAACTTCTTATACCTTTGATATCTTTAGGACACGACATCTTTTCAATAGCATCTACTTTAGCTTTATCAACTTCAATACCTCTTTCAGAAATTTTATGCCCCAAGACAATACCTTCATTAACCATAAAGTGGCACTTCTCCCAATTCAAGACAAGATTAGTTTCTTCACATCTCTGCAAAACTCGATCAAGGTTGCTTAAGCAATCATCAAAAGAAGTTCCGTAAACAGAGAAATCATCCATGAAAACCTCAACAATCTTTTCACAAAAGTCAGAGAATATAGCAGTCACACATCTTTGAAAGGTAGTAGGTGCATTGCATAAACCAAAAGGCATACGTCTATAAGCAAAGGTACCGAAAGGGCAAGTAAAAGTGGTCTTTCTCCTGATCATCTTTTGACACAGGTATTTGAGAGAAACCAGAATAACCATCTAGAAAGCAAAAATGTGTATGTTTGGATAGTCTTTCTAGCATTTGATCAATAAAAGGTAGAGGGTAATGATCTTTTCTAGTAGCTTTATTCAATTTGCGAAAATCAATTACCATTCTATAACCTGTAACAATTCTTTGTGGAATCAATTCATTCTTATCATTAGGAACAACAATAATACCTCCCTTCTTAGGGACACAATGAACAGGACTTACCCATCTACTATCAGCAATAGGATAAATTATACCTGCCTCCAGAAGCTTTAGAATTTCATTTCTTACCACTTCTTTCATCTTAGGATTTAACCTTCGTTGGTGATCAACAACTGGTTTAGCATCAGGCTCCAAATTAATTTTGTGCTGACATAGAGTGGGACTAATGCCCTTAAGATCATCAAGAGTATATCCAATAGCGGCACGGTGCTTCTTCAGTTTTCAATAATTTCTTTTCTTCATGCTCTGAAAGGTTAGCACTAATAATAACAGGATATATCTTCTTTTCATCAAGATAAGCATATTTCAAAGTATCAGGTAATTGTTTAAGCTCAAACACGGGATCACCCTTGGGTGGAGGAGGATCCCCAAGAATTTCTACAAGCAAATTGTGTTTCAAAATAGGCCCTTGATTAAAGAATATTTCATCTATTTCCCTTCTTTCATTCATAAACATATCATTTTCATGGTCTAGCAAATATTGTTCTAAAGGATCAGTAGGAGGCACGACAATAGAAGCAAGACCAATAATTTCATCCTTACTAGGCAATTCTTTATCATGGGGTTGTCTATGAAATTTAGAGAAATTAAAATCATGAGACATATCCCCTAAACCAATAGTAACAATATCTTTCTCACAGTCTATCTTAGGATTAACAGTATTCAAGAAAGGTCTACCAAATATAATGGGACAAAAATCATCTTGTGGGGAAACCAAGAACAAGAAAATCAGTAGGATATTTTATTTTCCCACACAAGACTTCAACATCTCTAACAATCCCAATTGGTAATATAGTATCTCTTGGCTTATAGTAACATCAATTCTATCTCAGGTGAATATTCATTCTGGTATAAGGTATAAGGAATTGCACTCACACTAGCACCCACATCACATAAACCATGATAACAATGATCTCCAATTTTAACGGAAACAACAGGCATGCCAACAACAGGTCTATGTTTATCTTTAATATCGGGTTTAGCAATTCTAGCAGCTTCATCACAGAGATAAATAACATGCCCATCAATATTATCGACCAAGAGATCCTTAACCATAGCAATACTAGGTTCAACTTTAATTTGTTCAGGGGTGTAGGTGTTCTAGTATAACTCTTATGAACCACAGTTGAAGCTTTAGCATGATCCTTTATTCTAACAGGAAAAGGTGGTTTCTCAATATAAGCAGTAGGAACAATAGGATCAACATTATAAGTAATAGTTTCTTCTTCAACTTTAATAGGTTCTACTACTTTAACTTCAATGGGAGGATGATATTTAAACCACTTCTCCTTAGGGAGATCAACATGAGTAGCAAAAGATTCACAGAAAGAAGCTACTATCTCAGAGTCAAGTCCATATTTAGTGCTAAAATCACGAAAAGCATCGGTATCCATAAAAGATTTAACACAATCAAACTTAAGGTTTATACCTGACTCCTTACCTTCGTCGAGTTCCCAATCTTCAGAGTTGCGTTTAATTCTTTCCAATAAATCCCATTTGAATTCAATATCCTTCTTCATAAAAGAACCAGTACAAGAAGTATCGAGCATGGATCGATCATTATGAGAAAGCCGAGCATAAAATTTTTGAATAATAATTTCTCTTGAGAGCTCATGATTGGGGCATGAATATAACATTGACTTAAGCCTCCCCCAATCTTGAGCGATACTTTCTCCTTCGCGAGGCCAAAAATTATATATATAATTTCGATCACGATGAACCAGATGCATAGGATAAAACTTCTGATGATATTCCAATTTCAATCGGTTGTAGTTCCATGATCCAATATCATCACATAGCCTAAACCATGTCAATGCCTTTCCCTTCAAAGATAAAGGGAAGACCTTCTTCTTGACAACATTCTCGGGCATACCTGCAAGCTTAAATAATCCACAAACTTCATCCACATAGATTAGGTGCATATCAGGATGTAATGTTCCATCTCCTACATAAGGATTAGCTAGCAGTTTCTCTATCATACCCGAAGGAATTTCATAATAAATATTTTCAGTAGGTGCAGTAGGTTGAGGAGCAACTCTTTGCTCTTCCGGTCGAAGTGAAGATACCCCGAACAAGCCCCTCAAACGATTATTTTCCATAGTAACAAGTGGCAGTAAATTTCAGCACACTATATAAATGTTTCCTTACCAAAGGCGCTTCACTCCCCGGCAACGGCGCCAGAAAATAGTCTTGATGACCCACAAGTATAGGGGATCTATCGTAGTCCTTTCGATAAGTAAGAGTGTCGAACCCAACGAGGAGCAGAAGGAAATGACAAGCGGTTTTCAGCAAGGTATTCTCTGCAAGCACTGAAATTATCGGTAACAGATATTGTGTGATAAGATAATTCGTAACGGGTAACAAGTAACAAAACTAAACAAGGTGCAGAAAGGTGGCCCGATCCTTTTTTTAGCAAAGGACAAGCCTGGACGAACTCTTATATAAAGCAAAGCGCTCCCGAGGACACATGGGAATTGTTGTCAAGTTAGTTTTCATCATGCTCATATGATTCGCGTTCGTTACTTTGATAATTTGATATGTGGGTGGACCGGTGCTTGGGTGCTGCCCTTCCTTGGACAAGCCTCCCACTTATGATTAACCCCTCTCGCAAGCATCCGCAACTACGAAAGAAGAATTAAGATAAATCTAACCATAGCATGAAACATATGGATCCAAATCAGCCCCTTACGAAGCAACACATAAACTAGGGTTTAAGCTTCTGTCACTCTAGAAACCCATCATCTACTTATTACTTTCCAATGCCTTCCCCTAGGCCCAAACAATGGTGAAGTGTCATGTAGTCGACGTTCACATAACACCACTAGAGGAAAGACAACATACATCTCATCAAAATATCGAACGAATACCAAATTCACATGATTACTTATAACAAGACTTCTCCCATGTCCTCAGGAACAAACGTAACTACTCACAAAGCATATTTATGTTCATAATCAGAGGAGTATTAATTATCATTAAGGATCTGAACATATGATCTTCCACCTAATAAACCAACTAGCATCAACTACAAGGAGTAATCAACACTACTAGCAACCCACAGGTACCAATCTGAGGTTTTGAGAAAAAGATCAGATACAAGGGATGAACTAGGGTTTGAGAGGAGATGGTGCTGGTGAAGATGTTGATGGAGACTGACCCCCTCTCAATGAGAGGATCGTTGGTGATGACGATGGCGATGATTTCCCCCTCCCGAAGAGAAGTTTCCCCGGCAGAACAGCTCCGCCGGAGCCCTAGATTGGTTCTGCCCAAGTTTCGCCTCAAGACAGTGGCTCTTCGTCCCGAAATCTTCCTCCTGATTGTTTCTGGGTCAAAACACACCATATAGCAGAAGATGGGCGGCAGGGCCTGCCAGGTGGCCCACAAGACCGGAGGGCACCCCTAGGGGGTAGGGCGCGCCCTCCACCCTTGTGGATGGCAGGTGGCCCCCTCTAGTGCTTTCTTCGCCCAATATTTTTATATATTCCAAAACTATTCTCCGTGAAGTTCCAGGACTTTTGGAGTTGTGCAGAATAGGTCTCTATTATTTGCTCCTTTTCTAGTCCGGAATTCCAGCTGCGGGCATTCTCCCGCTTCATGTAAACCTTATAAAATAAGAGAGAAAAGGCATAAGTATTATGATATAATGTGTAATAACAGCCCATAATGCAATAAATATCAATATAAAAGCATGATGCAAAATGGACGTATCTGTTGGGGAACGTAGCAGAAATTCAAAATTTTCTACGCATCACCAAGATCAATCTATGGAGTAATCTAGCAACGAGGGGAAGGGGAGTGCATCTACATACCCTTGTAGATCACGATGCGGAAGCGTTGCAAGAACGCGGATGAGGGAGTCGTACTCGTAGCGATTCAGATCGCGGTTGATTCCGATCTAAGCACCGAAGAACGGTGCCTCCGAGTTCAACACACGTGCAGCCCGGTGATGTCTCCCACGCCTTGATCCAGAAAGGAGAGAGGGAGAGGTTGGGGAAGACTCCATCCAGCAGCAACACGACGGCGTGGTGGTGATGGAGGAGCGTGGCAATCCCGCAGGGCTTCGCCAAGCACCGCGGGAGAAGAGGAGGAGGGAGAGGGGTAGGGCTGCGCCGAAAGAGAGACGTTCTCCCGTGTCTTGGGCAGCCCAAACCTCAACTATATATAGGGGGGGAGGGGGCTGCGCCCCCTTAGGGTTTCCACCCCCAAGAGGAGGCGGCCAGCCCTAGATCCCATCAAGGGGGGCGGCCAAGGGGAGGAGAGGGGGGGCGCCCACTAGGTGGGCCTAAGGCCCATCTGGACCTAGGGTTTGCCCCCTCCCACTCTCCCATGCGCCTTGGGCCTTGGTGGGGGGCGCACCAGCCCACCTGGGGCTGGTCCCCTGCCACACTTGGCCCACGCAGCCTTCTGGGGCTGGTGGCCCCACTTGGTGGACCCCCGGGACCCTCCCGGTGGTCCCGGTACATTACCGATTTCACCCGAAACTTTTCCGGTGACCAAAACAGGACTTCCCATATATAAATCTTTACCTCCGGACCATTCCGGAACTCCTCGTGACGTCCGGGATCTCATCCGGGACTCCGAACAACATTCCGTAACCACGTACATACTTTCCCTATAACCCTAGCGTCATCGAACCTTAAGTGTGTAGACCCTACGGGCTCGGGAACCATGCAGACATGACCGAGACGTTCTCCGGTCAATAACCAACAGCGGGATCTGGATACCCATGTTGGCTCCCACATGTTCCACGATGATCTCATCAGATGAACCACGATGTCGGGGATTCAATCAATCCCGTATGCAATTCCCTTTGTCTATCGGTATGTTACTTGCCCGAGATTCGATCGTCGGTATCCCGATACCTTGTTCAATCTCGTTACCGGCAAGTCTCTTTACTCGTTCCGTAACTCACATCATCCCGTGATCAACTCCTTGGTCACATTTTGCACATTATGATGATGTCCTACCGAGTGGGCCCAGAGATACCTCTCCGTTTACACGGAGTGACAAATCCCAGTCTCGATTCGTGCCAACCCAACAGACACTTTCGGAGATACCTGTAGTGCACCTTTATAGCCACCCAGTTACGTTGTGACGTTTGGTACACCCAAAGCATTCCTACGGTATCCGGGAGTTGCACAATCTCATGGTCTAAGGAAATGATACTTGACATTAGAAAAGCTCTGAGCAAACGAACTACACGATCTTGTGCTAGGCTTAGGATTGGGTCTTGTCCATCACATCATTCTCCTAATGATGTGATCCCGTTATCAACGACATCCAATGTCCATGGTCAGGAAACCGTAACCATCTATTGATCAACGAGCTAGTCAACTAGAGGCTTACTAGGGACATGGTGTTGTCTATGTATCCACACATGTATCTGAGTTTCCTATCAATACAATTCTAGCATGGATAATAAACGATTATCATGAACAAGGAAATATAATAATAACCAATTTATTATTGCCTCTAGGGCATATTTCCAACAGTCTCCCACTTGCACTAGAGTCAATAATCTAGTTCACATCACCATGTGATTAACACTCACAGGTCACATCACCATGTGACCAACATCCAAAGAGTTTACTAGAGTCACCAATCTAGTTCACATCACTATGTGATTAACACTCAATGAGTTCTGGTTTGATCATGTTATGCTTGTGAGAGAGGTTATTAGTCAACGGGTCTGAACCTTTCAGATCCGTGTGTGCTTTACGAATATCTATGTCATCTTGTGGATGCTACCACGCGCTACTTGGAGCCATTTCAAATAATTGCTCTACTATACGAATCCGGTTTACTACTCAGAGTCATCCGGATTAGTGTCAAAGTTCGCATCGACGTAACCCTTTATGACGAACTCCTTTTCACCTCCATAATCGAGAAAATTCCTTAGTCAACTAGATACTAAGGATAAGTTCGACCGCTGTCATGTGATCCATTCCCGGATCACTATTGTACCCCTTGACCAACTCATGGCAAGGCACACTTCATGTGCGGTACACAGCATAGCATACTGTAGAGCCTACGTCTGAAGCATAGGGGACGACCTTCGTCCTTTCTCTCTCTTCTGCTGTGGTCAGGTCTTGAGTCTTACTCAATACTCACACCTTGTAACACAGCCAAGAACTCCTTCTTTGCTGATCTATTTTGAACTCTTTCAAAATCATGTCAAGGTGTGCGTTCTTTGAAAGTATCATCAGGCATCTTGATCTATCTCTATAGATCTTGATGCCCAATATGTAAGCAGCTTTATCCAGGTCTTCCTTTGAAAAACTCCTTTCAAACAACCCTTTATGCTTTCCAGAAATTTTACATCATTTCGGATCAACAATATGTCATTCACATATACTTATCAGAAATGTTGTAGCGCTCCCACTCACTTTATTGTAAATACAAGTTTCTAACAAACTTTGTATAAACCCAAAAACTTTGATCACTCCATCAAAGCGTATATTCTGACTCCGAGATGCTTGCTCTAGTCCATGGAAGGATCGCTGGAGCTAGCATACCTTTTAGCAACCTTAGGATCGACAAAACCTTTCTGATTGTATCACATACAACCTTTCCTTACGAAAACTGGTAAGGAAACTTGTTTTGACATCCATCTGCCAGATTTCATAAATGCAGCTAATGCTAACATGATTCCGACGGACTTAAGCATCGCTGCGGATGAGAAAATCTCATCGTAGTCAACTCCTTGAACTTGTGAAAATACTCTTTGCCACAAGTCGAGCTTCGTAGACGGTAACATTGCCGTCCACGTCCGTCTTCTTCTCAAAGTTCCATTTATCTCGGATTTCATGGCTTCTAACCATTTGTCGGAATATGGGCCCACCATCGCTTCTCCATAGCTCGTAGGTTCATTGTTGTCCAACAACATGACTTCCAAGACAGGATCACGCACTACTCTGAAGTAGTACGCATCCTCGTCGTCCTACGAGGTTTGGTAGTGACTTGATCCGAAGTTTCATGATCACTATCATAAGCTTCCACTTCAATTGGTGTAGGTGCCACAGGAACAACTTCCTGTGCCCTGCTACACACTAGTTGAAGTGACGGTTCAATAACCTTATCAAGTCTCCACCATCCTCCCACTCAATTCTTTCGAGAGAAACTTTTCCTCGAGAAAGGACTCGTTTCTAGAAGCAATTACTTTTGCTTCCAGATCTGAAATAGGAGGTATACCCAACTGTTTTGGGTTTCTATGAAGATGCATTTATCCGCTTTGGGTTCGAGCTTATCAGCTGAAACTTTTTCACATAAGCATCGCAGCCCCAAACTTTTAAGAAACGACAACTCAGGTTTCTCTAAACGGTGTCGTCTCAACGGAATTGCGTGGTGCCCCTTTTAAAGTGAATGCGGTTGTCTCTAATGCCTAACCCATAAACGATAGTGGTAATTCGATAAGAAACATCATGGTATGCACCATATCCAATAGGGTGCAGTTATGATGTTCGGACACACCATCACACTATGGTGTTCCAGGCGGTATTAATTGTGAAACACTTTCCACAATGTCTTAATTGTGTGCCAAACTCGTAACTCAGATACTCATCTCTATGATCATATCACAGACATTTTATCCTCTTGTCACGACGATCTTCAACTTCACTCTGAAATTACTTGAACCTTTCAATAATTCAGACTTGTGTTTCATCAAGTAAATACACTCAGCATCTACTCAAATCATCTGTGAAGTAAGAACATAACGATATCCACTGCATGCCTCAGCACTCATTGGACTGCATACATCAAAATGTATTACTTCCAATAACTTGCTCTCTTGTTCCATCTTACTGAAAACGAGGCTTTCAGTCATCTTGCCCATGTGGTATGATTTGCATGTCTCAAGTGATTCAAAATCAAGTGAGTCCAAACGATCCATCTGCATGGAGTTTCTTCATGCATATATACCAATAGACATGGTTCGCATGTCTCAATCTTTTCAAAAACGACTGAGTCCAAAGATCCATCTACATGGAGCTTCTTCATGCGTTCTATACCAATATGACTCAAATGGCAGTGCCACAAGTATGTGGTACTATCATTACTATTTTATATCTTTTGGCACGAACATGTGTATCACTACGATCGAGATTCATTTTAGGTGCAAGACCATTGAAGGTATTATTCAAATAAACAGAGTAACCATTATTCTCCTTAAATGAATAACCGTATTGCGATAAACATAATCCAATCATGCTCAACGCAAACACCAAATCTCGATGGTAGAGGGAGCATGCGATGCTTGATCACATCAACCTTGGAAACATTTCCAACACATATCGTCATCTCACCTTTAGCTAGTCTCCGTTTATTCCGCAGCTTTTATTTCGAGTTACTAACACTTAGCAACCGAACCGGTATCTAATACCCTGGTGCTGCTAGGAGTACTAGTAAAGTACACATTCATATAATGTATATCCAATATACTTCTGTCGACCTTGCCTGCCTTCTCATCTACCAAGTGTCTAGGGTAGTTCCGCTTCAGTGACCGTTCCCCTCATTACAGAAGCACTTAGTCTCCGGTTTGGGTTCAACCTTTGGATTCTTTCACTAGAGCAGCAAATGACTTGCTGTTTCATGAAGTATCCCTTTCGCCCTTGCCCTTCTAGACTAGTGGTTTTACTAACCATCAACAATTGATGCTCCTTCTTGATTTCTACTCTCGCGGTGTCAAACATCGCGAATAGCTCAAGGATCATCATAACTATCCCTGATATGTTATAGTTCATCACGAAGCTCTACTAGCTTGGTGGCAGTGACTATGGAGAACTATCACTATCTCATCTGGGAGATTAACTCCCACTCGATTCAAGCGATTGTGGTACTCAGACAATCTGAGCACATGCTCAACGATTGAGCTTTTCTCCCTTAGTTTGCAGGCTTAAGAAACTTGTCAGAGGTCTCATACCTCTTGACGTGGGCACTAGTCTGAAATCCCAATTTCAGTCTTCGGAACATCTCACATGTTCTGCGACGTTTCAAAAACGTCTTTGGTGCCACAATTCTAAACCGTTAGCATTACGCACTGAACTATCACGTAGTCATCAAAAACGTGTATGTCAGATGTTTCGTAACATCTACAGACGACGCTGAGGTTCAGCACACCGAGCGGTGCATTAAGGACATAAGCCTTCTGTGCAGCAATGAGGACAATCCTCAGTTTACGGACCCAGTCCGCATAATTGCTACTACCAACTTTCAACTAAATTTTCTCTAGGAACATATCTTAAACAGTAGAACTAAAGCGTATGACATAATTTGCAAAGACCTTTTGACTATGTTCATGATAATGAAGTTCATCTGATTATTGAACTCCCACTCAGATAGACATCCCTCTAGTCATCTAAGTGATTCATGATCCGAGTCAAACTAGGCCGTGTCCGATCATCACGTGAGACGGACTAGTCATCATCGGTGAACATCTCCATGTTGATCGTATCTTCTATACGACTCATGCTCGACCTTTCGGTCTCTTGTGTTCCGAGGCCATGTCTGTACATGCTAGGCTCGTCAAGTCAACCTAAGTGTTTTGCATGTGTTCCGAGGCCATGTCTGTACATGCTAGGCTCGTCAACACCCGTTGTATTCGAACGTTAGAATCTATCACACCCGATCATCACGTGGTGCTTCGAAACAACGAACCTTCGCAACGGTGCACAGTTAGGGGGAACACGTCTCTTGAAATTTTAGTGAGGGATCATCTTACTTACTACCGTCGTTCTAAGCAAATAAGATGCATAACATGATAAACATCACATGCAATCAAATAGTGACATGATATGGCCAATATCATTTTGCTCCTTTTATCTCCATCTTCGGGGCACCATGATCATCTTTGTCACCGGCATGACACCATGATCTCCATCATCATGATCTCCATCATTGTGTCTTCATGAAGTTGTCACGCCAACGATTACTTCTACTTCTATGGCTAACGCGCTTAGCAATAAAGTAAAGTAATTTACATGGCGTTATTCAATGACACGCAGGTCATACAAAAATAAAGACAACTCCTATGGCTCCTGCCGGTTGTCATACTCATCGACATGCAAGTCGTGATTCCTATTACAAGAATATGATCAATCTCATACATCACATATATCATTCATCACATCTTCTGGCCATATCACATCACATAGCACATGCTGCAAAAACAAGTTAGACGTCCTCTAATTGTTGTTGCAAGTTTTTACGTGGCTTGTATAGGTTTCTAGCAAGAACGTTTCTTACCTACGTAAAACCACAACGTGATATGCCAATTTCTATTTACCCTTCATAAGGACCCTTTTCATCGAATCCGTTCCGACTAAAGTGGGAGAGACAGACACCCGCTAGCCACCTTATGCAACTAGTGCATGTCAGTCGGTGGAACCTGTCTCACGTAAGTGTACGTGTAAGGTCGGTCCGGGCCGCTTCATCCCACAATGCCGCCGAAACAAGATAAGACTAGTAGCGGCAAGAAGAATTGACAACATCGACGCCCACAACTACTTTGTGTTCTACTCGTGCATAGAAACTACGCATAGACCTAGCTCATGATGCCACTGTTGGGGAACGTAGCAGAAATTCAAAATTTTCTACGCATCACCAAGATCAATCTATGGAGTAATCTAGCAACGAGGGGAAGGGGAGTGCATCTACATACCCTTGTAGATCGCGATGCGGAAGCGTTGCAAGAACGCGGATGAGGGAGTCGTACTCGTAGCGATTCAGATTGCGGTTGATTCCGATCTAAGCACCGAAGAACGGTGCCTCCGCGTTCAACACACGTGCAGCCCGGTGACGTCTCCCACGCCTTGATCCAGCAAGGAGAGAGGGAGAGGTTGGGGAAGACTCCATCCAGCAGCAACACGACGGCGTGGTGGTGATGGAGGAGCGTGGCAATCCCGCAGGGCTTCGCCAAGCACCGCGGGAGAGGAGGAGGAGGGAGAGGGGTAGGGCTGCGCCGAAAGAGAGACGTTCTCCGTGTCTTGGGCAGCCCAAACCTCAACTATATATAGGGGGGAGGGGGCTGCGCCCCCCTTAGGGTTTCCACCCCCAAGAGGAGGCGGCCAGCCCTAGATCCCATCAAGGGGGGCGGCCAAGGGGAGGAGAGGGGGGGCGCCCACTAGGATGGGCCTTAAGGCCCATCTGGACCTAGGGTTTGCCCCCTCCCACTCTCCCATGCGCCTTGGGCCTTGGTGGGGGGGGGCGCACCAGCCCACCTGGGGCTGGTCCCCTCCCACACTTGGCCCACGCAGCCTTCTGGGGCTGGTGGCCCCACTTGGTGGACCCCCGGGACCCTCCCGGTGGTCCCGGTACATTACCGATTTCACCCGAAACTTTTCCGGTGACCAAAACAGGACTTCCCATATATAAATCTTTACCTCCGGACCATTCCGGAACTCCTCGTGACGTCCGGGATCTCATCCGGGACTCCGAACAACATTCGGTAACCACGTACATACTTTCCCTATAACCCTAGCGTCATCGAACCTTAAGTGTGTAGACCCTACGGGTTCGGGAACCATGCAGACATGACCGAGACGTTCTCCGGTCAATAACCAACAGCGGGATCTGGATACCCATGTTGGCTCCCACATGTTCCACGATGATCTCATCGGATGAACCACGATGTCGGGGATTCAATCAATCCCGTATGCAATTCCCTTTGTCTATCGGTATGTTACTTGCCCGAGATTCGATCGTCGGTATCCCTATACCTTGTTCAATCTCGTTACCGGCAAGTCTCTTTACTCGTTCCGTAACTCACATCATCCCGTGATCAACTCCTTGGTCACATTGTGCACATTATGATGATGTCCTACCGAGTGGGCCCAGAGATACCTCTCCGTTTACACGGAGTGACAAATCCCAGTCTCGATTCGTGCCAACCCAACAGACACTTTCGGAGATACCTGTAGTGCACCTTTATAGCCACCCAGTTACGTTGTGACGTTTGGTACACCCAAAGCATTCCTACGGTATCCGGGAGTTGCACAATCTCATGGTCTAAGGAAATGATACTTGACATTAGAAAAGCTCTGAGCAAACGAACTACACGATCTTGTGCTAGGCTTAGGATTGGGTCTTGTCCATCACATCATTCTCCTAATGATGTGATCCCATTATCAACGACATCCAATGTCCATGGTCAGGAAACCGTAACCATCTATTGATCAACGAGCTAGTCAACTAGAGGCTTACTAGGGACATGGTGTTGTCTATGTATCC
This sequence comes from Triticum aestivum, assembly GCF_018294505.1. Lineage (NCBI taxonomy): Eukaryota > Viridiplantae > Streptophyta > Magnoliopsida > Poales > Poaceae > Triticum > Triticum aestivum. Next base: position 402,143,263 of record NC_057799.1, read on the forward strand.
ACACATGTATCTGAGTTTCCTATCAATACAATTCTAGCATGGATAATAAACGATTATCATGAACAAGGAAATATAATAATGACCAATTTATTATTGCCTCTAGGGCATATTTCTAACAGTATCAACTTCCTCCAGCCTCCACCTGCTACTGTTCATCCATCATCGACTTCCTCCAGCCTCCACCAGCTACTGTTCATCCACGGGGTCCTCTTCATCCAGCCTCCACCGTCTACTGTTCAACCAGCCCTCCACGGGGTCCTGTTCATCAACCCTCCACCGGTTACTGTTCATGGAGCCTCCACGGGTTCTTGTTCATCCACCCTCCACCGGCCTCCTCGGTCGGGGTCCTGTTCATCCAGCAACAATGGTCTACTACTACCACGAGGTCCTGCTCATCCAACCCCCACCGGGAACTGTTCATCCAACCCCCAACAACGGTCACTATTCCTCAAGAGGCAGCAGGTTCGATCGGCTTCAGTTAGCAGCAGTAGCGAAGGAATCCCTTGATCAGGTTCAGTTAACAGCCAGGGATCGATCGATCGCTCGGGTTCAGTAACGCGTAGCCAGTGCAATCGCTCGGGTTCAGTAAGTGAACGCCTCACTCGGGTTCAGTTAGAGCCCAACTTCTCGCACCCACGCGCATACGTGCACGAGAGAAACGCGCAATCCCTCCGTGCTTCGCTCGGCCCTGACCACCCACTGTAACCGGGAACTCCCCGATATTTTCCTCGCCCTCGCTTCTACCATGATTTTTTCCGTCATGGACGGCCCAAAGAGTGTCATGCAGTTGCGTCTCCGGCCCGCCCAGGACGAAAAGCCCATTTTCTGTCATGATTTTTTGTCATAAAAGTAGGAGCCCACCACATCTATGATGATACCGGGTTTTGTCACAATTATGGTCATAGAAGTGTCATAAGCATGACAGAAAAAAATTTGTTCGGCCCAAAATGTCACGGATGTGGTTTTTTTGTAGTGATACGAACTGTTTGTGATGAGACAAAACAACATAAGCGGCCAGGCACGCTCCACATCCTTCCTACCACTCTCTTGCACTTGGACAAATCTCTTCCTCTTCCCTCCTACAAGGTTGGATATTGTCTTCACCAGAGTAGTCCACTGAGGATAGATATCGTCAGCTATATAGTATCCTTTTATTGTAGTTGTGGCCATTGATATTGACATTCACCTCCGGAAAGTTGCCTTCGGCAAGCCTTGCAAACACCGGAGAGCGTTGAAGCACGTTGATGTCATTGTGAGATCCAGCCATGCCGAAGAAAGAGTGCCAAGTCCATAGATCTTGCGAAGTCACAACCTCGAGTATGACGGTGCAAGCTTTGACACGGCCCATATACTGCTCCTGCCAAGCAGAAGGGTAGTTCTTCCATTGCCAGTGCATACAATCTATGCTACTAAGCATCCCCGAAAAGCCCCTGCTGGCATTCATCACCAACAAGCGGGTTGTATATGCAACATTTGGCTATCTCAAGTACTTAGGGCCAAACACTGCTATCACAGCCTTGCAGAACCTATACATGGACTCTAGGCATGTGGACTCGCTCATACGGACACTCGTGCTTTTTAGGATGGATTTCACACGGAATCAAGGGAGGTGCGGGATACGACCCATATCACATTCCTGTGCCATCTCATCAATGAGATCACCGGGAACTCCGTATGCAAGCATCCGACTAACTGGAGTGCATTTCTGATAAGAGGAGAAGCCATCCTTTCCAAGGGCATCTTCCTTGCACTCGAAATACTTATCGTATGCCACCATCCCCTTCCAGATACGGTTGAAAACATGCCTAGCCATACGGAAACGGCGCTGGAATAGGTGATGCTTGAAGAGCCGGTTGGGTGTCTCGAAATAGTCCTTCCAGAGAAGGAAATGGACGCTCTCTCGGTTGTGATTCAACGCCGGAGTGTTCCCCGGGATCGAGCCCCAGAACAACGGTCACTGCCTACTCGGGTGGTCATGGATGACCAACACAGCAACCACCATCTCCTCATCGCCGTATGTCGAGTCGCAAATGAAATTGTGGAAAAAGAACTCGTCGGCGGAGTCCATTTGTACCTTGTGGGCAAATTGTCAAACAACTTGCGGGCCTCGTCAAAGAAGCAGGCCGGGGAAGAGCCACACACCTCCCCTGGACCAAGTAGCTGGCCTGGCGGCATCCGATGAGCGTGGCGTCATCGTCGAAGGAGCTGGCTAGGGGCACGGGGGGCGAGGTGGTGCTAGCGACGACGTCGGGGGGAAGCTGCGGTGGCCCGGCGGCGGGGTGGCGGCGGCGTTGGAAGGTGGCATGCTGTGGGAGGTATGTGGGGCGGACGGCTGGCGAGGGCACCGGAACTGGGCGGCGGCGGCGGCGGGGGAGGGGTGGTGGGCGACCAGGTGCTTGCTGGCGATGGGAGGAAGAGAGTGGTCTATGTGCCACCGAGTGGCGGGCTAGGGAAGGAGTCGGAGGGCATCGCGCGCGCCGGTCTCATGTCTGCTCCGACGCAAATGAGGTGGGCCTGAAATCGTCTGACGGACGAAAAGTGGACGTCCATTCGTTTGGGTCAGCACGTTTGGCCGACTTTTATATTCATTTTGGTCCAAACGGAAACACACGGACGAAATATTTGGGCGCGTTGGAGTTGGCTCTAAAGGTCGTTGTTACCTGAAAAAGAAAAGAAAAACAACTCTCTTCCTATCCGTTCGTTCGTAGGGCCGTGGGCGAAAATATCGAGTCGACCCGATCCGGAGGATGGAGGAGAGTGGTTGGCGTTCCGGAAGGGGCTTGGCATGCAATGTGTGGTCTCGCGGCAAATTTGACAAATTTGACCTATAGACGAAATCAAATCACAGAATGAACTATCCGTGAAACTATTTCACGCGGCTCACCTTTTTGTGTGACGCCCGACACGAAGGCGCCACACTACACTGTGCAACGCCTCACAGATAGGCGCTACACGGCCAGCGTCGCACCCTTGTGATCAGAAAATTACTAAGTCAGTGTGCAGCGCCTGAGAGCTAGGCGCCACACTATACAGTGTAGTGCCTAGCTCCTAGGCTTTGCACTAGTGCAACGTCTGAGAGCTAGGCGCCACGGGTCAGCCGCGTGAAATAGTTTCACGGACAGTTCATTCTGTGATTTGATTTCGTCTATAGGTCAAATTTGTCAAATTTGCCTGGCCTCGCCGGGTTCGTACGATACGATGCAACGGGGCGATCCGCATTTCTTGGGGCGATCCGCATTTCTTTGGCAGGGTACCCCGGCGAGCGACAGGTGGGGCCCGCCCTTCCTCGTCTACTCCACACAGGTTCCGATCCGATGTAGACTCCACTGCCGTACCTTTCACCTCCGCTTCATGTGATGTCCATGGGAGATTCCTATCGGCCCCACGGGTGGATGAATAGGCAGCAGTCACCGAGGAGGCGCGGAGGGGCCGGAGAACTGGTGGCGTACGCCACTATGTTGAGTCTTGGCATGGAGAAAATCCGTGCCTTACGTCAGTGGATTACACTTTCAGAGTCAATTTATTTATTTATGGCGAGAAAGACACAGAGATAGAGACATGCAAGATTATCCCTATAATGAGATTTAAAAAAGAATCATGTGAACATTTTTTCCGGTTTTTACTGGCACTCTTTTCTCATGGAGGATTTTTCTTTCCCGTGATGCCATTTTGCAGTAGAATTTTAGTCCACTCACCTCTTTTTTTTTGAGAAAACTTTTGATTTATTCATTCACAATGATGACAGTACAAAGAACACCAGAGATAGTAAAAATTACAACTAGGTCCACTCACTTCAATCCCCTAGGGTAAAGAAGGGCATAAACGGCCATATATTTTTTTGCGGGGAATAAACGACCATACTTATGTTGGTAAAAACTGCATATATTCTTGTTCTAATGGCATCACTTGCACCCATAAAAAAAAATTTTGAGTTAGATGTACCTATTATCATCAAATTCATCAAAGAGATGCAACTTAACTTAATCTATTTCGCTTTGGTCTTCGGACTTGTTAAAGGGAGTCTGCATACCCTCCTTTGTAGTAGATTATCCATGTGTACCGAGCTAACGTATTGGACGTGCTTTGTCCAACATGACATATCAAGATGAAAAACAGAGAGGCCAAAACACAAATACAACACAAAAGGAGTTGGAGTGCCTTTAGGAAGATGACCTTGGATTCGGTGCTTGCTCCCACTACTACGAGCTTGCATTACCACGTAAATGACTCTGCCTTTATCTCGTCCATGAGCTTGTACGTGCGCTACTTCTTCATGGTGTTAGTGATATTTTCTTCTTAGAACCTGGCATCCACGTCCTCTAGCACCGACATTAGCTCGGCATCATTTGAGTCCTCTGAGAAAGCACCGCTTTGCCCGCATTGTTACCGATGCCTCCTCCTTGTGGTCCTTGAGCTTGGCGCACGAGTCCTCATGCTCATTGATGACAAGATCTAAGGAGTCAGCCAGCTTGGAGTTGTTGGTGAGCAACAAGTCCATGGTGGTCCTCTCGTCTCCAGTTGTCGCCTCCATTGCTGTGCAATAATCGTGCATGTGTCGCAACATCAACGCTCGCATTTTTTGAGATTCGCCTCGACCTCATAGATGGTCGCCGTCGTCTCCAATACCCCTTGCTTGCGATCCATGTGGGCCACAATGATGAGTAGTACGCGTTTATACAAGGCCTCCGACTTCGACCACCACGAGCAATAGCACTCCTATGATAGCCGCTGGAGCTTGAAAATGTGGGTTCCTCTACGAAGGAGAGGTTATGAGTTGCACTTGGGAGTCGTGGGTCTGACGCTATACCATGGGCTCCCCTGCTTCCTTCGTGGCCCTTTTTTGGAGTTCCTAGAGGACTAGACCTACTCCTTGACCTTCTCAAGCTTCATTGATGATATCCTTTTCTCGTGTTGGCTCTCAATAAAAACAAAAATACAAAGTATTAGTACTAAAGTATGCTTCGAGTTGAGGAAGGGGTGTTACTGTTGTTATTGAATAATGTTGGGGAAACAAAATAGAAAACACAAGGGAGAGGAAAAACCACAATCTGTGTTGATACACCACATTCGATTGAGCACATAGGCCACGTTAGCTTGATACAAATGAGAAATGTACAGAGGACACAAAGAAACATTGTCAGAGTTTAGGGACTAAATTTTACCTCCTCGACAAGCTGGATGGATGTAAATGTATTTTACTATATTTGTTCCACACTATCTACGTAATCCCATGGCTAGCATAAGATGTGGATGCATTGAATTATGACGAACCTACATTATTTTCATAGTGGCTATATAGGCAATGATTTTTTTAGAGAATTCCACTCATTTTATCTCTAAGTTGCTATTTGTCACACTTATTTTTTTGCCTCATCTAGCACAAATTAAAAATTTCCTCCATGATACCCCAGTTAATCAAGTTTGTTCTGGTTTTTACCGATTTCAAAGTTTTACCTATTCTATCAAGTAGGTTTGCCGTCTGTCTGACGTGGCCCTGAGTCAGATGCTAGATAGGTGGCTCATTCCTTGGGGGCGCTTTCAAGGGTGAAAAATGGGGGTATAGGGAGAGCTAGTTAAGGACAATCACCTTGGCATACTCTTACCGCACCTATTAAATTGTTCCTCACTTTCATCACGTGTGAAGGTTAGTGTTTCTAGAGAAGCGACGCTAAAGGCAAAATGGCAACAGAGGAAGCAATGACGAGAACTGAGGTTGACATGCGTGCGATTAACACTATGGTTGTTTTATTGGTTTACATGGACATACGGTGCACGAAGAGATCGACTCAAAGGAAGTCGAAGTGGGCCACATTGCATAACCATGCTCACTTTTGCATTGGCAACCACGCTCACGCGATAACTAGCCCCTACCTCTCCATAATACCCCGTGTGTAAAACAAAACTGATGGGCCCTAGTAGGGGCAACTAGTCGAACTTAAAGCTCGCCATGCACCCTATCACGAGAAAGCATGACTTGGCAAAAGCGAGAAACATGAAGCTGGTGTTATGCTTATTCGAACAATTGACCGGGTTAAAGATTAACTTTCATAAAAGCGAATTGTTCTGTTTTGGAAGAGCTAATGAGGAAGAAGATGCTTACAAACAATTGTTCGGGTGCGAATTGGGGGCTTTACCTTTCACGTATTTGGGTATACCAATTCACCATCGTAAGCTGACAAACAGAGAATGAAAGTGCATTGAGGATCGATTTGAGAAAAACTGAGCTGCTGGAAGGGCAAGCTGATGTCATACGGAGGCCGATTAATTCTCATTAATTCGGTTCTCACGAGTGTGCCCATGTGTCTCTTGTCCTTTTTCGAGGTACCAGTTGGAGTTCGGAAAAGGCTGGACTTCTATCGTTCCCGCTTCTTCTGGCAGAGTGATGAATTTAAGCAAAAATACAGACTCGCTAAATGGGATATTATTTGTCGACCGAAAGACCAAGGGGGTCTAGGTATTGAAAATCTTGAGGTGAAGAACAGATGTCTTCTCAGCAAGTGGCTGTATAAGTTATCTCTAGAGACCGAGGCCACATGGGCGTAGATTCTGCGTAATAAGTACCTTCATTCCAAAACTTTGTCCCGGGTGACAGTGAGGCCCACAGACTCGCCTTTTTGGAAAGGACTGATGAGAGTTAAATCAGTTTTTTCAATAGGACAAAGTTTATAGTCGGAAACGGTACCACTACGAGATTCTGGGAGGATACATGGCTAGGGGAAACACCCCTCACGCTTCAATATCCTTCACTTTATAGCATTGTTCAACGAAGAGACACTTACGTTGCGACAGTACTTCGGTCCACTCCTCTCAATATTCACTTCAGGAGGACGCTAGCCGGAAACCGTTGGGAAGCCTGGCTCCATCTTGTGCGTAGACTGATGGATGTTCAGCTTTCTCAACGGCCCGATCAGTTGTGCTGGAAGCTAACTAGGAATGAAGAGTTTACGGTTAAATCCATGTATCTGGATGCTATCAATTCTAGCTCTATTCCTAGTTCGAAACATGTTTGGAAAGTCAAAGTACCTTTGAAAGTTAAAGTGTTTACGTGGTTTGTACATAAACAAGTCATTTTAACTAAGGACAACTTGGCAAAACGCAACTGGACAGGATCTACAAGATGTAGTTTTTTGATCGGGATGAATCCATCAAACACCTCTTTCTTGAATGTCCGTTGGCAAAAAATTATGGCGGACGGTTCACATAGCCTTTAATATTACTCATCAGAATACTATCATCACGTTATTTGGGACGTGGCTTGACGGGCTAGATTTCGAAACAGCGAGACACATTCATGTAGGAGTATGTGCTTTATTATGGGCAGTCTGGAACTGCAGAAATGATTTGGTCTTTAATAGAACAACAAATGTTTATTTTTTGCAGGTTATCTTCCGAGCCACTGGGTTGATCCGTATGTGGTCGCTACTCACTCCGACGGAGGCCAGGGAGCGTATGGTTACTGGATCTATCCGATGGGAGATGGTAGCACGGGCTATTTTCAACCGGTTTGGATGGCGGTTATGTAATAGGATAGGCAATTAGTTTTTCTATCTTTCTTATGCCAGCCAGTAGTGGCTTTACTTTTATTTTTCTGCTCTGTGTGAGCATTTTTTGTTCTTTTGTTTGAGACATCAAGACTTGAGTTGAACTTATTTGCTTATTAATAATAAGGCCGTATGCATCATTCTGATGAAGAGGCCGGAGAGCTCCCCCTTTTCAAAAAAAATGCCCCCATCAGTCTAAAAAGTGGCGTTGATCGAAAGACCCTAGCGAATCTGGCATTTGAATCCACACGTGACACCAGTCTGGTAGTGGGTCCCACCTGACAGACCGGAGCAAAATTTTAGAAGGGGTAAAAATGGAAGCAACTTGCTTAAGTGACGTAGTTTGTAGGACTTTCTGTTAAACAAGACAAAAATTGTCACAAACTACATGTTTCTTTGAGACTCACTTACACCTATACAGGTCGTAGACTAGTACAAACGCTTGACACACACATCACCCACACGCACGCGCAACACTACATACAACTGTGAACCAACCTGTGGTTGGATGATTATGAGGAGAGTGGTATCCCTAGCCCACCAAAGCTCAAGTCCTAAACTTGGCATTGGTGCTCGCATTTTGAATTTATTCTAGGTCTTTCGGCGATGTGCGTTTAGTGGGAGGAGTCATTCTTGTCGACTACAAAAGCGTCTGTGACGACTTCGTCAATCTCAAGATGATGTGTCGGCTCAGTCTCTCGGTAGTGCTCATAGTGATAGGATGTGCGTGTGTGCATTCATAGGGGTAAGTGTATGCTCGTGTATGTAAGCGGCTTCAATTGTACTATGTTAAAAAAACACTACATACACCCGCTATGCGCTTATCAAAATATCACTAAAGATACTAAGCTCCATGGAAATAGGGAGCCGTGAGCGATTCAGGCTTTGGCTTCGTGGTGGACTCCACTTGTCAGTGGGAGTAAGCATTGGTTTAAACTGAATTTTTTAGGGGTACAAGCTGACTCCAGAAATGTGTTTTGTGTGTCACTTGTGCAAGATTTATCAATACGTATTTCATTTGCGTCCAAACTTTTTTCTTGAAAAGGAGGAATACCCGCGGCCTCTGCATATCAATTGATGCATGCAACCATTTTGAGTCCAAACATGAAGCCACCAAGGCCCAGGCACAAGCTGGTTGGCTCAAATCGATGCCTTTGGACCTAACTTGTAACACCCCGGATGTAACTTTCCACAATTGTAACTCCAACTCTTACCATTTCCGGCTATGTGATATGATATTTCCATCGTGGTTGGGTTTTGTCTTTCGTTTTGCATTTTCTTCATGTCATGCATTTCATCTCATGTCATCATGTGCATCTCATTTGCATTCGTGTTCGTCTCATGCATCCGGTCATTTTCTCCGATGTCCGTTTCTCAATCCAACACTCCCACATGCACCCGTTGCACCCTCAAATCTCGTTTCGTGAGTGGTAGTAAAACATTATCGGAATGGGTCGAGATTTGTCGAGTGGCCCTGGTACATCACCGGTAGGCCACCTGTCAAATTTCATTCCATTTGGAGGTCGTTTGATGCCCCAACGGTTAACCGGATAACCGCAAAAGCCTCTCTTTCATTGCAGCCCAACACCCCTCCAAAACAGGCACTAACCCATCTAACCCCCCCCCCCTCCATGCTCTCCGTCGTTGGATCACGATCGTGTGGGCGAAAACCACACCTCATTTGGACTCTCGTAGCTCCCCCTACCTATATATATGCCCTCTCCCCAGAATTTTGCGTCCAAACCCTAGCCACCCTCTCCCTCCGCGCGCCGGACATGTTCGGGCGTCGCCGGACAAATCCCGCCGCCGTCCCGCGCAAATCGCGGGCTGCCACGCGTCCCGCCGCCACCACCCACCGCCGAAGCCCGCCGGGCCCGTGGGAGGCCCTCCCGGCCCGCATCTCCGCCGCCCGCGCCCCGCGTCGCCGCCTCGCGCCCTGCGCCGCCTCCTCCCCGCCCGCCGGCGCTGCCCCGCTCACCTCGTCCCCGGCGACCACCATCGCCGGAACCCGCACCTCCGCCCCGGATCCGGCCAACTCCGACACCGCCGCACCTCCCCTCGAGCTTCGGCGAGCTCCTCGAGCTCCGGCCGACCGTCCCGTCCTCCTCCGACCATTCTCCGACGAGCTTCTCCGGCTGCCTTGAAGTTCGTGCCAACCCTAGATCTGGATCAGGTTGACCCCGAAATTCCGCCAAGTCCTGGAATCTTCATATTTTGATGTCCCCTTTGTCATGCCATATCTGCACGCTCGGTGCTCCGTTTCATGCATATGATATGTCGAAATGTTCATCTCATGATGCTATTCATGTTAGTGCACTTGCATGCATGTTACTGTCCATATTGATGCCGTTATCCTCGTTGCAAAAGTGCTATATGATGTTGACTGCTGGAATTTAACAGAACTTGATGATTTGTCATTTTCGTTGCATTTTGTGTGTGCATCCTATGAACATGATGTCTACATGTTTTAGGAGCTCCATCATGCCATATTTACAGAGGTGCAAGCCCTGTATTTTTTATAAGCTCTGTGGTGACTAGCACAAGTATGCAAAGTAGGCTACATGATGTTGTTGTTTTCAAACACTTGGTTATTTTAGTCTTTTCCTGTTACATTATGATGCTATATTTCCATATTGCTACCATGAGATCCATGAACATTTTGAGATAGTTCAGTAAGAGTGTTTTGAAGATGTGGTATGGCTCTCTCCATTCATCTCCCTGGTTGTAATTATGGAGTGGTGTAGCATGTCTTTTCCATGCTCTACTTTTGCTAAATATTATTCCTGACAGATTGTTAACATGAGATTCAGTTTTGCCATGTGTTTTGCTAGTGATCCATGTACCCTATGGACTTTCTCTTGGCATGATTAGCTTCATGCATATGTTTAATTACTGTTGGTTACCTTGTGATGCAATGAAATGATTTTTGGTGAGTGGCATGAGCTTGCAAAGTTGCCATCATGAATTCGTTTCTGCCATGCTCTGTTTTTCTACCAAGTCTGAAACTGATCATATCATTTGCCATGTTTGCATGGATGCTACCATCTTATCCATGTATCTTTGGTTAAAGTTCATTAAGGGAGTTTTGTTCTATGCCTTTATTACTAGCATGCCATGCCTTTGTTTGCCACGATATGTTCCTGTAGAATGTTGTTTGCTAGCTCTAAACATTGCTACCTGATGCTGTTTATGTCATGTTAGTATTTTTCACTAAGTCTGTGAATCTGTTATCATTTGCATTTTTGCCATGCTGTTTTAGGCTTGTTCTAGTGAGTTCCATCAGGAGCTCAGTGTTCATGATTTGTAGAGCTTCATCTGTACTTTAATACCATGTGCTTTGTCGCTATGTTGGAGTGCTGGACCATAGTTTCTTGATGTATTGGAAGTGCTATGATGCTGTTAATCACAGTTTTGCATCATTATTGTTTTGCTTGTCATTTGCAAACCGTGCATCCGGTCCCGGTGATCCTTATATCGATTTCGACCGAAATCACCTCATCTTTCCAGAGGAATGCTTGGTTTGCCAAGTTGATGCCTTGTTCATCTTTTCCCTTCTGGAGTACCCATATGCATTGCACATCATACCTTGCATTTCATGTCATGTCTTGCATCATGTTGCTTGTGCATTGCACCGTGATTGATTGTTGTTCCGTTGCTTGTGTTCTTGATTTGGGTAGAGCCGGGAGACGATTTTGTGAACGAGGAACCTGTTGAGTACGCTAACGAGGAGCAAGCTTTCGACAACTCTGAGAACTTTGCAGGCAAGATGACCATTACCCTCGATATCACTTCTATGTTTGCTTGCTAGTTGTTCGCTCTATCGTTATGTCGCGCTACCTACCATTTGTTTATCATGCCTCACATATTCACTAATAGAAAAAGGGTCATCTGTCCTGGTTGGTAAGGGCCTTTTGTCCCGGTTGTTGAACCGGGACTAAAGGGTCGTTACTAATGTCCTAGCCCTTTAGTCCCGGTTCTTACACGAACCGGGACAGATGGGCCTCCACGTGGCCGGTGCGGCGAGCCCAGGCAGGAGGGCCTTTGGTCCCGGTTGGTGGCACTAACCGGGACCAATAGGCATCCACGCGTCAGCATTTCAGGGCTGGGTTTTTTGTTTTTTTAAGGGGGGGGGGGGGTTGGGGGTTTTGGGGGGTTAATTTAGGTGTTTCATATATTGTGTTAGCTAGCTAATTAATAGGGAGAAGTGTCCTCTCTTATCTCCGTGCTTGGTCGACGCTACATACTATATACGTATAGAGAGGACTAGACATGCTAGCTAGTAAGCAAATGAAGGAAACAGAAGATCGTCATGAACATATATATGCATACAGAGAGAAGTGATATCGACCACCTCTCCTTCTCCGAGAGATTGGTCGAACTACAAGTTCTCGTATATCTATCCGACACTACCGGCTACATATATACAATAATTATCTCTTACAATATAATCTCCTAATTATATATGTACACAGGGTCCACATAGTATTCTCCGTTTTCAGCGATCACGTGGTCAAGGAAGAATGCCACCAATTCCTCTTGAATTGCTCGCATACGATCTGGTGGTAGGAGTTCATCCCGCATCCGAAAGATCTAATTTGAAGAAGGGGTCAATACACACACACACACACACACATATATATATGAATAAATGAAACTCAACACAAATGATGGTAATAAAATAAAATTGTGAATATTATTGCTTACGCACTTCATATTGTTCGTCAGAGTAGCCCCGCTCACAGGTCGTGTAGTGGATGGACTCGCAAACGTAGTATCCACAGTAATTATTCCCGGCTTCCTGCCACAACCACTTTACAAGAAATAGAGGTCAATCAAACTCATAAGCAAGTATGCTAAATGGTATTTGTCGGGGATATACCCCGCGGTATGACCCGGCCGGACTTGGCGCTTCACCGTGACCCGCCAGAGGACTGGCGACTCAGGGGTCTGGCGGCTCACTGTTAGACGACTCATGATCCTGACGACTCACGGATGACCCCGACGGCGGGTCAGATAGAAGACTAGGCCCAAGGCCCAGATGGCCGGCTCATATGATGGTGGGCCGGTTTAAGAAGAAAGGGATGACGAATATTTCCTTTACGAGGAAGCAAGACCCGGACTTGTAATTAACTTGTAAGAAAAGATAGACTAGTCCTAGTCCTACTAGGACTCCACATGTAACCCGCCTCTCCAACTTATATAAGGAGGGGCAGGGCACCCCAAAGAGGGACGAGCAACAAGAAACAATCTCTAGGGCTAGACACAAAGAGTCGGCTTACCGGCGACTCTCATAAGCATAATGAGACCTAGCCTCAAACAACACATAGGGTTGTTACCGGATGATGTTTCCTGGGGCCCGAAGCTGTCTAAACCCTTGTCTTGTGCGTTGATCCGCCCTACGTCTCTCATCCCAATCAACCCCTCTCAAGCTACTACATAGATGCGCTGGCCTCACGACTAAGTCCTTACACCTAGGACATCTGACGTGTTAATTCCACGACAGTTGGCGCCCACCGTGGGGCTAGGCGCACGGTGGTGTTGAGTTCTTGGAGGGATCTTTTCAGGGATCGAAGAGCTCGCGAGTAGACAGATGAAGGTTTACGTTCCAGAAGATTAAGAGTGCGTCGGATGTACTATCGCCGCCGCAAGTTAGAGATGTATTCGAGATCAAGCAATGCAAGGATCACGTCACAGGGGCCAGCAGGAGTGCAAGAGAAATTTTTTGCAGTATGATTGGGGAGCAGTTGAATCGCAAGTCGCCAGGCCGTGTTTTCCTGTTACAACACGTTTTTTCTGACGCACCCAGACCCGAGGTGTTTTGTCGCTACAGGCGACTTCCAAGTCATAGAACGTCCATCAATCGTGCCAACTACTGCTGCATGTTATCGTACAAAGGACAAAACAAGATCTATGCTGCTCACGTGGGTTGAGTGCTAGTTTAATTCTCAGAATTGCTATCTCGGATAGCTATACATACATGGAGGCAGGCTGTACAAGGAAATATGAGCAGAGCCGTCCAATCAACAGCGCCGCACTTGAGAAAGAAAGAAAAGGGCGTGGGGTTGCCGAGTCAAAGTACGACCCGGAGAAAGACAGGGACGTGGCCGCAGATTCGGCCCTGTCCTACGATGCTCAAGCTTCTGCCTGTGAGCCGACCGAGCGGACATCTGACTCGCCTGCGCCAAATCACCGCCTTCACCATTAGCCGGGGCTGCCTCCGATGTGCCTCCTCTGCCTCGGCCCACACCTCAACGCTGCTCCATGGTTGTGCTGCTGCCTCGAGACGGCCAAGCTGCTGTTCGCCTGCATGCCTCGCCGTTGCTGCTCCTTCTACGAGCGCTACAGCTGCACCTCCACTACGATCTGCCGCTGCTGCTTTGTGCATAAAGACCAAAATCTAGTCATCAACTACTACTCCATCATCCACTATGACGTATGAAGGCACTAGTCAAACTGATGGGTCAAACCAAGCATGACCCGGAGGAGACCTCGGTCACATGGAGTCGGCCTCGCCTCCTAGCGATCATCAAGATATCGTCGCGCCTCCGGACTGGGTCCTGCCGTCGCCGCTGCTGCACTTCTGAACCACCACTGCACTGGGTCATGTTCTACCACCGTCATCGACCCTAGGGTGCCGCCGCTGCTGCTTTGAGCCGCCAGCCCCCAAGCCTCCCAAACCCCCGGCCTCCAAGTGTTGCGAGCCGCCCCGACCGAGTTGCCATTGAGCCACCCCGGCCAAAGCGACTTCATCTACGGCCTTCACACCTCTGAACCGGCCAAAGAGTATACTACAATTTGCACGCAGTGAAGATTATACAAACTGCGGCGAACTCTCGCAAGGCCTTTGAGAGGATCAACACAAAAATTCTTGGTTATCTACAGATGCCATATGGTGATCATCTGTCACCTAAAATCAGGTGATATTTATCTTACATATATTGTTAGGTACATGTTGATTTCCTTCGACAAAAAACTACTCCGCCCTGTTGTATGTTTTGTACGCAGGACAATTGTGGTTTATACCATGGGTACGGAGCACGTACTTGCAACATTGCACCCCGTGTTCGTCCGTGCCTCGTTTCCCGGTAAATGGACGTGCGAGCCGCCACCCTTGCGGCCCGGACTACTTCAACTCATTGGAACCGTCCCTGTGATTGACTCGCCCGTCCGCACCGCCTTACAACGCCGCGGACGACTTGCCCGTCCGCCCTCGTGGCCGGTTCACGCATCCGCGCCGGCTTACAACGCGGAGGACAACTTGCTCATCCGCACCGGCTCACAAACACCGTGGCCGGTTTATCTGTCTGCTCCCGCGGCCGATTCACCCGTGAAGGATTCCAGTTTCACCTAGGGATCATCAACTTCATGGCGGATTATTTTCGGCCTAAACACATCAGTGATATTATACTGCGGAGATGGAGGCACGCCAACATCTTTTGGCACGGGTGGTCTTCGTTATTCAACGGACCCTCGCACCGGCTTACAACGCCATGGCCGTCTCTCGCGACCGCGCCGGCTTACCACGCCGTGGCCGTCTCTCGCGACCACGCCGGCTTACAACAAGGAGGACAACTCACCCGTCCGCACCGGTTTACAATGCCACGGCCGACTCATCTGTCTGTGCCGCCTCTGATGTTACGGTCATCTTTACCGTCCGTCTCTCGCGGCCTGATCTACATCAACACACCAGGCCGCACTTGTCTGGATGAGTTGTTTATTGATTATGAGCAAGTCACTACTTGGGAAGCCCGGTTTTCTTCCAACAAACTGGAGGAAAATTATCATACATTATCAGCCGTCGTCTGCACTGGATGGTTCAATGGGCAGGCGCACAAGTCGCCGTCACTACAGTTTGGTTAAACTTCAAACAGCTAGTTGGAAGGAACCATTGGCCAAGTTGCTGACACGGCTCATACGGGATCATTTATAACCCGCCGCAGTCACCTTAACCTTCTGTGGATACACATCGTGTTATCAACACCAATGATATACAAGTTATGCCGGCTTATATCACGGTTAAATATGGAGAATCTCAAGCCAACTCCTCGAGTCATCTTGAGACTCGGGGGCTACAGTGGCATGACTCGGGAACCCCGGGTCGTTGAAGGGAATGATAACCCGGTTTCGGAGGCTGCTACCATATTGATGAAACTTTAAAGGCCGTCAGAAAATTGCCGGTTCAAATAAAGATTCCGGTTTAAAATCCGGTTCAAGAGATATCTTTCTCCCGCAAAGTTTTGAAGTTCTCAAATCCGGTTCAAACGTCCGGCTCAAGGTAAATTTATATCTTATAAAGCTTTGAAGCTCTTAATATCCGGTTTACAAATTTCCGGTTCAAAAAGAGGTTATCTCTCGCAAAGTTCGAGTTCTCAGGAAAAAATAAAGGGACCAAAGAGAGTCTGTTACAAAGCACAACTCAAATATAGGTACCCTGCTTTAAGGACCATTGGGAGCTGATCGTATTTGAATTTAGCTTAACCCTTTTGGTGTGACCCTGATCGTATTCGAATCAGAGTCGTTAAATATTCTCATGATCACTAGGGGGCTTCCTGTTCAAACATAGGTCGTATTCGAACCAAAGAGAACATAGCTGTCGATACCCTTTTGATCGGCACACTGCCGAGCTCATTGGGGAGTTTCTTGGTCATATTTGAACCATAGCTCAACCCCCTTTGGGAACCGACGTGGATCGTATTCGAATCAGCGTCGTTAAACAACTCTCAAGGTCATTTGGGGGCTTCCTGTTCAAACATAGGTCGTATTCGAACCAAAGAGAACATAGCTGTCGGTACCCTCTTGATCGGCAACGCCAAAGCCACTGGGGGCTATATGATCGTATTTGAATCTTAGCTTAACCCCTTTGGAACAGTTTTTTGATCGTATTCGAATCAGAAGCCTCAAAAATTTTGAAGTCTTTTTTTGCAAACAATTTTTGGATTTTATTTGAAGCTCTTTTTCATATCTAAAGTGTATATGAGTGGTTGTTATATAACCCGGCTTGATTTTCAATGGTAAATCACCAGCTTATGACAATCATCATCTATGTGGAAGCATTGGCTTCTAAGGATTGGGTTATCACCCTTACTGCACAGGTCATATAAACCGGCAGTACAAAATCAATATCACAGTGGTTATATGTGAGATATTATGACCCGCCCTGCGGTAAACTGCCATGGTGTCTTGTGATCTACTTGTGTGCAGGATAAGACTACATTTGGGTGGTTACCCGCCCTGGCTTTTGACGTTAAGTCGTCAGGGCATATGTTGTTTAAACTCTATGCAGGATTTGCAGAACTATGACTTATATAAAGGTTTAAGTCCAAGCCCGTCATCGAAAGATTGACATTGGTGTCTCAAAAGGGTTATCAATTCTTGATTTTCTCGAAAGGCTATAAATAGCCGGGTTATAAAATTTCCGGCTTACAATGGAGGCGTAATAAATCGCCATCGGCCAAGAGCCGCCGAGTATTTAAAACTCCGGATTTACTTGTCAACAGATAAGAAACTAATATTATGGTTGAGGTTTTCAAAGTCGCTTCAGCGCAATTATTTTATCAATGGATATGATTTATTCTACAACGGAAGGAATAGTCCCGAGTCGCTGCAGGCTTACAACCCGGCACTTGGGGGCTACATTATTCAAGTTGAGATTACATCAAATATGCAAGTCCCATGTCACTGCTAGCATGCACCATGGCACTTGGGGGCTAATTCAAAGTCATTTTTTGCTCAACTTATTGAAGACCCGACTCATCACATTCTAAATGAGCCGGCCCTTGGGGGCTACCAATTGGTCCTGTCAAAAATTCAAGGTACACAAGCATTAATTCATTATATTGAACGGTCCACTACTCAGTTGGTAGAGTACAAAGCTCTTAACCTTGTGGACGTGGGTTCAAGCCCCATGGTGGAGATTATATTATATGATGTTATTATCAATAAATTATATACAAAGTCCCAGCTTAGTATTATCTTACTAAGCCGGCACTTGGGGGCTACGAGTGATATATATAAGGGGGAAAATCTTCAAAATTCTCTGTTTGGAGAAGATCAAGTTGACCCGGTGTTTGCAACAATCATGATCCGGTGTCACCAAATAATCATGACCCGGCGTCAGTAACAGTTATGACCCGGTCCTATCAATATTTACAAACCGGCAATTTTGGTTATGATAAACCGGCAATTTTTACCTCTTCAAGCTGGCTGAAAGTCAGATGAGTATTTCAAGACCAATATCTTTTAAAGCCGGTTCTTTGGAAACCGATTCAAGTGGATTATCTCTTACAATATTTCTCAACAAAAGACCAATGTCAGCAAATTGACACTGAAGCTGGCCTGTTGACCCGGATTTTTTCAAAGGAAGTATCTGGATTTTTTGCATTGGCAAAATTTGAGCATATCCGCTAAAGAGATTTGCTATGAGATTATGGATACATATCAAGAAGGAAGATGACAAGGACTTAAGGATGATCAAGTGCCGGCTTACAAAGAATATTTAACCCCGAACACAACCTGTCAAATTTGTTCTTGTGTTTATATTGCAGATTAGTTTAACATGGATGAATCCAAATTAAACTGGGGGCTAATGCCGGGGATATACCCCGCGGTATGACCCGGCCGGAAGTATGACCCGGCCGGACTTGGCGCTTCACCGTGACCCGCCAGAGGACTGGCGACTCACGGGTCTGGCGGCTCACTGTCAGACGACTCACGAGCCTGACGACTCACAGATGACCCCGACGGCGGGTCAGATAGAAGACTAGGCCCAAGGCCCAGATGGCCGGCTCATATGATGGTGGGCCGGTTTAAGAAGAAAGGGATGACAAATATTTCCTTTACGAGGAAGCAAGACCCGGACTTGTAATTAACTTGTAAGAAAAGATAGACTAGTCCTAGTCCTACTAGGACTCCACATGTAACCCGCCTCTCCAACTTATATAAGGAGGGGCAGGGCACCCCAAAGAGGGACGAGCAACAAGAAACAATCTCTAGGGCTAGACACAAAGAGTCGGCTTACCGGCGACTCTCATAAGCATAATGAGACCTAGCCTCAAACAGCACGTAGGGTTGTTACCGGATGATGTTTCCCGGGGCCCGAAGCTGTCTAAACCCTTGTCTTGTGCGTTGATCCGCCCTACGTCTCTCATCCCAATCAACCCCTCTCAAGCTACTACATAGATGCGCTGGCCTCACGACTAAGTCCTTACACCTAGGACATCTGACGTGTTAATTCCACGACAAGGGTTTACAAGAAATAGAGGTCAATCAAATAGAGGTCACAACCACTTTACAAGAAATAGAGGTCAATCAAACTCATAAGCAAGTATGCTAAATGGTATTGATGAAACTAGCGCTTGAATCACTAGGAGATGCGCGAAACATGCTACTATAGTACTTACTTTCGGGTGTCTAAATTGCAGCTTCTTCGGCAGTCCCGGAGCTTTTTTGGTGAATTTTCTCCAAACCCTGCCAGACAAAGAAAACAATTACTTGATATCAGGAAATGAATAAAGTTGCTGATGTGGTGGATAATGATTGATTTAACTTACTTCTCAAGCATTTGATTCATGTCCGCATAGTCCTGGGGATCTTTTCGTCTCGAGTCTAAGACGGTTACTAGTCCCTGCTCAAGCTTAATCTCTAGGAGAATATAGTGGAAGCTGCGCACGCATGCATAAGTCATCAATTACATTACTATAACATGGACTAATAAGGGAAACCAAATATGCACAAGACAGTAACACTCACTTGAAGTTGTAAGGAAAGAGTATTATATCTTTGTTTTCATTTATTACCAACGATCGTAGCAAGTTGGCCTCGGTATTTTTGGCATGATATTTAACCTCAGTTGCATCTATGAGATTTGTGTTAATGAATCCAATATTACCGATTTGTCATTTCTTCAATTCGTCGATCTTCAATCTGCATAATATAGTGAGGATAATTATAAATACATGCAATGAAAGAGCTGACCTATATAGAGAGACTTAATGACAGAAGTAGTACTACTTACAGACAGTAGCAAGTGATCGTTGATTTATCGAGGGCCTTTTGATTGAAAAACTGGAAGAACTCCTCAAATGGAACATTCAACATTTCAATATATTAGTGCAAACGTAGACCTAGCTTATTCCGGGTTTGGGGTGGCCTCGGCAACGCTTCAAGGGTAGTGGCACGGTGGGAGGGGGTAGGAGACCGACATCGTTTTTTTCTAGGGTTTGGGTGTCCTCGAGAGTTTTGGTCGAGCGAGAGGGCCGGGGGGTGCTCCCGTGGTATAAGTTATCACGGTCGAAGTTATCCGGGAGGGGGTTATATCGACAACAACGACATACATACATGGGAAAATAATGTTATCGGGGAGGGGGTAGGTCAAACCCCCCCCCCTCGTGTTGAAGTTATCGGGACACGGGGTATATCGACAACGACATATCCAATAAAAAATAAGAAGACGAAGAAGAAATAAAAAGAGGAGAAGAAGATATTAATATAGGAAAAGATTGAAGAAGAAAAAAAGAAGAAAAAAAAGAGGAGAAGAAGAAAGGAATAGAGGAGAAGAAGAGAAGAAAGGAATATTCTATTTTCTCTTCTTCTCCTCTATTCCTTTCTTCTTCTCCTCTTCTTTTTCTTCTTTTTGCTTCTTCTTATTTATTTATCATCTTCTTCCTCTCCTCTTCTTCTCCTTTCTTCTTCTTCTTATTTTCCTTTTTCCTCTCATTCTTTTTCTTCTTCTTCCTTTCCTAGCTAGATATATAAAACTTTTCTAAAAATGTAACTTTTGCATATATAAAACTTTTTCTTCTTCCTTCTTCTTCCTTCTATTCCTTCTTCCTAAATATATAAAACTTTTCTAAAAATGAAACTAACCTAAAATGTACTAAATCAGAGAACATATATAGATAAAAGTTTTCTAAAAATCTAACTTCTGCATATATGTATTTTTAAAACATCATTACAATTGAAAAAATACATACATACATATAAAACATGTAAAAAATACATACATACATATATGAACATACATAAAAAAATACATATATCTAAAAAATACATACATACATATATGAAAATCTAAAAACATGTAAAAAAATAGCACGGCGGCGGGGCCGGCAGAGGCGCGGTGCTCACAGAGGGAGGAGCGCGCGGCGGGCGGCGTCGGGGCAAGCAGGGGCGCGGGGAGTGGCGCGGAGACGGCGTCGGGGCAGGGGCGGCGCGCGCCGGGGCAGGGACGGCGCGCGGCGACGACGTCGGGCAAGGGCGCGGCGACGACGTCGGGCGAGGGCACGGCGACGGCGAGGGCGCAAGCGACGGCGACAACGGGCGCGGGCGACGGCGACGGCGAGGCGGGTCGGGGGCGCGGCAGAGGCACGACGAGGGCGCGCGGCGTGGTCGGGGGGCAGGGCGACGGCGGCGTGGTCGGGGGCGCGACAGAGGCACGGTGAGCTCGGGCAGCCTGGCGGCGTCGTCGGAGGGATCGAAGAACTGACGAAATTTTCACAAGTGCTGGCTTATATAGCAAACCCATTGGTACCGGTTGGTGGCACAAACCGGTACCAATGCCACCCTTTAGTCCCGGTTGGTGTCACCAACCGGGACCAAAGGCCTCTTTTCAGCAGCCCAAAGGGCGGGAAGCGGCGGCCTTTGGTCCCGGTTGGTGGCACCAACCGGGACTAAAGGGGGGCATTGGTACCGGTTAGTACCACGAACCGGTACCAATGCACCCCTTTAGTATCGGTTGGTGCCACTAACCGGGACCAAAGGCCTTGTGCTGCTGCGCCCGCGTCGAGAGTTTAGTCCCACCTCACTAGTTGAGAGGGGCGCGCAGTGGTTTATAAGCCCCACTGCCGCTCCCCTCTCGAGCTCCTCTCCATTACAGGCTTACGGGCCTAATTGTCACTGCTATGCCTGATGGGCCTACTGGGCCTTCTGCGGGCCTGAATCCTGGCCCATCGATGGGTTTCTAGTCGTATTCAGGCCGTGGTGGCCCAGTAGGTGGCATATTTTTTATTTTTTGCCTTTTTTTGTTTTCTTTTTTGCTTTATTTATTTTGTTTTGTTTCTACATACAACAAAAAACTTATTTATTTTATTTTATTTTGTTTCTAATTACTTATTTATTTTACTTTATGATAATTCTTTTTGCTATTAAAGTTTCTAACAAAAAAAGTTCTTTATGAAAATTCGTTTTGCTTTCAATGATTTTGAACAGAAAATACTTCAAGAATTTTAGTTGCATCAATTTTATATAATTTTAGTTTCAATAATACTAGAGATTGCTTATAATGTTTTGAACAGAAAATACTTTGATAATTTTAGTTTCATAAATTTTATTTTTGTTATTAAAGTTTATTTTATTTTGTTTCTACTTATATATTTTATTAAAGTTTATATTATTTTGTTTCTAATTACTTATTTATTTTATTTGTTATTTTTCATGCACCATTTTTCATGCATTTACTGATTATTTTGAGCTATAAGACCCTAAAATTGAAAAGCATTTCAAATGAACTCTGAAAAAGGTTAAAAGTTGGCATGGTATCATCATTTCATCCACATAGCATGTGCAAGAAAGTTGAGAGGGTTACGGCAAAAACTGGATGCACTTTGTGTACAAAACAGACAATCTCTTTCGAAGTATCAGGATTTCATACGGAAACCCGTCTGTTACAAAGGGATTTCATTTTTTAAAACTTATTTGAACTCCTGACATTTTGTGTGTTCAAAATGCACCATTCAAAGCCACATCATGAATTTTCAACCCTTTCTGACTTCATTTGTTATTTTTCATGCATTTATTGATTATTTTGAGCTATAAGACCCTGAAATTGAAAAGCATTTCAAATGAACTCTGAAAAGGTTGAAAGTTGGCATGGTATCATCATTTCATCCACATAGCATGTGCAAGAAAGTTGAGAGGGTTACGGCAAAAACTGGATGCACTTCGTGTACAAAACGGACAATGGTATCATACTCGTCTATTATAAAGTTGGCATGGTATCATCATAATAGTTGCGGGAGAAAGTCTTCACTTTTTCTTCGCTTGTGTCATTTGCTTATTGCGCCGTAACCATGGATAATCTTCATCGTTTATCAGGATGCTTGGGTCGGCCTTGACTTTGAAGGGAGGAATTTCATGAAACTTTTCATACTCTTCAGACATGTCTGTCTTGCCCTCCACTCCCACGATGTCCCTTTTTCCTGAAAGAACTATGTGGTTCTTTGGCTCATCGTATGATGTATTCGCTTCCTTATCTTTTCTTTTCTTGGTTTGGTAGACATGTCCTTCACATAGATAACCTGTGCCACATCATTGGCTAGGACGAACGGTTCGTCAGTGTACCCAAGATTTTTCAGATCCACTGTTGTCATTCCGTACTGTGGGTCTACCTGTACCCCGCGTCCTGACAGATTGACCCATTTGCACTTAAACAAAGGGACCTTAAAATCATGTCCGTAGTCAAGTTCCCATATGTCCACTATGTAACCATAATATGTGTCCTTTCCCCTCTCGGTTGCTGCATCAAAGCGGACACCGCTGTTTTGGTTGGTGCTCTTTTGATCTTGGGCGATCGTGTAAAATGTATTCCCATTTATCTCGTATCCTTTGTAAGTCAATACAGTCAAAGATGGTCCCCTGGACAACGAGTATAGCTCATCACAAACAGTGTTGTCACCTCTGAGACGTGTTTCCAACCAACTGCTGAAAGTCCTGATGTGTTCACATGTAATCCAGTCGTCGCACTGCTCCTGGTGTTTGGAGCGCAGACTGTTCTTGTGTTCATCGACATACAGGGTCACCAAGGTAGAGTTCTGTAGAACTGTGTAGTGTGCTTGAGACCAAGAATGCCCGTCCCTGCATATTATTGAGTCCGCTCCTAGCGTGCCTTTTCCAGTCAGTCTCCCCTCATACCGCGATTTAGGGAGACCTATCTTCTTAAGGCCAGGAATGAAGTCAACACAAAACCCAATGACATCCTTTATTTGATGGCCCATGGAGATGCTTCCTTCTGGCCTAGCACGGTTACAGACATATTTCTTTAGGACTCCCATGAACCTCTCAAAGGGGAACATATTGTGTAGAAATACGGGCCCCAGAATGACAATCTCGTCGACTAGATGAACTAGGACGTGCGTCATGATATTGAAGAAGGATGGTGGGAACACCAGCTCAAAACTGACAAGACATTGCGCCACATCACTCCTTAGCCTTGGTATGATTTCTGGATCGATCACCTTCTGAGAGATTGCATTGAGGAATGCACATAGCTTCACAATGGCTAATCGAACGTTTTCCGGTAGAAGCCCCCTCAATGCAACCGGAAGCAGTTGCGTCATAATCACGTGGCAGTCATGAGACTTTAGGTTCTGGAACTTTTTCTCTGGCATATTTATTATTCCCTTTATATTCGACGAGAATCCAGTCGGGACCTTCATACTGAGCAGGCATTCAAAGAAGATTTATTTCTCTTCTTTCGTAAGAGCGTAGCTGGCAGGACCTTCATACTGCTTCGGAGGCATGCCGTATTTTTCGTGCAAACGTTGCAGGTCCTTCCGTGCCTCAGGTGTATCTTTTGTCTTCCCATACACGCCCAAGAATCCTAGCAGGTTCACGCAAAGGTTCTTCGTCACGTGCATCACGTCGATTGAAGAGCAGACCTCTAGGTCTTTCCAGTAGGGTAGGCCCCAAAATATAGATTTCTTCTTCCACATGGGTGTGTGTCCCTCAGCGTCATTCGGAACAGCTAGTCCGCCGGGACCCTTTCCAAAGATTACGTGTAAATCATTGACCATAGCAAGTACGTGATCACCGGTACGCATGGCGGGCTTCTTCCGGTGATCTGCCTCGCCTTTGAAATGCTTGCCTTTCTTTCGACATTGATGGTTGGTCGGAAGAAATCGACGATGGCCGAGGTACACATTCTTCCTGCATTTGTCCAGGTATATACTTTTAGTGTCATCTAAACAGTGCGTGCATGCGTGGTATCCCTTGTTTGTCTGTCCTGAAAGGTTACTGAGAGCGGGCCAATCGTTGATGGTTACAAACAGCAACGCATGCAGGTTAAATTCCTCCTGTGTGATGCCCCCGATTTGACCGTACACTAATCATGCACACAAACGTGTACGATCAAGATCAGGGACTCACGGGAGGATATCACAACACAACTCTAAAACATAAATAAGTCATACAAGCATCATAATACAATCCAGGGGCCTCGAGGGCTCGAATACAAGTGCTCGATCATAGACGAGTCAGCGGAAGCAACAATATCTGAGTACAGACATAAGTTAAACAAGTTTGCCTTAAGAAGGCTAGCACAAACTGGGATACAGATTGAAAGAGGCGCAGGCCTCCTGCCTGGGATCCTCCTAACTACTCCTGGTCCTCGTCAGTAGGCTGCGCGTAGTAGTAGGCACCTCCAGTGTCGTAGGAGTCGTCGTCGATGGTGGCGTCTAGCTCCTGGACTCCAACATCTGGTTGCGACAACCAGGTAGAAAGGAAAGGGGGGAAAGAGGGAGAGAAGCAACCGTGAGTACTCATCCAAAGTACTCGCAAGCAAGGAGCTATGCTACATATGCATGGGTATATGTGTAAAGGGCCATATCGATGGACTGAACTGCAGAATGCCAGAATAAGAGGGGGATAGCTAATCCTGTTGAAGACTATGCTTCTGGCAGCCTCCATCTTGCAGCATGTAGAAGAGAGTAGATTGAGGTCCTCCAAGTAGCATCGCATAGCATAATCCTACCCGGCGATCCCCTCCTCGTCGCCCTGTTAGAGAGCAATCACCGGGTTATATCTGGCACTTGGAAGGGTGTGTTTTATTAAGTATCCGGTTCTAGTTGTCATAAGGTCAAGGTACAACTCCGGGTCGTCCTTTTACCGAGGGACATGGCTATTCGAATAGATAAACTTCCCTGCAGGGGTGCACCACATAACCCAACACGCTCGATCCCATTTGGCCGGACACACTTTCCTGGGTCATGCCCGGCCTCGGAAGATCAACACGTCGCAGCCCCACCTAGGCTCAACAGAGAGGTCAGCACGCCGGTCTAAATCCTATGCGCGCAGGGGTCTGGGCCCATCGCCCATTGCACACCTGCACATTGCGTACGCGGCCGGAAGCAGACCTAGCCCCCTTAATACAAGCGCGAGCTTACGGTCCAATGCGGCGCGCGCCACTCAGTCGCTGACGTCAAAAAGTGCTTCGGCTGATACGACGACGCCGAGTGCCCATAACTGGTCCCGCGTAGTTGGTTAGTGCGTATAGACCAAATGGCCAGACTCAGATCAAATACCAAGAACTCGTTAAGCGTGTTATTATTAAGTATCCGCGGACGCCGACCAGGGCCAGGCCCACCTCTCACCTAGGCGGTCTCAACCTGCCCTGTCGCTCCACCACAAAGTAACAGTCAGGGGCCGTCAGGATCCCAGGCCCACCTCTACTGGGATGGAGCCACCTGTCCTTTCAGCCCCCTCATCAGAATCACTTGAGGGTACTCAACGAGCCGACCCGACTTTAGTCACCACATGTGTCATGTATATAAAGTATATAGTATATACCCGTGATCACCTCCTGAAGTGATCACGGCCCAGTAGTATAGCATGGCAGACAGACAAGAGTGTAGGGCCACTGATGGAACACTAACATCCTATACTAAGAAGTAGGATAGCAGGTAAGGGTAACAACTGTAGCAACAATGACAGGCTATGCAACAGAATAGGATTAACCGAAAGCAGTAACATGCTACACTACTCTAATGCAAGCAGTATAGAGAAGAATAGGCGATATATGGTGATCAAGGGGGGGGCTTGCCTGATTGCTCTGGCAAGAAGGAGGGGTCGTCAACAGCGTAGTCGGTCGGGGCAGCAGCAGCGACAGTCTCGTAGTCTACCGGAGAGAAGAGGGGGAAGAAACAGTAAATACAATGCAAACATAAGCATGACGATGCGTGACATGACAATGAGCGGTGCTAGGTGTGCCCTAACGCGGCAGTAGGTGGTACCGGCGAAGGGGGGAAACATCCAGGAAAGTATTCCCGATGTTTCGCGTTTTCGGACAAACGGACCGGAGGGGGAAAGTTCCATGTTCGCAATGGTAGGAACGTGTGGCTGACAAACGGACTACGTATTCGGACTCGTCTCGTCGTTCTGAGCAACTTTCATGTACAAAGTTTTTCCATCCGAGCTACGGTTTATTTTATATTAAATTTTAAAGATTTAAATCATTTTTTGAATTTAATAAATTAATTTAATTTGAAATTTAATTAATGCGTCAGCATGACGTCAGCAGTCAACGTTGACCGTTGACCTGGTCAACCTGACAGGTGGGTCCCACCTGTCAGGGGCTGTTAGTTAATTAACAGTAGTTAATTAGGTTAATTAGTTATTAGGTTAATTAATCTTAATTAGTTAATATTAACAGGATTAATTATCTTAATTAATTATCTTTATTACTTATTTATTTATTTTTATTAATTTAATTTAATTTAATTTTTTTAATCATTTTTTTAAAACGTTCTCTGGGCGGGGCCCATGTGTCATAGGCCCCAGGGGCCTAACGGGCGCACGGGTAAGCGGGCGCGCGGGCGCTGGGCGGAGCCGGGCGTCGGGCGTCGGCGCCCGACTGGGCGAGCGCCCAAATCGACAGGCGGGGGGGCGCCAGCCACGGGCGTGGCGAGGCCGCCGGTGCCCACGACGCCAGCCAAGGGAGGCGGCGGAGGGCGGCGCCACGGGAGGGAGGAGAGGGCGGAGACGAGGCGCGCCGAGGCACGGGGCCATGGGGCGCCGGCCGGTTCCCGGCGAGCGCGGGGAGCGTGACGGTGGGGCGCGCTGCCCAGGCGCGGTGCGGGGAAGAAGCCGGGGCCCCCGGGGTGGCAGCGGGGCGCTGGGCGCGCGAGCGCGCGCGCATCGACGGGGGCAGGCACGGCCAGGAGCTGGGGCGCGGCGCGCGGGTGCCGTGTGCGTGCGGACGGGGCGTGCACGGGACGAGGGAGCCGTGGGGGGAGAGGGCGCGGCCACGGCGCGAGCACGGGCACGGGACGGCGCGGGCGCGCGTGCTGGCGTGGAGCTGCGGGACGAGGGAGCAACGGGGGAGAGGGCGCGGCCACGCGGAGCGTGCGCGCGTGCGTGCGTACGGGGACAAGGGGAGAGGAGGAGAGAATAGGCGGCGGCTCACGGTGGCCGTAGGGTCAGGGGCAATGGGGGTCGGGGTGGTGGTCGAGGACGACGGCGACGAGGAGAAGCAGGCCAGCGGGGAGGAGGAGGCAGGCCGGCGAGGGCGACGCGGCGTCGGGCAGTCCGGGCGGCGGCGTCGTCAGTCTCCTCCTCTCGATCCCGATCCAATCAGGGGAGAGGGGGAGATATTTTCGGGGGGGGGGGGGGGAAGTGGGGTGTCGGTGGGGGGTTCGGGGTGGATAAGGAGGAGGAAGTGGGTGGCCGGCTGGGCCTGATGGGTTGGCCCAGTTGGGCCACGGCCCAGGGGGTTTTCTCTTTTTTGTTTTGTTTTCTGTTTTATAATTTCTTTTCTTGTATTTATTTTCTTTTCTATTTTAAATCATTTTAGTTTATCTAGGAATTTTATAAAAATGTGTTTATTACACCATATTTACTTATGCAAAATGTGGCACCTCCCGAACATTTTTGTTTTAAATTTTGAATCGTTGACATTAATTTGAATTTGAATTTTTAAATGGTTTGACCTAACGGTAGATTAGCAAAGTAACCGTGGTGACATGGCACCATTAGCGTGGGATTACTGTAGCATGATTATCCGGGCATTACAAAACTCCTCCACTACAAGAAATCTCGTCCCGAGATTTAGGAGGTAGAAGGAAACAGTGCGGGGTATTCATCACGCAGGCGATCCTCGCGTTCCCAGGTGGCTTCATCTTCATAATGGTGCGACCACTGGACTTTGAGGAACTTGATCGCCTTCTGACGTGTGCGGCGTTCAGCTTGGTCGAGAATGCGGACCGGATGCTCCTTATAGGAGAGGTCCTTCTGCAATTCGAGCACTTCATGATCCACTGCTCGAATTGGGTCCTTGAAGCAACGACGGAGCTGTGACACATGGAACACATCGTGAACCTAAGAAAGGTTCGGCGGAAGCTCCAGTTGGTATGCCACTTTTCCACGCCTTTCGAGAATAGTGAATGGGCCAATATATCGAGGAGCTAGTTTGCCCTTGATTCCGAAGCGGTGAGCACCCTTCATTGGTGTGACTCGAAGATAAGCCTTTTCGCCAGGTTGATAGACCATGTCTTTATGATGACGGTCATATTGACTTTTCTGACGTGACTGAGCAGTCTTGAGATTCTCACGAATAATGCGGACTTGTTCTTCGGCATGTTGGATAATATCCGGACCGAAGAGTGGACGTTCCCCAGTTTCTGACCAGTTCAGAGGGGTTCGGCACTTTCGTCCATATAACACTTCGAAGGGGGCCATCTTCAGACTAGCTTGATAGCTATTATTATAAGAGAACTCAGCATACGGGAGAGATTCCTCCCATTTCTTGCCGAAGGAAATAACACAAGCTCGAAGCATGTCTTCGAGAACTTGGTTGACGCGTTCAACTTGCCCTTGCGACTGAGGATGAAACGCAGTACTGAATGATAGATGAGTTCCCATAGCTTCTTGGAAACTTGCCTAGAATCTTGAACTGAATAAGCTGCCACGGTCTGAGCTGATAACCAATGGAATACCGTGGAGTGAAACAATCCTGGACATATAGAGCATTGCCAGCTGACTAACAGTGATCGTTTCTGTCGTGGAATTGTCACGGCAGATGTCCTCGAACTAGGACTTAGTCGTGGAGCCCTCGCAACTAGGAAGCTTAAAGGGGTTAAGCTGGACAAGGAACACGAGGGTTTATACTAGTTCGGCCCCTTACGGTGAAGGTAAAAGCCTACGTCCAGTTGAGGTGGTATTGATTAGGGTTTCGATGACCAGGGAGCTAAACTGCTATGCCTGGCTCTCGATGAGATCTTGCTTGCCCCTAAACCGCTGTCGGGTCGTCCCTTTATATAGGGAGGCTGACGCCCAGCAGCTCTCAGAGTCCCGGCCGGCTCATAAGAGTGTCCGGCTCAGACTCTCGACTACTCTTGCCTTACACTACAAGTTCTACCATAATAATGATTGTAACTACGGGCCTTAAGCCATATCCGGGTCTTAAGCCCATCTTTGGCCCACCGTCTTTAAGCTTGGCGCCGGGCTTCTGGCAATGACCATATGAGTAACCCGGCCCCTCCTGGCGGGTGACTCTAAGGTCTATATCCTCAACATTAGGCCCCAGATTGATTTGAGCCGGTTCATGTCAATCTTCCATTCCTTCGACAGAAAACCTCTGGTTTACAATTGTGTGAAGGCCATAACCCGGCGTGACGTCATCCTCTGGACTCCGGATAATCCGCCGTGACGTCATCTTCCATTAAGCCCGTTTTTTACTCCGCCAGATCCGCAACGGATCTTTACCTTTACTGTCATCCCGAAAATCGAGGCGTTTCGTGGGGAGATAACCACGCCGTGATCTCCTTGATTCTCGCGCCCACTTATGAGCTCGCCCTTATAAATAGGCCGGCCCGACGGGCCCTTCTCACTCTCCTTCCTCTGTCGTCTCCTTCCTCTCACTGTTCCCGTGCTGCTCGAGCTCCGCTGCCGTCACCACCGCGGGTCTTCTTGTCGTCACCAGCTCAGGCCGCTACATCACCCTGATTTGAGCAGAGAAACACGACGATCTCCGCGACTCCCCAGCCTCTGTAAGTCCTGGCTGCCCTATAGAACAGATCTGCAGTAGGGCTCGAGTAGTTCGTCCGTGTTCTTCGTAGTTCATCACGGGCCTCAGTAGATTTGATTTTTACTGCCTCCTTTTGATCTTAGACTTGCATAGAACCATTGCAGTGACTGTTTAGCACCCATTTTACATGCAAGCAGCTCTCTTTTTACTGCATAAGAACCTTGTTCGAGCCCAAGAACTTCTCCAGCGTCTGTTTCTAGGTCTAGAAACTTTTCTTTTGCCCGACCATTTTGATCCAAAATATTTACCGCAATGCGTGAAACCTGTTTTTCACCGTACTTAGTAAAAAACTGCCCTCATTGAGTCATGGCGGTTTACATTTCCGGCTTAAAGAAACCACGCGCCGTAGAACCTTCCGACTTAAAGGAGACCATGCACCATAGAATTTTCCGGCTCATCTGTGATAAGACCGTAGACAATCGAATTACTCTCAATACTTCAGGCGGCTTAAATAGCCCAGTGCACTTAGATATATGTCATTAGTCCCCTTCATAAGCCGCCACCTTAAACCTTGACTTGTAAGTCTCCTCCGGCTCATTATTAAACCGGACATTTTTCCCTGTATCATAGGCTTCCAACAGTCACAATGCCTCCCAAAGCTCCTAAAGCCTCCATCACTTGCAACTGGATGAGGTCCAATGTCACCAACGAGACGTTAGCAGATTTTGTCAAGTCTCGCTATCTGCCCAAGAAGGACGTCATGTCCTACCGTGCCCCCGACCCATCAGAGGAGAGACCACAGCCAAGGGACGGGGAGGTGGTCATTTTTGCGGATCACATGAGTCGGGGCTTCGCACCGCTCGGCTCAAAGTTTTTCAGAGACGTTCTGAATTTCTTCGATCTGCGGCCTCAGGACATAGGACCCAACTCAGTGTCCAATATCTGCAACTTCCAAGTGTTCTGCGAGGTTTACCTTGGAGAAGAACCCAGTCTGCTGCTCTTCAGAGAGCTTTTCTATTTAAACCGCCAGAACGGGTGCGCCAACGGGCCAAGTTTGGAGCTAGGCGGCATCTCCATCCAGCGGCGCAGGGACTGCCTTTTCCCTTACGCAGAGCCGCCGAGCCACCCCAAAGACTGGAATCTGACGTGGTTTTACTGCCAAGACACGTCGCCGGCTGATGAGAGTCCGTTGCCCGGCTTTCGCCCCTCGCGTCTGGAGCCGACTCACCCACTGTCAGACAAGCTGACTCAAGCGGAGCGCCAACCTCTGCTCCCCACCATCAACAAGATCAAGGCTCTCCTGGGCCATGGTCTGAACGGAATCGATCTGGTCCGGGTCTGGATCTCGTGGCAGGTGATCCCATTGAGCCGCCGCCCCGGCTTAATGTGTGAGTACACGGGCCAAAAGGATGACCCCCAGAGACACAGCCGCAACGATCTTCCTGAAGATGTTACAGAGGAGATGACCAAGGCTATCTTGAACGAGAGCCTGGCAGACTGCGGAAGGACCGGGCTAGCCCTCTTCTGCAAGACCAACCCAGCCCCAGCGGTAAGTCGCTGATCTGAACATCTTATCTGCATATAACTTTCATCTGAATCGTTTTAAGAAATCATCATTGTATTTTTCAGGCTGATGATAAGTTCTGGCGGGTCAAATATGACCATGAGGAGGCCAAGAAGGCCAGAAAGGCGAAGAAAGCCGCCAAGAAAGCCACTCCCCGCAAGAAGGGAAGTAGGCCAACTGCTTCGGAGCTGATGCAACTAAGCGACAGCTCCGAGTCAGAGGTAACCCCTGAACCTATAAGCTCTTTGTTATATTTATTGTTTATTTCTGTCCGCCTTACCAATACTTGTTCATCAACAGGATGACACCGGAGCCAGTAACCCGGTGGTTGAAGAGGTAATGTCACTTTCCTCCGACTCGGAGCCCTTGCCAAGGCTGAAAGTCCGAAGGGTAATCCGGAAAGTAAGCTTTTCCAATCCTTTAGCTTATCAAGATCCTCAATTTATTTTGAAGAGACAGGTTCATGAAAGTCGGTGGCACACCCGGACCGACAAACACACCGACCTCTCCTCCGGGTTACCTGACGCATCGAGGAAATGCCGGACCGAGGTGATCTCAAAATTGTACACTTTTCATCCTTTGGCAGGTATTATACGTCAACCGCTCAACTCTTCTGACTCAAATTATCAGGAAACCTCCCCCTCTTCTGGCGACTCTATGCAGTCAAGCCTGCCGGCTTTCAAGACCGCGCTCGGGTAATGATAATCACCTCATGTTGTATTTTATTTTTACTTACACTATTGTGCTTATCCTCTCTGTCTTTTCAGTGCCCAGGCCAAGCTCACCAAGAGGGCGAAGAAGTCCAAGCCGGTCGATGAGCCGGACTTGCCTGAGCCAGAGGCAGCCGCTCAAGAGCCGCCAGCTGCCTCTGCACCCGAGGCCGCTGCCCCAACCACCAAGGCAACTGCAGAAGCTTTTGTTAACCCGGAGGCCTCCAGCTCAGCTCAACCAGCAGATGACCCGGACGTGGTAATTACCCGGACGGAGTTTGTTGAGCCGGGGAGACCTACCGCGCTGGCCAAGTGCTCCGCGAAAGGGGAGCTGCTAGAGTCCCGCCGGGTTAACCTGGACCTCACTGACTACTCCAATTTGAACATTGGAGAGATCGTCTCCGGCTTCGTTAGCCAAGTGCACAAGAGCCGGGACGCAGAGATTGCCATGGTGACCCAGATCCAACAGAAATCTGAGGTATTAGTCTTCTGTCCTCTTACTTACTGCATAGTTACCTTTACCATGCTAGCCCCCAAGTCGACGACTTATGATTGAATATGTTGTAGACTTAGGTTCCGGCTTACCCAATTGAACCGGCAATTTGTAGATAGAAACGTTCAATATGCATTAGCCCCCAAGTGCCAAGTGTCTTTGCTTGGAAAACGCTTGGGACTTTAAATTTGTATAGTAACTGTTCATGCCATAACCCGGAAATTTATGCAGGCTGCTGGCAAGAAGCTTGAGGCTGACCTCGCTGATCTCAAGAACCGGCTGAAGATGCAAGAGATGGAGACCCGGAAGGCAAATGCCAAATTTGTGTCCAGCATTGCCGCGCAAGAGAAGCTGAAGACGGAGTTTGACGCTGAGCGGAAGGCATGGGCCGAAGAGAAGGCCGCATTGGTTAACCGGGCTGAACAGGCGGAGAAGGCTCTCTCCGAGAAGACCGCCGAGCTCTCCGGCCTAAAGCGCCAAGTGTCCCAGATGGTGGCCGCAATCTTCGGTAAGTCGTCTCACCGGCTTTCATCAAGTTTAGAATTTTTATATCTCATAATTCATCCTTGTCGGCGGCTTATCTGACTCTGTTAAACAGGTCCCAGAAGTGCCAACCTCAACCAGAGTGTGGTAACCAAGCTGAAGGCCGTGTATACCCTGGTGGAGCAACTCTACACCGGGTCACAGCGTGCCTTGGCTGTGGTGGCCCTATCCAACGAGGTGCCGACTCATCTGGCGGAAGTCCTTCGCCGGCTTGCTGTTCTGCCTCAACGGATCCAAGAGCTGCGACGGGCCTCTGCAAGAGCCGGAGCGATCACTGCGCTGAGCCGGGCCAAGGCGTTCCTGCCAGAGTTAGACCCGGCGGACATCGCCCTTGGCTATCCAAGCCTGAAGGAAGACGGCTCCGCTTTCGATCAGAAGGACTTCACAGCTTGCGTGAAAGCCGTACGCCCGGTGGCCACTCTGATTGGCAATGATACAGATCTGACTAAGTATCAGCCGGGCTACGATGCAGAAAATCAGAGGATCCCTATCCGCGCTATGAAGCCCTCAACTTGATCCCGCCGGCTCGTCAGCACACCTTCGCCCCGGAGATTGACCTGGCCGGGTTAATTGACGAGGAAGCCCAATTCGAAGCTCTCAGCGGCATCGACTGGAAGTCATCAACTTTCCAGGTCTTGGGATCAGCCGGAGGAGAAGAGAGGAACGAGCCGGAGACTTCAACTCAGCAAGCGTCGTAACTCGGCTGGCGGCTTATCAAACAACGCCTCACCCTTTTGGACTCAATGAGTCTTGTAATAGAGTAGAACCAATACTTTATCTTTGTCGTGCCATCGTGCACGCCTTGAATGCTGAAGACTCTTGAAGTTGTCTCCTTTATGTTTCTCCGGGTCATAATTAATCATTTGTGTTCCTTACTCTCAAAATAGTTGCCTTTAACTATCCTGCAGAGAAAGACAAATCACAAGCCTCGAGGTGGCTTATCGCCCTGAGAATCATAGGTTTTAGATAACCCGGAATATGAATCAAAAAGGACTGGTCTTCAATGATATCCTGAATACAGCCGTAATAACATACTTAGCAGCCTGCAAGCATACTTCCGGCTTAGATAACCCGGGTAGTAAGTACCGCAATTCCGGTTTACCTGTCTTAATAATACCCATTGTGTTCAGCTAATACTGTAAACCAAAGTTAAGCCGGCAAAGTGAGACCCGGCCGTACACACTTGGAAATAATCAGACGGAACTTGCTATAAAGCAGAGGAACTTAGGGGCTTCCGGTTTGAATACGACCAGAGACCCGGCCCAAAGGGGTTATGCTAGGATTCGAATACGATCATATAGCCCCCAGTGGGTGTGGCGATGCCAATCAAGAGGGTATCGACAGTTATGTTCTCTTTGGTTCGAATATGGCCCATGTTTGAACAGGAAGCCCCCAAGTGACCTTATTGCCTGCGGCTAGATTCGAATACGATCATAAGCCGGATCCTCCTTCAGATTATCATGTAATCTTGCAATGAAAACAACACGTGCACATATGGAGGAGAAAAAAGGACAAAGGTCCTGCCTTATTGCTTATCATAATATATACATGACTTAAAGAAATATGTACATCATGAGAGCCGGTGGCTCAAGTGTAGTAAGGCCGAAGCTGAGCTATGTTCCACGGCCGACGGGTTTCTTCCTCCGACTTACGTGAATCTTTGTGCTCCCGAATGTCAATGAGGTAATATGACCCGTTATGCAAATTCTTGCTGACCACAAAGGGCCCTTCCCAAGGCGGGGATAACTTGTGCGCGTCTGTTTGATATTGGATGAGCCGGAGCACCAGATCGCCTTCCTGGAAGACCCGGGACTTAACCCGGCGACTATGATAACGGCGCAGGTCTTGTTGGTAAATCGCTGAGCGAGCTGCTGCCACATCACGCTGTTCGTCCAACAAGTCAAGAGCATCTTGGCGCGCTTGTTCATTATCCGCCTCAACGTAAGCCGCCACTCGAGGCGAGTCATGACGGATGTCACTGGGGAGGACTGCTTCTGCTCCACAAACCATGAAGAAAGGCGTAAAGCCTGTAGACCTGTTAGGAGTAGTGTTAATGCTCCATAGCACGGAGGGCAATTCCTCCACCCAACAACCCGGCGTCCGTTGCAAAGGGACCAAAAGCCGGGGCTTGATGCCCTTCAGAATCTCCTGATTAGCTCTCTCAGCTTGACCATTGGATTGAGGATGAGCAACTGAGGAAACATCAAGTCGGATATGCTCTCGTTGACAAAACTCTTCCATGGCGCCCTTGGATAGATTGGTGCCATTGTCAGTTATAATGCTGTGCGGAAAACCAAAGCGAAAGATCACCTTCTTCATGAAGTGAACTGCTGTGGCTGCATCACACTTGCTAACTGGCTCTGCTTCTACCCACTTGGTAAATTTGTCAACTGCCACCAAAAGGTGGGTCTTCTTGTCCTTGGATCTTTTGAAAGGCCCAACCATATCAAGCCCCCAGACCGCAAAGGGCCAAGTAATTGGGATCATCCTCAGCTCCTGAGCCGGCACATGAGCCCGCCGTGAGAACCTTTGGCAACCATCACATTTACTGACCAAGTCCTCCGCATCAGCATGAGCCGTCAGACAATAAAAACCATGACGAAAAGCCTTGGCCACAAGAGACTTTGAGCCGGCGTGATGGCCACAATCCCCTTCATGAATCTCACGCAAGATCTCTTGACCTTCCTCAGGGGAGACACAACGCTGGAATGCTCTTGTAACACTGCGGTGACGCAACTCGCCATTGATAACAATCATTGACTTAGCCCGCCGGGTTATCTGTCAGGCCAAGGTTTCATCCTCAGGCAACTCTCCCCGGGTCATGTAAGCCAGATAGGGCATTGTCCAGTCCGGTATGATGTGAAGAGCCGCCACCAGCCGTGCCTCCGGGTCAGGGACAGCCAAGTCTTCCTCTGTAGGCAACTTAACAGAAGGGTTATACATGACATCCAGGAAAGTATTAGGCGGCACCGGCTTTCGCTGAGAGCCCAGCCGGCTTAAAGCATCAGCCGCCTCGTTCTTCCTGCGATCGATGTGTTCCACTTGGTAACCCTGAAAGTGCCCAGCAATGGCATCAACTTCGCGGCGATAAGCCGCCATGAGAGGGTCCTTGGAATCCCACTTTCCTGATACTTGTTGAGCCACCAAGTCTGAGTCGCCGAAGCACCTTACCCGGCTCAAGCTCATCTCTTTAGCCATCCAAAGACCATGGAGCAAAGCCTCGTACTCAGCCGCGTTGTTAGTGCAAGGAAACATCAACTGTAGCACATAATGAAACTTGTCACCTTTAGGGGAAGCCAATACGACTCCAGCCCCCGAGCCCTCCAACTGCCTGGACCCATCAAAGTGTATAGTCCAATATGTGTTGTCCGGCTTTTGCTCGGGCACTTGTGACTCTGTCCAATCATTGATGAAATCCACCAAGGCCTGAGACTTAACAACAGTGCGTGGCACGTATTTGAGACCATGAGGTCCGAGCTCTATGGCCCACTTAGCCACTCTCCCTGTGGCCTCTCTGTTTTGAATGATATCACCAAGAGGGGCAGAACTGACCACAGTGATGGGATGACCCTGGAAATAATGCTTAAGCTTCCGGCTCGCCATGAACACACCATAAACAAGCTTCTACCAATGCGGATACCGCTGCTTGGACTCAATGAGCACTTCGCTGACATAGTAAACCGGCCGCTGAACCGGATGCTCCTTACCCTCTTCCTTGCGCTCCACCACCACGGCCACACTGACGGCTCGTGTGTTAGCAGCCACATATAGCAATAGGGGCTCCTTATCAACCGGAGCAGCAAGGACTGGGGGCTCTGCCAGCTGCTTCTTCAAATCCTCAAAGGCAGTATTAGCTGCATCATTCCAGACAAAGTTATCAGTTTTCTTCATCAACTGATACAATGGCATGGCCTTCTCACCCAAACGGCTTATAAACCGGCTTAAAGCAGCGATGCGACCCGCCAAGTGCTGAACATCATTTATACACGCCAGCTTAGCCAGGGAGGTGATGGCCTTGATCTTCTCCGGGTTAGCTTCAATGCCTCTGTCAGAAACCAAGAAACCCAAGAGTTTGCCTGCAGGAACACCAAAAACACACTTGGTCGGGTTAAGCATCATCTTGTAAACCCGGAGATTATCAAAGGTTTCTCTCAAATCATCTATCAGGGTTTCCTCTTTTATAGATTTAACCACAATATCGTCCACATAAGCATGAACATTGCGCCCAATCTGCTTATGAAGACAGTTCTGCACGCAACGCTGATAAGTCGCCTGTGCACACTTGAGTCCAAAGGGCATGGACACATAGCAGAAGGCTCCAAAAGGAGTAATGAACGCCGTCTTCTCCTGGTCCTTAACTGCCATTTTAATCTGATGATATCCGGAATAAGCGTCCAGGAAACTTAAGCGCGCACAACCGGCCGTAGCATCAATGATTTGATCAATACGGGGAAGGGCAAAAGGATCAGCCGGACACGCCTTGTTTAAGTCCGTGTAGTCCACACACATCCGCCAAGTGCCGTTCTTCTTGAGCACGAGCACCGGGTTAGCTAACCACTCTGGGTGAAAGACTTCAAAAATAAACCCGGCCGCCAAGAGCCGGGCCACCTCTTCACCAATAGCTTTCCTCCTCTCCTCATTGAACCGCCGAAGGAACTGCCTGACCGGCTTAAATTTCGGATCAACATTGAGAGTGTGCTCAGCGAGTTCACTAGGTACACCTGGCATGTCAGAAGGTTTCCATGCGAAGATGTCCCTATTCTCACGGATGAACTCGATGAGCGCGCTTTCCTATTTCGGATCCAGATTGGCACTGATGCTAAACTGCTGAGATGAATCTTCTGGAACAAAATCAACAAGCTTAGTTTCATCAGCCGACTTAAATTTCATCGCCGGCTCATTCTCCGTAGTCGGCTTTTTTAGAGAGGTCATATCTGTTGGGTCAACATTGTCTTTGTAAAACTTCAACTCCTCTGTTGCACAAACAGATTCTGCATAAGCCGCATCGCCTTCCTCACACTCCAGAGCCACTTTCCGGCTGCCGTGAACCATAATGGTCCCATTGTGACCCGGCATCTTGAGTTGTAAGTACACATAACACGGCTGTGCCATGAACTTGGCGTAAGCCGGCCGTCCAAATATAGCATGGTATGGACTTCTTATCTTGACCACCTCAAAGGTCAATTTCTCCACCCTGTAGTTGTTCTCATCTCCAAAGGCCACTTCCAACTCAATCTTGCCGACTGGATAAGCCGACTTACGAGGTACCACACCGTGGAAAATAGTGTTGGACTGGCTGAGGTTCTTGTCAATCAACCCCATACGACGGAATGTCTCATAATAGAGGATGTTGATGCTGCTGCCTCCATCCATGAGCACCTTAGTGAACTTGTATCCTCCCACCTGAGGAGCCACCACTAAGGCCAAGTGACCCGGATTGTCCACCCGGGGAGGGTGATCCTCCCTGCTCCACACTATAGGCTGCTCAGACCACCGCAAGTAGCGTGGAACCGCCGGCTCAACAGCATTCACAGCCCTCTTATGAAGCTTCTGATCTCGCTTACACAGACTAGTGGTAAACACATGATACTGTCCACCGCTAAGCTGCTTTGGATTGGTCTGATAACCCCCTTGCTACTGTTGATGACCCTGGCCAGACTGTTGACTAAAGCCCCCTTGACCCTTCTGAGGATTAGAATTTGAGCCACCGCCCGGGCCATGAAAGCCGCCGGCGCCTGAGCCGCCGCCCGGGCCATTGTAATTCTTAAAGGCCTTCATGATTGCACAATCCTTCCATAGATGAGTCGCTGGCTGCTCTCTAGAGCCATGCCTTGGACAAGGCTCATTCAATAGTTGCTCCAGCGTCGGGCCTGACCCGCCGCCTCGGGGAGGGGGCCTCCCCTTGCGTCGCTGGTTATTACCTTGTGAGCTGGCGTTGGCTACAAACTCTAGGCTGCCATCGGCCTTGCGCTTGCCTCCTCTTTGGTTACCCGGGTTATGCTGAGAACCCTTGCCATTTCCATTCTTCTTTCCCTTCCCTGCCCTTTCATCATCTGAAGGGGGATCCTTGGTACCATCAGAATCGGCGTACTTGACAAGAGCCGCCATTAGTGTACCCATATCATTGCAGTCGCGCTTAAGCCGCCCGAGTTTCATCTTCAGGGGCACGAAGCGACAATTCTGTTCCAACATTAAGACTGCAGAGCCGGCATCCATCTTATCTGATGAATGTATGATCTCCTTGACCCGGCGAACCCAATGCGTCGTGGATTCACCCTCCTGCTATTTACAGTTAGTCAAGTCCACAATTGACATAGACTGCCTACAGGTATCCTTGAAGTTTTGGATGAACCGGGCTTTCAGCTCAGCCCAAGACCCGATGGAATTCGGTGGTAGCCCTTTCAACCAAGTGCGGGCAGTCCCATCCAACATCATGGTGAAGTACTTGGCCATTGCCACCTCACTGACCTCCAGTAGTTCCATGGCCATCTCGTAACTCTCGATCCAGGCTGCGGGTTGTAAGTCAGCTGTGTAATTAGGCACCTTCCTAGGGCCCTTGAAGTCCTTGGGTAGACGTTCATTGCGGATAGCTGGCACCAAACAAG
The DNA here is from genome assembly GCF_018294505.1 of Triticum aestivum. Lineage (NCBI taxonomy): Eukaryota > Viridiplantae > Streptophyta > Magnoliopsida > Poales > Poaceae > Triticum > Triticum aestivum. The sequence goes on from NC_057799.1 coordinate 402,183,451, forward strand.
GGACACCCCCAGTCCTGGTAGGGATACCCGCGTCGACGGAAGTCGTCGGATAAGCCGGGGGAGTCTGGTAAGCCGTCAACTGGGGCACCTGCTCCGCCTCTTGCCGCGCTCTGTCCTGGTCTGCTGCATGAAAGGCTCCATTATGAGCCGGGCCACAGCCAGGGGGCGGGTCATGGCGTCGGACGTTACTTGAGCCGGTCGCCGAGACCATGTGCCTGCTGTAACTCGGGCTCCGGCCTGGACGAGGGGTCGAGTGGATCCTGTCCCGGCTGTTGGAGTACGCCTCTTGCTGCGCCAGTGCTGTCTGAAGGAGTTCCCTGACCCGGCGGGTTTCAATAGCCGTCGGAGAGTCGCCGTCAACTGGGAGAGCCGCCAGCCGGGCTGCCGCGGCGACCATGTTCTCCAGTGGGTTATTATAATGACCCGGGGGTATTGGCACGTATTGAGGCGGGCAGGGGACACCTGGGGAGGCCCCATCACTATTGGCTGAATAGGGGTCCCAGACCCGGGCACTATGACCCCTGGCGGGTTACTAGACCCTGCACCTGGCGTGTTGAAGAGGTTACGTGGATCGTAAACCGGAGGGAGTCGAGATTGGGCCTTTTGATGCCTCCTTCTCATGACTTCATTGGACGCGTTCTGATCCATCGTGAGCCGGAAGGACTGCGCTTGAATCAACTGGGTTTGGGTGTCGAGAGCCGCCCTTTCCGCGGCCATTCTGATCCCTTCCGCTGCCAGATCCTCCTTAGCTTTCACCAGATCCAATTTTAACTGCGCCACCTCCGCATCATGCTGAGCTTGATCCGCCGGGTCAACCGTGGCGGTTAACAGGGCCGTCATCTTGTCCGTGAGATCCATCAACACCTGAGCCGGCGAGGGCACCGGGTTTCCCGCTCTAGCAGCAGGGTTCTGAACAGGCTGTGCACCGGCCATAAAGACTCCAACCTGACTTGGCGGCTCAAACGGGTCCGGAATACTGTCACCATCGGAACAACCCATGAGCCTGCCATCTTGAAGTTGATACAACGAGTTTGACTCATCGGTGGACGACTCGCCGTCAGAGCCGGCGGCCGCCTCATCACCAGATCCAGATCGATCAGAGGGCCCTCCATGGATACATCCCACAAAAGCATGCCTTAAGGCAGGCCGGGCCCGGGCGGGTCGTGCACGCTGAGCCGTCTCGATGAGATCGGCGCAGAGATCCGGCTCAGGGCCCGACTCACCAATCTTGCCAATGAAAACATGAATTCCGCCGAAGGGGACCCGGTACCCGTACTCAATTGAGCCGGCGTCGGGGCCCCAGTTTGCATCGTCGATGTAGAGCTTGCCGCGATGACTCTTGGTCATCCGGCCCACAGCGTATCCCTGGAGCCCTTCGAAGCTGCCCTTCAAGAACTCAAATCCACCGTGCGCTGGCCCCACGGTGGGCGCCAACTGTCGTGGAATTGTCACGGCAGATGTCCTCGAACTAGGACTTAGTCGTGGAGCCATCGCAACTAGGAAGCTTAAAGGGGTTAAGCGGGACAAGGAACACGAGGGTTTATACTGGTTCGGCCCCTTACGGTGAAGGTAAAAGCCTACGTCCAGTTGAGGTGGTATTGATTAGGGTTTCGATGACCAGGGAGCTAAACTGCTATGCCTGGCTCTCGATGAGATCTTGCTTGCCCCTAAACCGCTGCCGGGTCGTCCCTTTATATAGGAAGGCTGACGCCCAGCAGCTCTCAGAGTCCCGGCCGGCTCATAAGAGTGTCCGGCTCGGACTCTCGACTACTCTTGCCTTACACTACAAGTTCTACCATAATAATGATTGTAACTATGGGCCTTAAGCCATATCCGGGTCTTAAGCCCATCTTTGGCCCACCGTCTTTAAGCTTGGCGCCGGGCTTCTGGCAATGACCATATGAATAACCCGGCCCCTCCTGGCGGGTGACTCTAAGGTCTATATCCTCAACAGTTTGTTTGACCGCCAGGAAATGTGCAACTTTGGAAAGCCGGTCAATGACGACAAGAATAGCATCATTACCTTTCTGTGATTTGGGAAATCCAGTGACGAAGTCCATCTCAACATGGTCCCATTTCCATTCAGGAATAGAGATAGGTTGCGGAGTTCCAGCAGGCGTTTGATGTTCTGCTTTGATACGACGGCAAACGTCACACTCAGCAACATAACGAGCAATGTCTTGCTTCATATTAGACCACCAGAATCTCTGACGGATGTCTTGGTACATCTTTGTACTACAAGTATGGATACATAGAGGCGTATCATGAGCTTCTTTCATAACTTCCTGTGTCATATCCAGGTTTTTCTCTGCACATGGCACCACTAGGCAGCCCTTGAAGTACAAAGTGCCATCTTCAGCAATAGTGAAGAATGAGGGCTTTCCTTCTGCAAGGTAGCGCTTAATCTTGTGGGCTTCAGAGTCATATCCCTGTATTCTCTTGATGGAGTCCAAGAGATCTGGTTCGACGGCCAGGGTATTGAGGGAACCCTGGGAAACAACACGGAGATTCATCTTGCGAAACTCCTTAGGAGGGGGAGCGAGTGCACCCGGCGGAACAATATGGAGGTTCAGCTTCCTGAATTCTTCAACAAGTGAGGGCTGAACTTTGTGAACCTGGAGGTGGTTGCAGTAAGACTTGCGGCTCAAGGCATCAGCCATTACATTAGCCTCGCCTGCCGTATAGGAAATACCCAAGGCAAAGTCTGCAACGAGCTCCATCCATCTCTGCTGACGGAGGTTCAGGTCTGGCTGAGTAAACAGATACTTCAGACTTTGGTGGTCAGTGAAGATCTCGCAACGATTACCGAGAAGGTAATGTCGCCACTGCTTCAGCGCATGAATGACAGCAGCAAGTTCGAGGTTGTGAACTGGGTAGTTCTCTTCGTGAGGGCGCAATTGCCGAGAGGCATAGGCAATCACTTTGCGGTCTTGCATTAGGACACAGCCTAATCCTTGACGGGAAGCGTCGCAGTAAATGACGAAGTCCTTCTTAGTATCAGGTGGAGCTAGAACTGGGGCAGAAGTCAACTTGTCTTTGAGTGCCTGGAAACTTTCCTGACATTTGTCTGTCCATTGGAACTTGACGCCCTTATGCAATAGGTTAGTCAGAGGCCTGGCGATCTTGGAGAAGTTCTCGACGAATCAATGGCAATAGCTGGCGAGACCGAGGAAACTTCTGACTTGCTTAACGTTCTTGGGAGGAGTCCAATCAAGGATAGCCTGGACTCGTTCAGGGTTGACGGCAATACCATCCTTAGAGATGACATGCCCAAGATAGGTTACTTCGGGTAGCCAGAATTCACATTTAGAGAACTTGGCATGTAGTTGATGCTCTCGTAGCTTTTCCAGCACAAGCCGAAGATGTTCAGCATGTTCTTCGTTCTTGGAAAATACCAGGATATCATCCAGATAAACCACGACGAACTTGTCGAGGTAATCCATGAATATATAGTTCATCAGATGAGAGAAGGTGGCTGGAGCATTGGTTAAACCGAAAGACATGACGGTGTACTCGTATGAACCATATCGAGTCACGAAGGCGGTCTTTGGGATATCCTCTTCGCGAACACGGATCTGGTGGTAACCCAACCTCAAGTCGAGCTTAGAGAACACTGATGAACCCGCCAGTTGATCATACAGATCATTGATCCGAGGAAGAGGGTATTTATTCTGAATGGTAGCTTGGTTTATAGGACGGTAGTCTTGAACTAATCGGTTTGTCCCATCCTTCTTCTTGACAAAGAGAGAAGGTGCTCCCCAAGGAGAGCAACTTGGGCGAATGAATCCTTTGCGAAGAGATTTGTCGATTTCCTCCTTAAGCTCAAGGAGTTCATGCGGTGGCATTTTGTAGGGTCGCTTGGCTATAGGAGTGGTGCCTGGTTTCAAGTCGATGATGAATTCGACAACTCTAGCAGGGGGAATCCCTGGAAGTTCTTCAGGGAAGACGTCGAGGAATTCACGCACGACGGGAATGTTTTCAATGCCCTCGAGTGGTGCAGCATTCAATGCATTCAATGCATAGAGTCTGGCCTCGGCATTTTGCACCAGATGAGCTTGGTAAGCAACTATTTCATCTGAAGGGTGTAGCAGATGGACGGTCTTAGTGGCGCAAACGATTGGAGCAGTATGCGCTTTCAACCAATACATCCCCAAAATGAGGTCGATGTTAGACGACTTCAGGATAATGGGAGAGGCATAAAATTCCAGCCCTTCGATTTCCACGGGGACGTCGATGCCAACCAGGGAGGTTTGACACTGTCCCACGGGGGTTTTGACCAATACCGAGGTGTTCATCTCCTCACATTTAACATCGTGCTTGTATGCAAAATCTTCTGACATGAATGAATGCGATGCACCTGTATCAAATAAAACGGATGCTGGTACTGAATTTACGAGGAGTGTACCCATCACAGTAGCAGGCTGGTCTTGAGCTTCGCTCAGATCAACGTGGTTGGCATGAGCACGACCATAAGACTTAGCATTGTTGTTGCAGGGCTGGTTGTTACCACGGCCAGCTGCGGGAAGGGCAAGTTGATTCTGATTGCAGTCCCTGGCACGGTGACCTGGTTATCCACACTTGTAGCACAGACCATTATTGGGAGTGGGAATAGGAGCTTGGGATGGTGGGCTGGAAGTCTTGACTGCCTAGATGGTGGTGGAGGTAGACGAGGTGCAGCATAGGTCTGCCTTGGGGCAGATGCATTTGGACGGTACATGCTGTTCGGGATCCATATCTTACGCTTCTGTGAGGGCAGGCCCGAAGATGAGCCCGTGTCACGGTTGCGCCTGTGAGAGCTCTGGTATTCCTGCAGACCAGTTTCGACATTGATGGCCTTGTTCACCAAGGTGGCGAAATCAGCAAAATCATGCACTAGCAGTGCGAGCTTGATGTCAGCTTGAAGGCCATCATGGAACTTCTCCTGTCTGCGTGCATCAGTTGCAATGTCCTCTTCAGCATAGCGAGACAAGTCCAGAAACTCCCGCTGATAAGCTTCAACAGTTTTGTTGCCTTGGGTGAGGTTGCGGAACTCACGCTTCTTCCGGTCCATGACTCCCTGAGGAATAAAGCGGGCACGAAAAGCAGCTTGGAAGTCTGGCCAGGTGATGATTGTTCCAGCTGGCAGAGTACGCCTGTGGCTGTCCCACCATTGAGCTGCGGGTCCCTTCAGGAAGAAGGAAGCAAAGGTGACATAGTTGGCAGGGGCTACATCGGTAGACTCCATCTCATAGGTGATGTCACGGAGCCAGTCATCAGCATCCAGAGGCTGAGTTGAACTGCGGTACACAGTTGGATTGAGGCGCATGAAATCCTGCAGAGTTACTGGGGTTGGTTGCTGGTCCATATTGGGGCGAGGAAACTGAGCCATCATATTTTTCATGAATTGGCGGTTCAGTTTGAACTGTTGGATCATACCAGCCATGTACTCAGGTGGTGGTGGGGCATTGCCACCACTACCACGACCACCTGGTCTAACCATCCTGCTAATATATAACAGGGGTAGTTCAGCATTGAGAAATTTGCAAAGACAAGAATCATTCATGATGAAACATGCATAATGAAAGGAGCACGATAGCTACTACATAGTAGTCGGCATAACTTACAAAAGGGGTCATGCATAGAGTTCAGTACACAGAGTTCGGTATATAGACTAAAACAACATAGGCGGCACACAGGCTCGCGGCGAATGCATCTAACACTAACAAGCAAGCCTACATCAGTCCCAAGAGGTACTGTGGAGGTAGGTGTAGCCTGAAAGCTGGTAGTGTCGCATCGGGAACTCCACGTCAGCAACCAGGGGTCCGCGAATACTCTGGTGCAGAACCTGACGCTCAGGTGGCAGAAGAGGTCCAAGTGCGGGAGAGTGGCCTCCCACATCTGGCCAGCCGACACCCTGAGGCATCATAGTCCTGGCTGGGTAGATCGCAGAACGGGGCAGCTCCCTAGATCGGACAAAGGGGTGCAACAGCGTCAGAGCACGGTAAAGGTGCTGACGGGTGGTGTACAACTCGTGGCGAAGAGCTCGGTTAGCTCGATCCAGCCCATCAGCATGCAGAACCAGGTTCTGATGGTAGAAGGGCTCTCGGGTGACAGTGGAGTAGGCAGCAGTATAGTATCCCTCCGCACCAACATCAGATGCGATAGCAATGTGCCTGAAAGGGGAGGTGTCCAACTCTCGATACTCTCCACGAAGACGTGTCAGAGCAGCATAAGCAGCATCGTGGACGGCCATATCGATGGTCACTCCAACACCATGAGCGGTGTGCAGCACAATAGTGGAGTCATACTCCCGCGAGTAGAGGTGGACGATGGCACAGTACTGCTCCTGGTTAAAGTCCTGGTACTCCTCGTAGACGGTGTACTCAGGGTGCCAGCGATAACCCAGATAGGTCATCATCTCAGCTAGCACAGCAGGTGATCCCGAGGCACCAATGGCCGTCGTGTGGCGCACGACCTGCCTCGTGGGTTCCATCTGAAAGCAAAGACGTTTCAAAGGAGTCAAATGACAGTGTGTGAATTGTTCAAAATACTATTCTAAGAAACAACTATGGCTTATCCAACTTTGGGGTGAATACGGTCACGGGATCCTAGTGTTAGAGTTAGTAAATTCGATTAACCCGAGTAGAAGAGAGTTCAGAGTCCCAGAGTAAAGGTCGAGGAATAAAAGATCCTAGTACCACCCAATGGCGACGTGGGCCCGTAAGACACACAACCATGTTAGTAAAAGTTTTGTAATGTCTAGACTCGACTTCGGCCAAGGAGTGTGGAAAGGGGGATTCCTACAGGCAGTCGGCTCTGATACCAACTTGTGACGCCCCCGATTTGACCGTACACTAATCATGCACGCAAACGTGTACGATCAAGATCAGGGACTCACGAGAATATATCACAACACAACTCTAAAACATAAATAAGTCATACAAGCATCATAATACAATCCAGGGGCCTCGAGGGCTCGAATACAAGTGCTCGAGCATAGACGAGTCAGCGGAAGCAACAATATCTGAGTACAGACATAAGTTAAACAAGTTTGCCTTAAGAAGGCTAGCACAAACTGGGATACAGATCGAAAGAGGCGCAGGCCTCCTACCTGGGATCCTCCTAACTACTCCTGGTCGTCGTCAGCGGGCTGCGCGTAGTAGTAGGCACCTCCAGTGTCGTAGGAGTCGACGTCGATGGTGGCATCTGGCTCCTGGACTCCAACATCTGGTTGCGACAACCAGGTAGAAAGGAAAGGGGGAAAAGAGGGAGAGAAGCAACCGTGAATACTCATCCAAAGTACTCGCAAGCAAGGAGCTACGCTACATATGCATGGGTATATGTGTAAAGGGCCATATCGGTGGACTGAACTGCAGAATGCCAGAATAAGAGGGGGATAGCTAATCCTGTTGAAGACTACGCTTCTGGCAGCCTCCATCTTGCAGCATGTAGAAGAGAGTAGATTGAGGTCCTCCAAGTAGCATCGCATAGCATAATCCTACCCGGCAATCCCCTCCTCGTCGCCCTGTTAGAGAGCAATCACCGGGTTATATCTGGCACTTGGAAGGGTGTGTTTTATTATGTATCCGGTTCTAGTTGTCATAAGGTCAAGGTACAACTCCGGGTCGTCCTTTTACCGAGGGACACGGCTATTCGAATAGATAAACTTCCCTGCAGGGGTGCACCACATAACCCAACACGCTCGATCCCATTTGGCCGGAAACACTTTCCTGGGTCATGCCCGGCCTCGGAAGATCAACACGTCGCAGCCCCACCTAGGCTCAACAAAGAGGTCAGCACGCCGGTCTAAATCTTATGCGCGCAGGGGTCTGGGCCCATCGCCCATTGCACACCTGCACGTTGCGTACGCGGCCGGAAGCAGACCTAGCCCCCTTAATACAAGTGCGAGCTTACGGTCCAATGCGGCGCGCGCCACTCAGTCGCTAACGTCAAAAAGAGCTTCGGCTGATACCACGACGCCGAGTGCCCATAACTGTTCCTGCGTAGTTGGTTAGTACGTATAGACCAAATGGCCAGACTCAGATCAAATACCAAGAACTCGTTAAGCGTGGTATTATTAAGTATCCGCGGACGCCGACCAGGGCCAGGCCCACCTCTCACCTAGGCGGTCTCAACCTGCCCTGTCGCTCCGCCACAAAGTAACAGTCGGGGGCCGTCAGGATCCCAGGCCCACCTCTACGGGGATGGAGCCACTTGTCCTTTCAGCCCTCTCATCAGAATCACTTGCGGGTACTCAACGAGCCGACCCGACTTTAGTCACCACATGTGTCATGTATATAAAGTATATAGTATATACCCGTGATCACCTCCCGAAGTGATCACGGCCCAGTAGTATAGCATGGCAGACGGACAAGAGTGTAGGGCCACTGATGGAACACTAACATCCTATACTAGGAAGTAGGATAGCAGGTAAGGGTAACAACTGTAGCAACAATGACAGGCTATGCAACAGAATAGGATTAACCGAAAGCAGTAACATGCTACACTACTCTAATGCAAGCAGTATAGAGAAGAATAGGCGATATATGGTGATCAAGGGGGGGCTTGCCTGATTGCTCTGGCAAGAAGGAGGGGTCGTCAACAGCGTAGTCGGTCGGGGCAGCAGTAGCGACAGTCTCGTAGTCTACCGGAGAGAAGAGGGGGAAGAAACAGTGAATACAATGCAAACATAAGCATGACGATGCGTGACATGACAATGAGCGGTGCTAGGTGTGCCCTAACGCGACAGTAGGTGGTACCGGCGAAGGGGGGAAACATCCGGGAAAGTATTCCCGATGTTTCGCGTTTTCGGACAGACGGACCGGAGGGGCAAAGTTCCATGTTCGCAATGGTAGGAACGTGTGGCTGACAAACGGACTACGTATTCGGATTCGTCTCGTTGTTCTGAACAACTTTCATGTACAAAGTTTTTCCATCCGAGCTACGGTTTATTTTATATTAAATTTTAAATATTTAAATCATTTTTAGAATTTAATAAATTAATTTAATTCAAAATTTAATTAATGCATCAGCATGACGTCAGCAGTCAACGTTGACCGTTGACCTGGTCAACCTGACAGGTGGGTCCCACCTGTCAGGGGCTGTTAGCTAATTAACAGTAGTTAATTAGGTTAATTAGTTATTAGGTTAATTAATCTTAATTAGTTAATATTAACAGAATTAATTATCTTAATTAATTATCTTTATTAATTAATTATTTATTTATTTATTTCTATTAATTTAATTTAATTTATTTTTTTAATCTTTTTTAAAACGTTCTCTGGGCGGGGCCCATGTGTCATAGGCCCCAGGGGCCTAACGGGCGCACG
>NC_057799.1:402193023-402193575 GCF_018294505.1 Triticum aestivum
GCGGCGAGTGCGGGGAGCGTGACGGTGGGGCGCGCTGGCCAGGCGCGGTGCGGGGAAGGAGGCCGCGGCCTCGGGGTGGCAGCGGGGTGCTGGGCGCGCGAGCACGTGCGCATCGACGGGGGCAGGCACGGCCAGGAGCTGGGTGCGGCGCGCGGTTGCCGTGTGCGTGCGGACGGGGCGTGCACGGGACGAGGGAGCCGCAGGAGGGGGAGAGTGCGTGGCCACGGCGCGAGCACGGGCACGGGACGGCGCGGGCGCGCATGCTGACGTGGAGCTGCGGGACGAGGGAGCAACGAGGGAGAGGGCGCGGCCATGGCGGAGCGCGCGTGCGTGCGTGCGTACGGGGACAGGGGGAGAGGAGGAGAGAATAGGCGGCGGCTCACGGTGGCCGTAGGGTCAGGGGCAACGGGGGTCGGGGTGGTGGTCGAGGACGACGGCGACGAGGAGAAGCAGGCCGACGGGGTGGAGGAGGCAGGCCGGCGAGGGCGAGGCGGCGTCGGGCGGTCCGGGCGGCGGCGTCGTCAGTCTCCTCCTCTCGATCCCGATCCAATC
>NC_057799.1:402193938-402328884 GCF_018294505.1 Triticum aestivum
AGGCGGCGTCGGGCAGTCCGGGCGGCGGCGTCGTCAGTCTCCTCCTCTCGATCCCGATCCAATCGGGGGAGAGGGGGGAGATATTTTCGGGGGGGGGAGTGGGGTGTCGGTGGGGGGTTCGGGGTGGATAAGGAGGAGGAAGTGGGTGGCCGGCTGGGCCTGATGGGTTGGCCCAGTTGGGCCACGGCCCAGGGGGTTTTCTCTCTTTTTTGTTTTCTGTTTTGTAATTTCTTTTCTTTTCTTTTATTTATTTTCTTTTCTGTTTTAAATCATTTTAATATATCTAGGAATTTTATAAAAATGTGTTTATTACACCATATTTACTTAAGCAAAATATGGCACCTCCCGAACATTTTTGTTTTAAATTTTGAAAAACTTTTATCGTTGACATTAATTTGAATTTGAATTTTTAAACGGTTTGACCTAACGGTTGATTAGCAAACTAACCGTGGTGACGTGGCACCATTAGCGTGGGATTACTGTAGCATGATTATCCGGGTGTTACATCCTGTTTGTGCTCATCCCACGTACGTACACCGTTTTCATTCCACAGCTGTAAAAGTTCTTCAACTAATGGCCTTAGGTAGACATCAATGTCGTTGCCGGGTTGCTTAGGGCCTTGGATGAGAACTGGCATCATAATGAACTTCCGCTTCATGCACATCCAAGGAGGAAGGTTATACATACATAGAGTCATGGGCCAGGTGCTGTGATTGCTGCTCTGCTCCCCGAAAGGATTAATGCCATCCGCGCTTAAACCAAACCATACGTTCCTTGGGTCACCTGCAAACTCAGCCCAGTACTTTCTCTCGATTTTTCTCCACTGCGACCCGTCAGCGGGTGCTCTCAACTTCCCGTCTTTCGTACGGTCCTCACTGTGCCATCGCATCAACTTGGCATGCTCTTCGTTTCTGAACAGACGTTTCAACCGTGGTATTATAGGAGCATACCACATCACCTTCGCAGGAACCCTCTTCCTGGGGGGCTCGCCGTCAACATCACCAGGGTCATCTCGTCTGATCTTATACCGCAATGCACCGCATACCGGGCATGCGTTCAGATCCTTGTACGCACCGCGGTAGAGGATGCAGTCATTAGGGCCTGCATGTATCTTCTGCACCTCCAATCCTAGAGGGCATACGACCTTCTTTGCTGCGTATGTACTGTCGGGCAATTCGTTATCCTTTGGAAGCTTCTTCTTCAATATTTTCAGTAGCTTCTCAAATCCTTGTCAGGCACAGCATTCTCTGCCTTCCACTGCAGCAATTCCAGTACGGTACCGAGCTTTGTGTTGCCATCTTCGCAATTGGGGTACAACCCTTTTTTGTGATCCTCTAACATGCGATCGAACTTCAGCGTCTCCTTTTGACTTTCGCATTGCGTCCTTGCATCGACAATGACCCGGCGGAGATCATCATCATCGGGCACATCGTCTGGTTCCTCTTGATCTTCAGCAGCTTCCCCCGTTGCAGCATCATTGGGCACATCGTCTGGTTCCTCTTGATCTTCAGCAGCTTCCCCCGTTGCAGCATCACCGTATTCAGGGGGGCACATAGTTGTCATCGTCCTCTTCTTCTTCGCCGTCTTCCATCATAACCCCTATTTCTCCGTGCCTCGTCCAAACATTATAGTGTGGCATGAAACCCTTGTAAAGCAGGTGGGTGTGAAGGATTTTCGGGTCAGAGTAAGACTTCGTATTCCCACATTTAGGGCATGGACAACACATAAAACCATTATGCTTGTTTGCCTCAGCCACTTCGAGAAAATCATGCACACCCTTAACGTACTCGGAGGTGTGTCTGTCATCGTACATCCATTGCCGGTTCATCTGCGTGCATTATATATAATTAAGTGTGTCAAAAACCATTACAGAACATCATGAATAGATAATTAAGTGACCAAATTAATAGAAGTTCATCATCACATTAAAACCAAAGTACATACATAGTTCTCATCTAACAACATATAGCTCTCCAGAGCATCTAATTAATTAAACCATACATCTAAAGTAAGAATTTTTTTTCAGAAAGAAGATAAGAACAAGAGGCTCACCACGGTGGTGCCGGCGACGAGATCGGCGCGGGCGATCGGCGGCGGTGAAGACGGGAATAGGACGTGACGGGCCGCTAAACCTAGACAAATCTCGAGGAAAATGGAGCTTTGAGGTCGAGCTTCGAGAGGAGAAAGCTTAACTAGTGTGGCTCGGGCATTTTATCGAACACCTCATGTGCATAGGAGGTGAGCTAGAGCACCACAAAGCCCTCCCCTCGCCGGCCAGAGAAAAACAGAGCACTGGAGTGCTCTGCTCGCGGGCGAGGGGTATATATTGGCACCTCATTGGTCCCGGTTCGTGGCATGAACCGGGACTAAAGGGCAGCCTGTGGTCCCGGTTCAAGCCACCAATCGGGACCAATGGTGGTGGGCCAGGAGCGAGGCCCATTGGTCCCGGTTCGTCCCACCAACCAGGACAAAAGGGGCCAGACGAACCGGGACCAATGCCCCCACGAGGCCCGGCAGGCCCCTGGCCTCACGAACCGGGACCAGTGCCCCCATGGGTCCCGGTTCTGGACTGAACCGGGACTAATGGGCTGACCCGGCCTGAACCAAAGCCCTCTTTTCTACTAGTGATTGCCATGTCAAGCCTCTAACCCACCTTCCTAGCAAACCGTTGTTTGGCTATGTTACCGCTTTGCTCAGCCCCTCTTATAGCGTTGTTAGTTGCAGGTGAAGTTCAAGATTGCTCCATGTTGAACATGAACATGTTGGGATATCACAATATCTCTTATTTTACTTAATGCACCTATATACTTGGCAAAGGGTGGAAGGCTTGGCCTTTTGCTCGGTGTTTTGTTCCACTCTTGCCGCCCTAGTTTCCGTCATACCGGTGTTATGTTCCTTGATTTTGCGTTCCTTATGCGGTTGGGGTTATGGGACCCCCTTGACAGTTCTCTTTGAATAAAACTCCTCCAGCAAGGCCCAACCTTGGTTTACTTTTGCCTAACAACCTATTACTTTCCCTTGGGTTTTCGCGAGCCTGTGACACCCAAGTTTTTATTTGGACTTTTCAAAAGATTTTATTTGACTTGAGGGGAGTGATTTAAATTTTTCTCCAAGAGAACTCTCCCTCTCATATATTTTTCCTTATGGCAAAAGGTTTATTTGGATTCACCCAAGATCTGCCTTTGATCTTGGAAGTCCTTGCTTTTCATTTGAACTCAAAGACAAAATGTTTTTCATTTGGGAAAAGTAACTTTTGAAAACCTTTTTGAAGTTTGCACTATGGCTTTTGGAAAGTCCTTTGCCACTTTCAAACATTCCTCCTTGCCATGGCCCTAGTGCAAATGATCTCTCCCAACCCTTCCCTCACCTTTGGATCATGTTTTACACCAAATCCAGCAAGTTGAACCTCCCCATGTATCTATTTCCATTCAAATTATATTCAAACAAATTTCTGTCCTCTATTCTACCACTTGGAGATTTACAAAGGAACTCCTTTTTCTGTTTTGATTTTTGCCACCAAACCAACTCTCCCTCCTAGTCCTTTGAAACCCCAACCTAGAACTATGAAGATCCACTGGCCTTCAGTTCAAAATTTTCAAACTACACTTGCTACAAGTTTGGACCAGATTTGCCAAATTTGGTGAAATTCATTCCAAACCTTCTCCAAAAATTCCAAGTAAAATCAGGCAGCCTCTGGGTGCATTGAGTGGTATCTCACCAAGTTACAGCTCCAGAAAAATTTATCTCATGGCCAAAACCTCCTGTCGAACACCTGCAGTGCATGGTCACTGTCAAGTTCAGAGTTTCAGAGATTCAGTCAAGTGGCTGCTGTCGTTTTCTTCAAAAGCGGACGTCGATCTCGCCAGTGCCACCGCGTCGCCTTGCTCCTCGTCCCCGCCCTCTTGTTCCTGCACCGCACGAGCGCCTGGCGCCTTGCGGGCGTCGGCGACGAGCAGCAGAAGGTGCGCCGCCCCGTGACCGACGCCGGCGGCGGCTTTGCGGGCGCCAGCAGGAGACACGGCGCCGACGACGCCACCCAGCGCCGCCCAAACCACCGGAGCTCGCCGCGTGGCCTTCCACTCCCCCGATCGCGCTGCCGCTCTCGTCGTGAACCGCAGGGCGTGGAGCGCGCTCTCTGCCGCCGTTGAGCCCGTGCGGTCACCTCACCGTGGACCGACGCCATTACGCCAAGACCGACCCCGTTTAGCTGCAAAACGAGTCCAGTAACCTCCACTGATGCTGCCCGGCCGCTCAAACCCCCTGCCAATCCACTGCCCCGCCGTAATCGCACGCCGGAGATTCTCCGTTCACGGCCACCCCATCGATCTGCCTATATATAGAGGCCCCGAGCTTCAACTCGAGCACCCACTAGCACTGCACTCCCCCTAGAGCACGCCTAGCCACTGGAAGAGCCCCGAGGAGGTCTCCTTCCTCGACTCCGGCCGCCGAGACCCGCCACGGGACCAGCCCGATTCGCCCCCGTGTGTGCTCCTCCGCCTCCATCCTCTTGCCAGTAGCTTCACCATGCATCCCTCTTTCTGACCCGCACTTCAATATGAAGCTTGCAGCCCTCCACCGGAGTTCCCCATCCTCACCCGAGCCGCCGTCCGCCGGAGAAAGTGTCGCCGTCGACATAGTACTCCCCGTTGGACGAGTCCACCACCCACCGACGCGGAAGAGGACGCTGAAGCTCTTGGTACCCTCCGTTCCTCCTATCTCGCCGTGGTTCGACGCCGGCGTCCACCGCAGTCTTCGGGCGCCGGCGAGCTTTTCAAACCTGACATGTGGACCCCGCATGTCAGCCTCTGTTCTTTTATTCGCGAACCGTTTTCTGATGGCGCCTTCGGGCAGAATACGTTTCCTCCTTTGCGCTTGCGCATTCCCAGCCGAAGCGTTTTCTGTTTTCTCAGTTAAAACCCTGGAACTTTTCTGTTTCATTACAGATAAGTCCCTGGACAGAAACCTTTATAACTTTTTAATAAAAAGGAATTTCTGAGTGATTCTTTTTCTGACAATCTCCAGATTTTGTCTAGTTTTTTATGGGATTTATTTGAAAAATATTTGGAAAAGTTTCTGTGTATGTGTTGGTTTTCACGTTAGTACCCGTTTCGTGATTGCCGTAGGTTCCGGGAGAAGTGACGGAGCCGCGAACTTCGCCGAGCTAGACTCCGACTTCTCCGAACCAGGCAAGCATGTTTTGAACATTTGATATGGCAGATATTTTGCATGTTCACGTGAGAGTTTGTGCGTGGCATATGAGTATCGGTAAATATCTCGTTGCTTGTAAGGCAACTGCCCGGTTGTCCCGAAGTCAGGATGACCTCTGATGAGAGGTGGCCGAATTCATGTGGTGACATGAAGGGCAGCAAGGTGGTACTGTCGTAGCATACCAGCCTTGCGTCATCCGACCTTCTTCGATGTTAACGTGGTTGGAGCTACGTTATCGTTCTTTTCCCGCATGTTCCGAAGTTGCGATGATCTCTGATGAGAGATGGCCAAATCATGTGGTGACATGAATGGCAGCAAGGTGGTACTGTTGTAGCATGCCAGCCTTGCGACATCCGACTTTCTCCGACGTTAACGTGGGTGGAGCCGCGTTACCGTTCTTCCCCCTTTCCGTGCTACCACATGTCTCATTGCCAGGATGCGGTTTAGTAAGTTGGTAACCTCTTTCCGTGTACACACCAAACAGAGAGGCCGGGATGATGGTACCTTGGCCCAGGATTAAAGCCAGTCATCCGGTCAGGGGGCATGGGTGTTTCCGGTTGGGACCGAGAGGGGGGGCACCCCCTTAAAGCGCGCGTTTAGAAATTTGATCCCATGCTACGCGAGGTTGTAGCCTCCCCGTCTCAAGGTTTTTCTTGAACGTCGCCGAGGGTGATCCCTGGCTTCGGATGGTTGAATTGGGTGTGTACTGGTTAGACGTGTTTCTTCCAAAACACCGTAGACGGAACTAGTCCCCGTGACTACTGAAATCCGTTGGCTGTGGTTAAGTACAAACTCTGCAGAGTCAATTCTTTCCAAATCATCATATTCATGATCAAGTAATGAGAACATTATATCCATATCTCTCCGTGTGAAAAACTTGTCCCCGGTGAACAAGCTCAAGTGGTAAAATTCAGATTTTATTGTTATTCCTGTGGATGGACTAACTTTATATTTGTCCCATGCTTGTGATAAATTATGTTCCCGAGCTATTGTATTATTGAGCTACAATATAAGCCCTTTATGAGACGTCGCGCAGACGTCCGACTGTGGCGTGTACTCGTTTCTCACTTTAAATATAAGCCCTTTATGTGATGTCGCTCAGACGTCCGACTGCGGCATGTACTGTCTTTATTTTCTGTTATAAGCCCTTTATGTGGTGTCGCCCCGACGCCCGACTGTGGCACTATTATTCCGCATTTTCCTCTCGAGGAGTCTTTCAGACACTCGTTTGGCACCTGTATTATTATTCCGCATTTTCCTCTCGAGTAGTCTTTCAGACACTCGTTTGGCACCAGTATTATTATTCCGCATTTTCCTCTCGAGGAGTCTTTCAGACACTCGTTTGGCACATGTATTATTATTCCGCATTTTCCTCTCGAGGAGTCTTTCAGACACTCGTTTGGCACCAGTATCACTATTCTGCAGTTTCCGCTCGAGGCGTCATTCAGACCCTCGCTTGGCACCCAGTATTTATTACCTCTATGTCTGATCGCACTGGTTAACTTGTTCGTATGCTTCATGTTTCCATTTGTTATACCTTATGTCCGAACTGTCTTGCGAGTACTTTCATAGTACTCACCTGGCTTGTTGATTTGGCCAGATGTTGACGAAGGCGATCTCTTGGATGAAGAGTTTGATAGCGCCTCCGACGCCTAGAGGAGTCCCAGTCAGTCCTGCACGATCCCGGATATTGGTCACTTGTATCGTTTACGCTTCCGCCACCCGCAATAAGTCTTCTCGAGCCTCACTCCGACGCTCGATGAGTGGTAGTCTTCTGGAATCATAATCACTCGCTTCACGGTGATAGTTCCACCACCATCATTATCGTGAGTTAGTAGTAACCACCCTATCCGCCGTATTGTTTTAGCGGCGTGCATGTAATAAATTGTTGGGCAGTCTCTGCTCACCCTTGTATTATATTTAGTACTCCTGGTATTTTTCTTCTGTGACCAAGATATTGTCTACCAGTGAGAAGGAATTCTTCCTCGCTGGTCCGTAAAAGGGATTGGTCTCTCAATAATTATTTTATTGAAAAACCGGTCGTGACAAGCTTGGTATCAGAGCCAGGCTGACTGTAGGAAGCCACTAGGTGCGATCGCTAATCGGTTATTAGCGTTTTTGTGCTTTTTCAGCGTTTTGCAATTGTAGCTACTTTCTGTTGGTCATCATAAATTTATGACATGACTACTCAGAATTTTTGCCTACTTTTGTAGATGGCTGGCAGCAGCTGTGAGAATCGAGTGTTCACCAACTTGCCCGAGGGGTTTGTCAAGCTCCTCGTCTCCATCACCAAGCTCGCGATCGGGCCAGCAGCTCGCCCGGAGTTCACACTCTATCAGCACAAGCTCAGTGACGACGTGTCTATGCACCAAGCTGTGGTGCAGTTCAGGGGAGGACGTTCTGCTGCTCGTCACTTCCGTTTTATGGGAAGGGCCATGCCTACGGAGAGGCATGCCATGCAGATGGCTGCCCGCGAGGCGATAGCTCGCCTTCGGGACATCCTTCCTACGATGAAGACTCGTCGCTACCGCTACCTCCCATGCCATGTGCCTTACACCAACCACTATGCGTTCGCCTGCCATCGGGGAGAACGAGATGAAGCCATCGAGATGGTTGTGGAGTATCTCAAGGCTCTGGAGGAGTCTTTCGACAACCTCGTAGATGATCTTGTGGCTGCCCGCATGGACTTAGTCCGGGGCGGTCCTGCCAGCAGGAAGGAGCTTCTCCACACGGCGCCGCCTCTGACATTCGTCTCGTCTTCAGCCTCGTATGCACCGGCCGTTTTGGCCACTGCTCGCCGTCTGCCTACCACTGAGGAGTTCGACCGAGTCATCGCTCCTACTCCAGTCAGAGCCGCACCGCCTGTCGCACGCGCTCTACCACCAGTCGCCCCCGCACCATCACCGCAGCGCAGCGTCCCGCGCCAGGAGCCAGCTAGAGAGGAGGAGGTTGATTCTCCTGGACCGCTGAGCCTTGCCATCGGCAAGGGGAAGGAGATCTTCACCATCTCCGACTGAGAGCACCGAGTAGCCGTGTGTTATGCCTGCTTGTATGATGTGTTGTTTTATCTGTACGCTAGTTTGTATTGGTGTGTTTGCTGCCTTCCGGAGTAGTACGCTAGTTTTAATAACATGTCAGGATTGTGTACGCGCATCCTGAGTGCTGTATCTTGTGTTTGCTTTTCGCATGTAAGATTTATGTTAAGCACTTCTTCTCCATGAAAAATCATTTGTGTTTCTTTGAAAACCTTGAAGCCTTTTTATTTTTGCCTTTGCAAGATTTTTGTGCTACATAGTTTTCTCATGGGTTTTGCAAATAATACCCCAGACTGGAAAAATGTCTCGCCCATGGACTCGCTCCATGCCCAATCAGCCAGAAGAGGTTTACGGGACACAGACCAGCAACAATTTCACTCAGGGTCAGTCCAGCCAACAAGACAGCGAAGCGGCACTGTCACAAGTATGCCGTCTCTTCGAGCAAAGCCAGCAACAACATCAAGAGATGATGAACCATGTCATCAACATGGGAAACCACCGTGAACCCTATGAACCCCATTCCAAGTTATCTGAATTACAGAAGACTCGCCCCTCAACTTTCGCTCACACCGACAGACCACTGGAAGCCGATGATTGGCTTCGTGAGATTGAAAGGAAACTGATTATTGCTCAGTGCTCAGATCATGAGAAGGTGCTCTATGCACCACACTATCTTACTGGAGCAGCCGCAGCATGGTGGGAAAACTTCCTACACATGCATCCCAGGGAACACGACATCACCTGGGAAGAGTTCAAGGAAGGCTTCCGTGGGGCACACATCCCCAGGAGCATCCTAAAGATTAAGAAGAGAGAGTTCGATGACCTGAAGCAAAGAGGCATGTCAGTGACCGAGTACAATGGTCAGTTCACCCAGCTGTCTCGTTATGCCTACGACGAGCACATGACAGAAAGCAAGAAGATGGAAAAATTCCTGGACGGCCTGGCACCAGCACTGAAATGCCAACTGATTGTGCACACCTTTCCGGATTTTAAGACGCTGGTGGACAAGGTCATCACCCTGGAGAATGAGCGCCGTAGTCTGGAAGATATCCGCAAGCGAAAGAGGGACAAGACGACTCTTGCCCGCAGCAACCGAGGCAAGACTGAGGTCCCGAGGACAGACACAAGGAGATCCACGACTACTGAGCCAAGACCCGTCGGACAATTTCATGCCAGAGACAAGGAGTTCACATACCGTCCAGGGGTCACCTGCTATGCATGTGGTCAACAAGGGCATTATGCTAAACAGTGCCCGAAGCCACGAGACTCGGCACCCAAGCCGAACAATGGTGGAAACAATCCAGCCCCCAAGCGCAACAACTACAATCCCAGCAACAACCACAGGAAGGGTCACCTGAACCATGTGACCAGGGAAGAGGCGCAAAATACCCCAGACATCATGCTCGGTACGTTCCCTGTCAACACAGTACCTGCCACGGTTTTGTTTGATTCTGGAGCTTCCCATTCGTTCGTTTCGAAGAGTTTTGTTTCGCACCACGGTTTTCCGATACTTCCCTTGGAAAAAATCTATGATCATCAAGTCCCCCGGAAATAAGCAAATCGCTCAGGGTACTGCCAAGGAGTGGTCATTGAGTTCGAAGGACTACAATTCCACGCAAATCTCATCGTGTTGGAAAGTAAAGGACTGGATGTCATTTTAGGGATGGACTGGTTGACCACCAACAAAGGATTCATCGATTGTTTCAATCGGACAGTGATTCTCACCCACCATCACGGCAAGACTATAAGAGTTTCCGCCCAAGAAAGGCCACGATCACAGCAACCAAAACTGAACAAAATGGACATTGCAGAATTGAGAAAAGTCCCAGTGGTATGCGAGTTTCCTGATGTATTTCCTGAAGAACTACCAGGCATGCCACCAGACCGAGAGATCGAATTCAGCATTGAACTAGCACCTGGCACCGCTCCCATCTATAAGAAGCCTTATAGAATGGCACCCTCAGAATTGGTGGAGTTGAAGAAGCAGATAAAAGAATTATTGGACAAAGGATTTATTCGAGCCAGCTCCTCACCATGGGGTTCGCCTGTGTTGTTCGCTAAGAAGGAGGATGGGACACTAAGGCTGTGCATAGACTATCGAGCCCTCAATATGGTCACCATCAAAAACAAATATCCGATGCCACGGATCAATGATTTGTTTGACCAGCTCGCACAAGCCAAGGTATTTTCAAAGATTGATTTGAGATCGGGATACCATCAACTGAAGGTACGAACAGAAGACATTCCCAAGACAGCCTTCACTTCCAGATATGGGTTATATGAGTTCACAGTGATGCCTTTTGGACTGACGAACGCCCCCGCATATTTTGTCCACCTCATGAACAAAGTATTCATGAAATTCATGGACAAATTTGTGGTGGTATTTATTGACGACATTCTGGTTTACTCGAGGTCACCGGAAGAGCATGCTGAACACCTCAGAATTGTTTTGGGAGAATTGAGGAAACATCAGTTATACGCCAAATTTAGCAAGTGCGAATTTTGGCTAAGACAAGTTGGTTTCTTGGGCCATATATTGAACCAGGAAGGTGTGGCCGTAGACCCAGAAAAGGTCAAGGCCATACTGGACTGGAAGCCACCCGCCAATGTTACAGATGTGCGGAGTTTCCTAGGAATGGCCGGATATTACAGGAGATTTATTGAAGGATTCTCCACTGTGGCGAAACCTATAACACAGTTGCTCAAGAAGGACAAGAAATTTGTATGGACAGAAGCATGCGAGCAGAGCTTCCAAGAACTCAAGAAGAAGCTGACGACCGCACCGGTATTAACTGTGCCAGACATACACAAGAGCTTTGAAGTGTATTGTGACGCGTCCCGAAAAGGTCTCGGATGTGTGCTAATGCAGGATGGCAAAGTTGTCGCATATGCCTCCAGGCAGGTGCGAAAACATGAGGAAAATTACCCAACACATGACTTAGAGCTAGCAGCAGTTATTCATGCACTCAAGGAGTGGAGACACTTTCTGTTGGGAAATCGCTGTGAAATATATACGGACCATAAGAGCCTCAAATATATTTTCACACAGCCAGAGCTGAATTTACGCCAACGACGCTGGTTGGAACTAGTCAAAGACTATGACGTCGGTATTCACTACCACCCAGGGAAAGCAAATGTAGTGGCCGATGCCCTTAGGCGAAACCCCAGCCCGGACAGTGATGGTCCGCAAAATTTGAGGCCTGAACTTCAGCGAGAGTTCACCAGACTCAACATGATGTTAGTCTCTGAGGGCACCGTATCGAACCTGGAGATACAACCCACCCTGGTGGAACAAATTAAGAAGGCTCAACAGGGACATCCCAGCATCGAAGGCATAAAGAATAAAATGAATCTTAGTAAGACTTCAGAGTTCGTCACAGACAGTGAAGGGACATTATGGTACCGAGACAGACTTTGCGTACCTAACATTGAGGAACTCAAGCAACAGATCTTGACGGAAAGCCACACCGCTCCTTACTCGATCCATCCTGGAGGAACCAAAATGTACAAGGACATTCAGGAAAGATTTTGGTGGCACGGTATGAAAAGGGATATAGCCACATTCATTGCTTGTTGCGATTCATGTCAACGCATCAAGGCCGAGCATCAAAAACCAGCAGGGCTACTCCAGCCTAACAGGATACCAGAGTGGAAATGGGATGAAATAGGAATGGACTTCATTGTCGGATTACCCCGATCACAACGTGGGAATGACGCCATATGGGTCATCACAGACCGACTAACCAAGGTTGCTCATTTCATTCCCGTGAAGACTACGTACTCCACACAGAGACTGGCAAATCTTTATCTTTCCCGTATAGTTTGCTTGCATGGAGTCCCAAAGACTATAATATCGGACCGAGGCACCCAATTCGTCTCCAAATTTTGGGATCACCTACAACAAGCTCTGGGCACGCAGCTAGTTTTCAGTACAGCATACCACCCTCAGACTGACGGACAGACGGAACGTGTAAACCAGATCCTAGAGGATATGCTAAGGGCCTGTGTGCTCACCTATGGATCCAGTTGGGAAGAGAGTTTGCCATATGCCGAATTTGCTTACAACAACAGTTACCAAGCCAGCTTGCAAATGGCACCCTTTGAAGCATTGTACGGGCGGAGGTGTCGTACCCCACTGAATTGGTCAGAGACAGGTGACAGCCGTATCTTCGGCCCAGATATGCTTAAGGAGGCCGAGGAGAAAGTGAAACAAATCAGGGACAGACTCAAGACAGCACAGAGCCGACAAAAGAGCTACTATGATCAGAAGCATCGAGAGGTCAGCTTTGAACCCGGTGATTCCGTATACCTCCGAGTATCTCCTATGAGGGGTCTGCAACGGTTCAAAATAAAGGGGAAGCTAGCCCCAAGATTTATTGGACCATTTTGTGTAAAGGCACGAAGAGGCACGGTAGCCTACCAGCTAGACCTACCCAAGGAGCTATCAGACGTCCATGACGTGTTCCACGTCTCACAGTTAAGAAAATGTGTGAGCAACCCAGAAAAGCATGTACCTCATGAGGACATTGATATGCAACCAGATCTCACCTACAGAGAAAGGCCAGTAAAGATTTTAGAAGAGTCTGAACGGAGGACCCGTCAGAAAACGACAAGATTTTTCAAGGTTCAGTGGAGCAATCACACTGAGGATGAAGCTACATGGGAAAGGGAAGATGTCCTTCGAGCAGAGTATCCACATCTCTTTGAGGATCAGCAGAAATCTCGAGGACGAGATTTTTCCTAAGGGGGTAGGTGTTGTGACACCCAAGTTTTTATTTGGACTTTTCAAAAGATTTTATTTGACTTGAGGGGAGTGATTTAAATTTTTCTCCAAGAGAACTCTCCCTCTCATATATTTTTCCTTATGGCAAAAGGTTTATTTGGATTCACCCAAGATCTGCCTTTGGTCTTGGAAGTCCTTGCTTTTCCTTTGAACTCAAAGACAAAATGTTTTTCATTTGGGAAAAGTAACTTTTGAAAACCTTTTTGAAGTTTGCACTATGGCTTTTGGAAAGTCCTTTGCCACTTTCAAACATTCCTCCTTGCCATGGCCCTAGTGCAAATGATCTCTCCCAACCCTTCCCTCACCTTTGGATCATGTTTTACACCAAATCCAGCAAGTTGAACCTCCCCATGTATCTATTTCCATTCAAATTATATTCAAACAAATTTCTGTCCTCTATTCTACCACTTGGAGATTTACAAAGGAACTCCTTTTTCTGTTTTGATTTTTGCCACCAAACCAACTCTCCCTCCTAGTCCTTTGAAACCCCAACCTAGAACTATGAAGATCCACTGGCCTTCAGTTCAAAATTTTCAAACTACACTTGCTACAAGTTTGGACCAGATTTGCCAAATTTGGTGAAATTCATTCCAAACCTTCTCCAAAAATTCCAAGTAAAATCAGGCAGCCTCTGGGTGCATTGAGTGGTATCTCACCAAGTTACAGCTCCAGAAAAATTTATCTCATGGCCAAAACCTCCTGTCGAACACCTGCAGTGCATGGTCACTGTCAAGTTCAGAGTTTCAGAGATTCAGTCAAGTGGCTGCTGTCGTTTTCTTCAAAAGCGGACGTCGATCTCGCCAGTGCCACCGCGTCGCCTTGCTCCTCGTCCCCGCCCTCTTGTTCCTGCACCGCACGAGCGCCTGGCGCCTTGCGGGCGTCGGCGACGAGCAGCAGAAGGTGCGCCGCCCCGTGACCGACGCCGGCGGCGGCTTTGCGGGCGCCAGCAGGAGACACGGCGCCGACGACGCCACCCAGCGCCGCCCAAACCACCGGAGCTCGCCGCGTGGCCTTCCACTCCCCCGATCGCGCTGCCGCTCTCATCGTGAACCGCAGGGCGCGGAGCGCGCTCTCTGCCGCCGTTGAGCCCGTGCGGTCACCTCACCGTGGACCGACGCCATTACGCCAAGACCGACCCCGTTTAGCTGCAAAACGAGTCCAGTAACCTCCACTGATGCTGCCCGGCCGCTCAAACCCCCTGCCAATCCACTGCCCCGCCGTAATCGCACGCCGGAGATTCTCCGTTCACGGCCACCCCGTCGATCTGCCTATATATAGAGGCCCCGAGCTTCAACTCGAGCACCCACTAGCACTGCACTCCCCCTAGAGCACGCCTAGCCACTGGAAGAGCCCCGAGGAGGTCTCCTTCCTCGACTCCGGCCGCCGAGACCCGCCACGGGACCAGCCCGATTCGCCCCCGTGTGTGCTCCTCCGCCTCCATCCTCTTGCCAGTAGCTTCACCATGCATCCCTCTTTCTGACCCGCACTTCAATTTGAAGCTTGCAGCCCTCCACCGGAGTTCCCCATCCTCACCCGAGCCGCCGTCCGCCGGAGAAAGTGTCGCCGTCGACATAGTGCTCCCCGTTGGACGAGTCCACCACCCACCGGCGCGGAAGAGGACGCTGAAGCTCTTGGTACCCTCCGTTCCTCCTATCTCGCCGTGGTTCGACGCCGGCGTCCACCGCAGTCTTCGGGCGCCGGCGAGCTTTTCAAACCTGACATGTGGACCCCGCATGTCAGCCTCTGTTCTTTTATTCGCGAACCGTTTTCTGATGGCGCCTTCGGGCAGAATACGTTTCCTCCTTTGCGCTTGCGCATTCCCAGCCGAAGCGTTTTCTGTTTTCTCAGTTAAAACCCTGGAACTTTTCTGTTTCATTACAGATAAGTCCCTGGACAGAAACCTTTATAACTTTTTAATAAAAAGGAATTTTTGAGTGATCTTTTTCTGACAATCTCCAGATTTTGTCTAGTTTTTTATGGGATTTATTTGAAAAATATTTGGAAAAGTTTCTGTGTATGTGTTGGTTTTCACGTTAGTACCCGTTTCGTGATTGCCGTAGGTTCCGGGAGAAGTGACGGAGCCGCGAACTTCGCCGAGCTAGACTCCGACTTCTCCGAACCAGGCAAGCATGTTTTGAACATTTGATATGGTAGATGTTTTGCATGTTCACGTGAGAGTTTGTGCGTGGCATATGAGTACCGGTAAATATCTCGTTGCTTGTAAGGCAACTGCCCGGTTGTCCCGAAGTCAGGATGACCTCTGATGAGAGGTGGCCCAGTTCATGTGGTGACATGAAGGGCAGCAAGGTGGTACTGTCGTAGCATACCAGCCTTGCGTCATCCGACCTTCTTCGATGTTAACGTGGTTGGAGCTACGTTATCGTTCTTTTCCCGCATGTTCCGAAGTTGCGATGATCTCTGATGAGAGATGGCCAAATCATGTGGTGACATGAATGGCAGCAAGGTGGTACTGTTGTAGCATGCCAGCCTTGCGACATCCGATTTTCTCCGACGTTAACGTGGGTGGAGCCGCGTTACCGTTCTTCCCCCTTTCCGTGCTACCACATGTCTCATTGCCAGGATGCGGTTTAGTAAGTTGGTAACCTCTTTCCGTGTACACACCAAACAGAGAGGCCGGGATGATGGTACCTTGGCCCAGGATTAAAGCCAGTCATCCGGTCAGGGGGCATGGGTGTTTCCGGTTGGGACCGAGAGGGGGGGCACCCCCTTAAAGCGCGCGTTTAGAAATTTGATCCCATGCTACGCGAGGTTGTAGCCTCCCCGTCTCAAGGTTTTTCTTGAACGTCGCCGAGGGTGATCCCTGGCTTCGGATGGTTGAATTGGGTGTGTACTGGTTAGACGTGTTTCTTCCAAAACACCGTAGACGGAACTAGTCCCCGTGACTACTGAAATCCGTTGGCTGTGGTTAAGTACAAACTCTGCAGAGTCAATTCTTTCCAAATCATCATATCCATGATCAAGTAATGAGAACATTATATCCATATCTCTCCGTGTGAAAAACTTGTCCCCGGTGAACAAGCTCAAGTGGTAAAATTCAGATTTTATTGTTATTCCTGTGGATGGACTAACTTTATATTTGTCCCATGCTTGTGATAAATTATGTTCCCGAGCTATTGTATTATTGAGCTACAATATAAGCCCTTTATGAGACGTCGCGCAGACGTCCGACTGTGGCGTGTACTCGTTTCTCACTTTAAATATAAGCCCTTTATGTGATGTCGCTCAGACGTCCGACTGCGGCATGTACTGTCTTTATTTTCTGTTATAAGCCCTTTATGTGGTGTCGCCCCGACGCCCGACTGTGGCACTATTATTCCGCATTTTCCTCTCGAGGAGTCTTTCAGACACTCGTTTGGCACCTGTATTATTATTCCGCATTTTCCTCTCGAGGAGTCTTTCAGACACTCGTTTGGCACCTGTATTATTATTCCGCATTTTCCTCTCGAGGAGTCTTTCAGACACTCGTTTGGCACTTGTATTATTATTCCGCATTTTCCTCTCGAGGAGTCTTTCAGACACTCGTTTGGCACCAGTATCACTATTCTGCAGTTTCCGCTCGAGGCGTCATTCAGACCCTCGCTTGGCACCCAGTATTTATTACCTCTATGTCTGATCGCACTGGTTAACTTGTTCGTATGCTTCATGTTTCCATTTGTTATACCTTATGTCCGAACTGTCTTGCGAGTACTTTCATAGTACTCACCTGGCTTGTTGATTTGGCCAGATGTTGACGAAGGCGATCTCTTGGATGAAGAGTTTGATAGCGCGTCCGACGCCTAGAGGAGTCCCAGTCAGTCCTGCACGATCCCGGATATTGGTCACTTGTATCGTTTACGCTTCCGCCACCCGCAATAAGTCTTCTCGAGCCTCACTCCGACGCTCGATGAGTGGTAGTCTTCTGGAATCATAATCACTCGCTTCGCGGTGATAGTTCCACCACCATCATTATCGTGAGTTAGTAGTAGCCACCCTATCCGCC
The DNA here is from genome assembly GCF_018294505.1 of Triticum aestivum. Lineage (NCBI taxonomy): Eukaryota > Viridiplantae > Streptophyta > Magnoliopsida > Poales > Poaceae > Triticum > Triticum aestivum. The sequence goes on from NC_057799.1 coordinate 402,210,965, forward strand.
GTATTGTTTTAGCGGCGTGCATGTAATAAATTGTTGGGCAGTCTCTGCTCACCCTTGTATTATATTTAGTACTCCTGGTATTTTTCTTCTGTGACCAAGATATTGTCTACCAGTGAGAAGGAATTCTTCCTTGCTGGTCCGTAAAAGGGATTGGTCTCTCAATAATTATTTTATTGAAAAACCGGTCGTGACAGAGCCTGAGGGTCATCTTTATTTTAACCCCCCAGGCCAGTGCTCCTCTGAGTGTTGGTCCAAACTAGAGCCCTTTGCAGCGCCACCTCGGGGAAACTTGAGGGCTGGTTTTAGTTGTACGGATTGCTCATCCGGTGTGCCCTGAGAACGAGATATGTGCAGCTCCTATCGGGATTTGTCGGCACTGTCGGGTGGTCTTGCAGGTCTTGTTTTACCATTGTCGAAATGTCTTGTAGCCGGGATTCCGAGACTGATCAGGTCTTTCCGGGAGAAGGAATATCCTTCGTTGATCGTGAGAGCTTGTGATGGGCTAAGTTGGGACACCCCTGCAGGGTATAAACTTTTGAAAGTCGTGCCCGTGATTATGTGGCAGATGGGAATTTGTTAATATCCGGTTGTAGAGAACTTGACACTTGACTTAATTAAAATGCATCAACCGCGTGTGTAGTCGTGATGGTCTCTTTTTGGCGGAGTCCGGGAAGTGAACACGGTTGGGTTATGAATGAGCGTAAGTAGTTCAGGATCACTTCTTGATCGCTTCTAGTTTTACGACCATTGTGTAGTTTCTCATCTCACTCTTGTACTCGTATGTTAGCCACCATATTTTCTTAGCGCTTGCTGCAACTCCACCTCATTACCACATCCTACCCATAAGCTTAAATAGTCTTGATCTCGCGGGTATTGAGATTGTTGAGTCCTCCTGACTCACAGATACTACCAAAACAGTTGCAGGTGCTGATGATACCAGTGCAGGTGATGCAACCGAGCTCAAGTGGGAGTTCGACGAGAATCTTGGTCGTTACTATGTTTCGTTTCCTGATGATCAGTAGTGGAGCCCAGTTGGGACGATCGGGGATCTAGCATTTGGGGTTATCTTCTTTTCATTTGGATTTGACCGTAGTCAGTCTACGTGTGTATTTTGGATGATGTATGAATTACTTAAGTATTGTGTCAAGTGCCGATTGTAAGCCAACTCGCTTTATCCCATTCTTGTTCATTACATGGGATTGTGTGAAGATGACCCTTCTTGCGATAAAACCACAATGCGGTTACGCCTCTAAGTCATGCCTCGACACGTGTTAGATACACTACAAGAAAACCCCCTATAATGCAACATATATTCTACAATGTTTTGACTGTATGTTGCAAAATTCACAACAGATACAGATAATAAGCATTGTAGAATATGCGTTGTAGATGTGTGCTCCACAACTCCAGACTCTTGTGGCCCGGCCCAAGTTGGTTTCACAATTAATCTAGGTCATTACCTTTTCCCAGCCTCCCTGTTCCTCTCGATCTCTCTCACGCTGCCCACCGCCCCTCAACCTACCTGCATCCCGGAGCGCCGCCCCTCACCACTCCCCTGCGATCCTCCGTCTCGGAAGGCCGCCCCTCACCACTCCCCCTGCGATTCTCCATCCTGGCGCGCTGTCCCTAGTCAACTCTCCTCTGCGACCTTGCTTCCCGGTGCGCCGCCCCTCGTCACCGCTTCCCTACGACCTACTACGTCTACTACCTCCGCACGAGGGCCTGCGGCTACGGGCAGAGTTACCGCTACAACAACCCTCGCAATCGCGCTGCCGTGGTGAGCCGGACCGCTTTTCTTCTCCAATTTTATTTTCCCCATCTTGCTCTACTCGACTTCAGTCTAGTTGGGAATTGCTACTTACGACTTGCTCGTCCCTGATAATGACCGAGAGGTTGAATTATAGATGGTTGGTGCGGAGGGGAGCTTCTAGCTGAGGCCTCTTGCTGTGATTGAATTGATTCTAGTTATGGCTCAGGAGCTTGTCACCAGCCCATGGAAGTGAAACTTGATTGTGCAGTCGTTGGTTGTTGTCTTTGATTATGTGATTGACTGATTGTATAATAAGGCTTGTTGTCTTAGTCTCGTGGTTGATGTTGATGCTTCAAAGTTCCACTTTCTGCTTACGGTGCCACTTGCTTATGTTGTAGGCCTGATCACTCACGCCGTCATATGCTCATATTTCTTTCCGAGACTTCGGAGCAGGTTACAATATCAAAATTCTCTACTAAGTAATAATTACCTACACTCGGTGCAGAGAAATGCAATCACACTCAAGCACTGATATGTTGCAATGGACATGACCCCAAAACTTTCGCCCTGTCTTTTATTTGAGACACAGTTTGGTAACTTTTTGTTGCATATTTTCATCCGCTTAAAAGACCATTTCGATCTCTATGTTCTCTGCTACTACAAACTGAGGAGCAGCTTGACAACTTTATGCAGCTCGGTCGACTAAGCCACTGTGACGCTGGGGGAGAAGGACATCGGTGCAGAGCATGGCAAGGCCGAGTACTTGTTGGATCTTAGGGCTTCTGATCCACAGTTCTCCGCATCATCATCCATCAGCATCTGGTGACATTATTAGCACTCAGAGCTTCATAAGGCTTTCTGCCCACTACAGTTGGAGTTCAAGAGCGTAAGGAAGGTAATCTGGTGATCAATCACTGTTGCTTGTCAGAAAACTCTGAAAATATTATTGAGTACATCTACCATGAGCTATGCTTGCCATTTTAAAAGATGTTTATGTGAGCTTCATGTCATATCAATTTTTTTTGAAGCAAGCAGATCTTGGGATTTACTTATGATTTATGAACAGAAAATGTTTACTGTGTAACCCCTAAATACAGTAGAAGAGATTAGAGAAGCAGGTCTTATAAAACTACGCTGAGCGAGTAGTACTTATTTAGTCAAGTGACATGTTAGATAAAATTCTACACCTATTACAACTTATCTGACTTCTGTATTTTGTAAAGATAGCTGAACTAGATTGTGTTCCAGGAATAAAAAACCATGGATGTTTTCCATTTATTCACTTGGCTTTTGGAATTTGATTGATGTCCCCTTTCTCATATTATTAACAACATATACCTACACGGTTCTCTCTACTGGTTTGCCAAATTCTAGACACTTCTTGTGTGGTCCATGCTTCCTCTTTGTACTATGCTTACCTACATTCGTAATATCACTCCTTTATTCCCTTGACGTGCTTTTCCTTTACAAAGAAGAATGCACACCATGGGGAAAAGAGAAGTAAATTTGTATTTGTAGTCTACAAACAGGGCGTCCTAATTATTTGTTCGAGCATGCTACAGTCTTGTTTTCTCTGCCGTGTCTTCTCCTTTTCTTAGTAGTGTCACTACTGATTGATCTGCTCAGATGTGCTATTTAGAGTTTGATATAGATATATACTAGCTATTTTATTAGGAGTTGGTGGTAAAGATGAACTAATGGTCGATCCTCCCTGCTGTCCTCGCTGCACTTCATGCAAAATCATTGGGCCGGTACTGGGAGTACCTCATTTATGATGGATCTTATACTTCAAAGCTTATTTATATTGTCTAATATGTTTTATTTGTACTAATTCAGTAAATTTAATTTATCTTTTGGCTTAATATGTCCAAGGTATTGATATAGTAATATTTTGTTACCTGATTAAAGCTCAAACATACTGCTTCAGTATCTCCCAGTAGGTGCCTCAGAATTATGCAGTTGATCGTACCATACTGCTACTTGAATAAAAATGTTTATCTTTGTGTTCTACACTGAAGCTATCATATGAAGTTTAATTATTTTAAGCGTTCATCACCAAAACTACTTTGTTGGTAGTGAAAGGCTTCATAGAATTTCATAGATGTTGCACATCATGAGATTAACCCGTAGAAGAATGTATTCATAACCATATGACGTGTGTGATGTTGGGTTATAGCCGTTGTATGCTGAAAGGCTTTTTCCCTTGCTTCCTTCCATTTTCTTCTATGTGCATTGACTAGACGTATGTTTTTACAATGTGGCATGGTTTGAGCATTTTAAATTCTTTACACGCTTCCATTATTTCCCGCCCCATTTATATTGGTATGTCCTTTAAATAGCAGGCAGGTACATGTGTGATGGCACAATATAACTCAGTGTTAGCTGGCTTATAATCTCTTATCCCTTGAAAGACTTCAAAGATGGCATCTCATGGGACAACACAAGAGACCATATAGTAAAGGAAAAGATGCAAACACGATAGGTCTTGGCCTCTGAACTTTTTCTGTTATATGTCACTTTTCTTTTAATTATTTTGCTCGACATGTTTCTGCCAATGGTAACTTTGATTTTCTCTAACAGGCAGGACCAAAAGTATTTTTAATGAGCCTGAAAAATCATAACAGAGACTGGTATTGCTACAATTGTAAGTTGTGATCCTAAATCTGAGCTTGATGGTGCTGAAATTACTAATGAATTGTAGGTAGTGCATGTCGATATGGCACTTGTGAAAACTAAATATTTGGTATGGAGTCGCAAAAACTGTAATACTCTTGGTAATGCAGAATTTTTTTGCATGGCAACCTTTGTAAGTGACTAATATCCTGCCTCTATCACGAATTGCATCATGCTTTGTGTGTTAACAGTTCATTTTGTTTTTTTGTTTGTAGATTCAAAAGATAAATGGATGATTATATGGGTGTGTGGGCAAGCATACTACTATGATGACGATGATGTTTGTGTTCATGATGATGGAGACGGATGCTTTCAGTTTTAGTAAAGTTGTAGGGATGATGTTCCTGTTGGACGATGTTCCTCAATTATGTTTTAGTTAATCTGTAGGGATGTTGATGCATGCTTTCAATTTAAGTTTCACCATCAAGAGAACATTTATATTATACTCCCTCCGTTCCTAAATATAAGTCTTTGTAGAGATTTCACTATGGAGTAGATACGGATGTATCTAGATGCATTTTAGAGTATAGATTCACTCATTTTGTTCCGTATGTGGTCCATAGTGGAATCTCTTCAAAGACTTATATTTAGGAACGGAGGGAGTACATCCCATTTGGATGATTTTCCTCATGTAATGTCTACCATTGTAATCAAACAGTTTTATCTAATATATGATTTTTGTCTCCCATGAGTATTTTCTCTCATTTTTCTTCACTTGAAATAAATAATTATCAGCATTATGTGAAGCATTAATTTAATTGCTGGCAATATGTACTAAAAATAATATTGTTTACGCTATATATGAACCAAAACTTGAAGCGTTGCAAATTCTTCGTTGCCAAGCAATGGGATTTTGTTTCCTGTACATTAAGCACCAACATATAGAAGTGTTGCACAATTCTCTTTTATGTGTTGTATTCTTGCAACGGTCCCTTTTATCAACGACAATATAAGCGTTGCATTATGCGCTAGCAACGCCGTGTAAGGCAACGCATCCTATTCCGTTGGTAAAGACACTAACAACGCATATATGAACTTTTAGATACGGAAAAATGCGTTGCTATAGGGGGGTTCCTGTTGTAGTGATATAGCCGCATCGTGGGCGTTACATAATTCGCACCATGCACACAACCACACACACATCTAGCATTCTCCCGAGTGCCGCACCCTATGTCTTCCCGGTGCCGACCACCGCCCAGTATAAGGTGGTTTTTGCATCTGTTGCCACACATGTCAGAAAGTGGATCGACTGTGGGCTCCGGTTGGATTTTCATTCACACATTGACGTGATGATCCTATATTTATCGATAAACAAATCTTTAAATTTGTGAACATTTTCTAAATTCATGAATATTTTTAAATTTATGAACATTTCTGAATTTCGGGGAAGTTCTTTTGCAATCCGAGAACATTTTCTGGATTCATGAATATATTTTTAATTCAAGATTGTATTGTGAGGAACATTTTCAGAAATTCACAAAAAAAATTCTAAATTTAAAAACATTTTAGAAATTCCTGAGCAGTTTTTTTTCAAATCTGTAAACAATTATAAATTCATGAACATTTTTTAAATCTGCCAGTATTTTTTATTTTTTGTAACATTTGAAATATCTTGACTACTTTTTTTAGTTTTTTGTTCTCTTTATTTTTCGTCCGCTTCTTTGGGTGGGTTGAGGCCTAATAGGGGGACTGGTAGCCAACTGAAGCGAATGTCCTGGTCGCTCTTCGAAGCGTTGCATGCTGAATAGCACCTCCTGTGGTGCGGGTTATTTGATGCCGGTGGAGGGTGCAAACCCGTTTTCTGCTTTGTCTGTTTGTGAGTGGGTGGTGATGGCTTGTTGGTTCTACGACGAGCAATTGGGTCACCACTTTCTCCGTCTTTCCATTGGGCTCTTCAGGCGATGGATTTGTGATGAAAGACCAACATTGTGCTAGCGCTGGGAAGAGCTACAACGAAAATATCAAACGTTGAAGAGCCAAGACAACATGAGCACATGTCGGAGAGCCATTGTAGATAGGCCTCATGGCACTAAACCTAACCTCATTACCTCATGTTTGGAGGTAACTAAATTGTGAGATTAGAGTCCTTTTGGGAACGTAAACCAGTGTGAGGGGAGTGACTCTCAGAGCAGAGGCACGAGTGAACTAGGGTGCACAGGGCGTGCGAGGTACATGGGTCTAGGGCTATGCCTGCACGTGCGAAAGTAGGGAAGTTAGAAAAAAGAAAGGTCTATTTCTGTGTAAATGGTTTGATAATCAATTTGGCTTATATATAATGAAAACTGGCAATATACCAAGACACAAACAACTAGCGATGGAAGCACAAAAGTGAACACCATAAACCAAGTAAACCAAAATACCGCTCAAATCAGTTCAGTTTGGTTCTTCATTTTCGGTGTAAAAGTACTCATCTTTAACCGTAATAGCCTCAAAATTAACTCACAACAGAGAAACGGCGCGGCAAAGCGTGCGTTTAACTGTGTGAACGACGAGTACGTTATCAATCCTTATGACACAGACATGTGTGGTACCTAGAAAACACCCACGTCGATCCCTGGATGGCTGGATCTATCTTGGGCGGGCTGGGTGACCACTGCCAACCCCAACCATTGAGTCACAGCTCGTCCTCGTCACAAACTACATCTCAAAGGTCACTTTTCTATAGGAGTTCATCAACCGCAAATATTCTTTTCTTTTTTCTGGATGAATCAACTGCATATGTTTACCTGTTCTAAATAAAGAAGAGTGTACATCTTATCCAGAAAAAAGAAACGGTTGGATCTCTGAAACTCCGCCCGCCTATGATTATCTTACTACTCCTATATGCCTTTTTCTTCTTCTTCCAGGATACCATGTTTATCTGTTCTGATTTCACGGGTCTTCCGGTTATCCAACTCTGTTCTGGCACACACGCTGGTTGTGTGGCTCGCCGCTTCTCCACACCGACGTTGGACGTGACCACCTGAGCAGCAGTGTGAAAGACGCATCGGTTTCACCCTCCCGGCCCCCATCCGTCGATCGCCGTCGCCATTAACAACGACCAGCAACTAGCAATATGTCTATTCTCTCGCCTAAAGAAAATATATTTTTATCCATGGTGCTGGCGTCGCGTATGCATGCTGCTGCACCCTCCCACCCCAACCCCGCAACCCGTCCGTCGCAGTCGCCGTTACCAGCGAGACCCTCGTACGCCGAGTTCTGGACCGTATAAAGCAGCGGGTCCCGGCACAGAGAGACCCACAGCCAGACCTCTCTCCCGCCGGTTCACTCTTCCACCCCCTCGCCGCCACCATGACCCAAGAACGGGAGCCGCTCCTGAAGCAGAACGGGGCCGCCGGCAATGCCGCCGCCGGGGCGAAGGGCTCGCCGGCCGTGCTGCCGTCCCTGGCCAGGTCCGTGCTCAAGTTCCTCATGTGGGCGGTGTTCCTCACCTGGGCCGCGGGAATCTTCTTCTACCCCACCGCGCCCGTGCAGACGGCGTTCCGCAAGTGGGCGGACATCACCAGCACGGAGGGCCTGATCGCCGGCCTCACCGGTACGCGGCCTCCACGAATTCCTGCCCCCTTTCTCTTTCTCCCCTTCCGTTGAGGCAGGGGAAAGTAGGTGATCGCTCAGAAGGGGTTCGTTCGTACTAATTGGGTTCCCCTTTCGCTTTCTTGCCTCTCGCAGGGACCGTTTTTCTTTTCTTCAGCGGGCCCATTCTGCTAATTGCAGCTCTGGCATATGTCTACATCTTCGCCTTCCCGGGTGATCACGTCCAGTGAGTATTCCTCCTTGTGTGAATTCTGCGGCAATTTGATGCTTTTAGTTCATTTATTTAGAGTTGATTCAGATGAGCCCTTTCTTTCCCTGAATTGATAGAGCACCTGCACAAAAAATTCAGAGTATATTTTTTTTATTCAAGCACTGGATTCTCTGGATATATAGCAAAATCTTGCAGCTGCAGTCCATTTCTCGTATAAGGTGTTATTGCAGGAGTTACATAGGCTTGCTCATTTTGACATGAAAACAGCACGATGAACTGAACCACCATAGAGACTCGAACTAACAAAATAGTACTCCATCTGTTCACAAATATAACATGTTTTGCATATTTCAATATGGACTACATATAGACTGAAATGAGTGACCAAACACACTAAAACGTGTCTATATACATCCGATTCACAAAAAAGTTACTAGAACATATTTTATTTGTGAACGGAGGAGTAGTACAGTTTTCCCTTACTCATACCATAGAAATTCCAAACCACCATAAGAATGGCCTGCCTTATGCTGCCATCGCTAATTATTTACCTGCTCTTTGCTACCAGAAAGAAGAAGCTGAGGTCACTGAGTTTCCGTCTCTGGACTTTTCCGGTTCTTGTTGATGGTCCCCTCGGTGTTGTCTCCGCTGTTGAGTTTATCGGGATCGTCTTGTTCGTCGTCTATATTGTCTTCTCGATGACCTATTATGTTGTAGACAGTGTGAGCTTCATCTCCAAAGCGCACTTGCCCCCAACTACTCGCAGGTATGTTGTATTATGAAGGAAACCTATTAGTAAAAAATGTTTTATGTCAGTACTGATCAAGATATCATGTTGTTATCTTTACAGTTACTGAGCATGAAAAATAATAAATTACAGCAGAGTCCTGCTGTTTCCCTCAAAAAACACATGGTTAAGCCTCAAGCATTATGTAGTTTTATTAGGGGTTAAGTTTTACGTAGTTGAAACTGAAGTTATGATGTTCAGAAAAGATTGGTGATGGACGATGGATCATGTATAGTCATTTGTAGAGTTATCACTTAGTTGGCCTGGAAATTAAAATGCAACATACACATATATATTTGCAGTAACTTAAATTAATGCTCTGTATATGTAAAATCCTTATTGATATGAATTGATGATACCTTTGTCCTGTAACTGATCCAGAATGCTCAGTTGACATGCTACTGCTGAAACTGATGATATTGCTGAAACATACTCTGTAATAGTATAAATTAGTTGTCATCTCAACACAGTTCTAAAACAACATAGGTTTTGCCTTGCAGTGAGTTGTTATTGGCTCTCATAGGCCTCCGTTTCGGATCAGTTGGCTTGTTTTGCATGATCTTCCTGTTCCTGCCTGTCTCAAGGGGTTCAGTTCTTCTCCGGCTTATCGACATTCCATTTGAGCATGCTACTAGATACCATGTCTGGTTGGGGCATCTCACAATGGCTCTTTTTACACTGCATGGCTTGTGCTATGTGATCTCGTATTCCCTCCTGGGGCGCCTAATAGAAGAAGTAAGTTCAAAAAATATATTGAACAATTTAGAGTGATTATTTACTACTACCAATTTTGTTATGTGCAATTTTCATATTGTTACTGCAAACAAGCAACCATAATGTGCTGAACATAATAGACAGGGCCTATGTGGCTGAAAACTATTTTATGCCTGAAAAAAAGTATGCAAATCTGTTTTGGCAGTTAAATATGCAAATTTGACCTCTCAAAAAAAAGTATGCAAATTTGGACTGAGGGCATATTAGCATGTTTGTTGTAAGCGTTCTCCATCTTAAAACCTATTAATGGTACTCTTGGCCTTCTTGATAGCTGACCCAATGGAAAGAAGTCGGAATAGCAAACTTAGCCGGCGTGATCAGCTTGATGGCTGGTCTACTGATGTGGGTGACATCGCTTCACCCGGTACGGAAGAGGTTCTTCGAGCTCTTCTTCTACACCCACCAGCTCTACGTGGTCTTCGTGGTGTTCTTGGTACTCCACGTCGGCGACTTCGTCTTCAGCATCTCGGCCGGCGCCGTCTTCCTCTTCATGCTCGACCGCTACCTGAGGTTCTGGCAATCCAGGGCCAAGGTCGACATCGTTTCTGCGGCCTGCCGACCATGCGGAACGGTGGAGCTAGTCTTCTCAAAGCCACCAAGTATGTCAAGATCATTTTCTGCATTATGTTCACAAGTGTTTGGTTACTGTCACTACAAACTCACCGAGAGTACACAATTGTGTGTCGATTTCTGCAGGTCTTCGGTACAATGCTCTCAGTTTCATCTTTGTTCAAGTGCGTGAGCTGTCGTTCTTGCAGTGGCACCCGTTCAGTGTGTCCTCCAGCCCCATGGATGGGAGGTACCACATGTCCATCCTCATAAAAGTTCTTGGCACATGGACTGACACGCTGAAGCGCATCATCACCGATGTCCAAGAGCAGAAGAGCAGGAGCGACTCTGAATCTGATCAGTCGCAAACTGGTCGTATTACCGCCTCGATCGAAGGGCCGTATGGGCACGAATCACCCTACCACCTGATGTAAGTTCTTCAGTTTGTCTTTCTTCGGTTAAGTGATTCGACACCATTGGGAAAAGTTCAAGTCAATACTTTGTTTGCGTTGTGTGTGCTTTCAGGTATGAGAATCTCATCCTGGTGGCAGGAGGCATTGGCATTTCGCCATTCTTGGCGATTTTAAGCGACATAATCCACAGGGTCGAGCAAGGTATGCCGTGCGCACCCAGGAATGTACTGGTTCTATGGTCAGTTAAGAAGACCTCGGAGCTATCTCTCCTGTTGGCCGTCGATGCTCAGTCCATCAGCTCATCCGTCTGTGACAAGTTGCATCTGGACATCCAAGCCTTTGTGACGCAGGAAACCGATCCTCCATTGGTAAGAGCATTTACTCCATTGTTGATCGATGATCCAGATACCCAGTTATTGTCTTCTCCGTTTTATCCATGGGAAGCAGTGTGCTTCAGTTGGCTACAAGATTTGGATTGGATGGTTCACGTCAAATCGTCAATGATTCCATGGCAATGGCAACATGGCTTTACAGGAAGATGGCATTGTTGGGGATGACCAGAAGGCCCCTGGCATATTCGTCAAGAACGGGGCGGCCATGTCCGGGCTGGTGGGCACCGGGGACAACTTCTGGGCGGCCATGTACTTCGCGGTGTCCACCCTGGGCTCCGTCCTGGCGTTCGTGCTGGTGCAGCTGTACTACGTGAAGCGCTTCAACGTGTACGCCTGGTGGCACCTGGGCCTCCTGCTCCTGCTGTGCATGGCAGCCGGCATCGTGCTCCCCGGCGGCCTCGTCGTCCTCCTCTGGCACCTCTCGGAGAAGCGGAGGATGCAGGACGACAGGTGGGACGTCGACGCCCGTGCCACGGCGGACGCCGAACAGACAACGAACGCTGCTGGTGGAGCCGACGCCTCCGCGGCCAGCCTCGCCGCCCTGCGGACGACGCGGTACGGGTGCCGGCCAAAGTTCCATGGTAACGCGCCTAGCCTTGAACTAAACTAGCTGTAGCATCCGTTGATGTGCCATGTGGTGATGGGTTCTCTTGTGGTGTTGGACGATCTTCTTTGCAGCGGAATTCGCGGCGTTCGCGGAGCGGGGCGGGGGCGCGGCGGTCGATATCGGCGTGCTGGTGTGCGGGCCGTCGGGGCTGCAGGCCAGCGTGGCCAGGGAGTGCAGGTCGCAGAACCTTCGCCGCGGCGGCGCCGTCTTCCATTTCAACAGCCACAGCTTCGACCTCTAGGCGATTTAGCCGAGCCTATACCTATAGCTACTGATGACGAGTGCGTACTGATAGTGCGCACCAGTTCTCTGCACAAATGTAATTATGCTACTGAGTAAATACTCCCTCTGTTAAAGAAACATAAGAGCGTTTAGATCACTACTTTAGTGATCTAAATGCTCTTACGTTTCTCTAGAGATGGAGTAGCTGGTAAATAGTGTCCGTACAGCCCATAGTTTCTACAGATGAGAGGAGTACTCTCAATCTCAGGCATGTCGCCGGTGAAGTCGCGCCCCGTCGCGGGCTCTGGTGGCTCCCTGTGTGTATATATATGCCATGAATGATCGTACATGTAAGCAGAAAGGCGAAGGTAAACTATTGATCTTGGCCTCTTGCTCTTGGGGATACAGGTTTGAACCAGGTAATCTGCATTTCAGCTATCCAGACACAAACTTTTAACCCGAATGCCACATCAACTTGCACCTTCAAAATCTGTTAGCTTTCAGTCATGAAACCAACCCCATGAATACCAACTACAAACCGACAACATCCGATCAACTCTCAGCTATAAAAAACAGAGGCTTCCTACTCCACCAGCACGGAACTTCCCAATACCTTCTCTGTTTACTTCGGCATGTCCGAGGGTAACATTTTTTGTTGCCACTTTTGAACAGTTCGGCTTGCTTCTTTAATCAGGTCACAATATAGGTCCGATGTTTTTTGAGCAAATTCACCCGGTACCTGAGTTATAACTTTGACATTTTTCATAGTTGTCATTTGTCTACTACGGTACGGCCGAGACGTTGCCTTTATCCGGTACTTTCGAGCTAGTTCTATGCACGCAAAAAAGTGGCACCTCTTTTTTTATTTTACTAGACAATATCCCGCGCGTTGCGGCGGGGTGGTAGTCTAATAAAGAATTTGAAAAAGAGAAACACACGATAAAAAAAGTAAAAAAATAAAAAAAAGAAATATTTTACAGCAGAAGATGGCTTGCATTTAATGTGTAACTTTGAAACCAACTTACTTAGTATGAAAAGTTCTCTAACCAAATTCGCAGAGGTTCTTACCTTTGATCATCTCAATGTAAATAAGACAGTATATCTGATGCGCTGCTAATACAAAAGTAGCAATTAATATTGCAACACAAATTACATGTCTGCACCTTGAATAAACTCCCCGCACTAAACTTTCCTAGGTATGTGACTTCGCTGAACTTACTTAGTGCTATATGTATGTATAGCATCTAGATCGTAAAATAGACGTCGCGGCAGTTTATGGTAGAATCGGTACAAAGAAAGTACGAGATTTAAGAGCCATACATGAAGGTTGTTTCTCCCCTTTATTACAACTCGATGTGCTACAGTTGAATCAACAGATGTTGTGAGGAGTAGGTGGAGCGTGCAGGCGAAGGCCAACCAGGTATCCTAGCGGCGGTGACGCAATGCAATGACCTGGTCGTGTAGTGGATCAAAATCAGACTGATGACGAGTGGTGGAAAAACATGGAGGAACAATAAGAGATGTGGGACACGGGCATGTCTGACCATGCTGGGCTGCATGACACTGCGGGAGAAGGCGGGCCAGATGGCCTGATCGAGGTGGCTTCATGGTGTTGCCTGCGGCAACATCCTCAGCGGCAGTGCGCCCCTGCCCAATTTGGCCATCATGGTCGATGACATGTAGCGCTTCGCCCTCTCGTCCTGCCTTGTTGTTGTCCCTATCTCGACACCAACGTTGCCGACGGCCACAGCACAATCGGTGCCATCGTCTTCCCACACCAACGTCAGCCTCTGAACCTTTAGGTATGTACAATCGTACATTACCCACGTTGGTCTGGGTTCTGCAAAAAAGATCGAGCAATGAAAGGAAAAAAATCATGGATCCTCGTCAGGTGATGAGGTCGTTGCTATTTATCAGAAGAACCCATGTGAGAACAACATGTTACGAGGGAATAAAGTGATACCTTCAACTTTTACTGCTAGACTTGTTTCGTGGAGAAGTTGAATATCAATAAGATAGTGGAGATGTGAACAATCAATCGTTTCTGCTGCTTCGTTTTACTTGAAGGAGATAATGGACTCATGGTTAGTAAACTGGAGCAAACAAAAAAAATTGAAAAACATAAGTGATGACATGGCATCATGGTAGAGGAGAGAAATTCGGTAGTTTAATTGCATGCTTGCTGATATGGCATGATAGCTGAGTTGCCATGTGTGCATGCCAAGATAAATAGAGTGGTGGGGATGACTCTCTCCCAGCGCGTTGCTGCGGTAACTTTGTTAAAAAGTGCGTAAGTAGTTAGTAAAATAACTAAATCTAATGAAAAAGGTACAAAATTGAAAATCAATAAAAACAAGTGTCTAAAATGGACGTGGAGTAACTAGTCTCGAGCGCAAATGCTAGCGATATCATGGGCGTTCGCTAGTGCGTGGGGATCTGGGCCAATTCTTTATACAGTGGGCTTAGAAGTGCTGGAAAGTCCGCACTGTGCAGGAATACGTAGGTGTCAGGCCTGGGTAGTGGGCCAGCTCAGGGGCGACCGTCCACATGTGACGGGCTGAGCCGTGGCCCAGGTTCGTGTATGTCTGTCTGATCCGTGGCTCGGAAAAGTCGCTTTTCGTCATGCGGTGGCAGCCTCGAATAGAATGCCTCTGCCCAGACAATTTCCGTACTGCGGCCGGCCAGCCGCCAATACTGTACGTGACGACGGAGAGAGGGAGTAGAGGCGACGGACGGCAATGGAGTTTTTCTTGCAGCCGATAGGGAGGTATGTCTGTCCGATGTGATTTTTTTCCAACTTATAGCGTGTGATTTGAAGATTGGAGCTCATTTGATTTCCCTGCCACAGATCCACCTGATTGAGGAGGTCGGCGATAGCCTGGTGCCGGAAGGTACGCCGGTGGATGGAACCAGGCGAACATTCGTGGAGGTGGCGCTGCCGGAGGGCATGGGTGTGAGAGGCGAAGGGCAGATCTGCGGCGTGTCTGGAGCAGCTGCTGACAGCGGAGAAGGGCGGATCTGCAGCGTAGCTCAAGAGGCGGCAGTGAGAAGGGACAACTCGCCTCCTGGTTGGAATAAGAGGTTAGGGGAACTGAATTTACTTTGAGCAGTGCTATGAATAATTTCAGTACAACGTTGTTGCAAGTTGTGTATGGGCGTGTAGCCTTGATTGAATTTTTGACGTCAGTTAGGCATGGTGCCATATGAATTAGAGTGCAAACTTCATGTTTGAAACATTTAATATGATCTAATTAAGCTGGATATGAATTTGTAGTTTTAACTACAATTGGATGGACAGTGAATCAATCTAGGCCGTGAAGTGTTGGTTGATTTTTTGGCAGCAGGTAGGCATGGTGTGAAATGAATTAGTGTGAAAAGGTTAATGCTTGAAACATTTAATAATCTAATTAAGCTTGATTTGAATTATTAGTTTAAATGCAATTTGATGGCCAGTGAATCAATTAAGGCCGTACAGTACTAATTGAATTTTTGGCAGCAATTAGGCACGGAGTGATGTGAATTACTGTAAAAGCTTGATGTTTGAAACATTTAATATAGAGTAATTAAGATGTTTATGAATTTAGTAGTTTGGACTGCAATTTGATGGTCAGTGAATTAATTTGGAAGGCACAATAATTTGTAACCCCTTTTAGGTTGAGGATTGGTGCCGCTGCTCCTACCAGGACTCACTATAGAGCGGTTAGATTGGTGCATGCTAATGTCCTAGGTCCTCCCATGCCGCGCAAGCAGATTCTGTCCATTGCATGATTATTATCCTTCCAAACTCCTATTCTTAGTTGTTCTCTTGTAGCAGTACACTGGTCCACTCGAAGATGCAATGGCGCTCGCGGACTGGCTCAGGAGAGACCGTCACTTCTCTGGTATACTCATCCAGATTTCACCAGCGTTAAGCGGGTATGCTTTTCCTCGGCTCAAACTGCGGTACAAATAATCATTGGTTCAGGTAAGCAATTCCTTTCTTTGCTACATAGGAAACACAGTTCAGTACCTTCACACATGTAGAGGCTGATATTCTCAATTACTAAGTGACAATTGAGGGAGTCCTGGATTAGGAGGTCCTCGGACAGTCGGACTGTATACTTTGGCCGGACTGTTGGACTATGAAGATACAAGATTGAAGACTTCGTCCCGTATCCGGTTGGGACTCTCCTTTGCGTGGAAGGCAAGCTTGACAATTTGGATATGTAGATCTCCTTCCTTGTAACCGATTCTGTGTAATCCTAACCCCCTCCGGTGTTTGTATAAACCGGAGGGTTTAGTCCATAGGACAACAACAATCATAATCATAGGCTAGCTTCTAGGGTTTAGCCTCTACGATCTCGTGGTAGATCAACTCTTGTAATACTCATATCATCAAGATCAATCAAGTAGGAAGTAGGGTATTACCTCCATCGAGAGGGCCCGAACCTGGGTAAACTGTCGGATGTGGGGTTCCGGCAAACCCTTAAGGTTCGAACACTGGGGTGCGCGCGAAGTCTTTCCCTCCTACCGATCTACGCCCTAGCTCGCTAATATCTCGCAGACGAACTCGACGAACTCGCAACACCAAGAGGCACGAGATTTATACTGGTTCGGGCCACCGTTGTGGTGTAATACCCTACTCCAATGTGGTGGTGGATGGATTGCCTCTTGGGCTGATGATGAACAGTACAGAGGGAAGAACAGCCTCCTGAGGTTGAGGTGTTCTTGTGCTTGGTGTCTTGGCGGGTGAGAGCTAGGTGAACTGCTCCCTCCCCTACTGTGGTGGCTAGTTCTACTTATATAGGCCCTGGTCCTCTTCCCAAATATTGAGCGGGAAGGGAGCCAACAACGACGGGCAAATTTGAAGGGGGACAGCTAGTACAAGCTATCCTGACAAAAGTGGTCTTCGCCTGCGAAAGGCTCTGGTGGTGACACCGTCTTGGGCTCCACGATGACCTCCGTCTTGCCGTCCTCCTGGTCTTGGCCTCGTTGCATCAATATAGCAACCTTTGCCTGATGCCTCGGTACTCCTCGCCTGCGCCCGCTTCCTTAGCACCAAAGAGGAAACAAGGACGCTGCGCGCGCTGGCGCCCGCCTGGCGCCCGTCTGGTGCCGACCGTCATGGCTCACGTCACGAGAGCCTCGTCAGGTTTGCCCCGCCTTGATATCTCCGCTCCTCGTGACCCGCCTAACTAGGCCACTCCCGAGGAGGTCTTGCGTCTCCCGCCTCGCGAGGCTTGGACCCTCGCGAGGGTCTTGGATGCCTTGTTGATGAAGATGGACCGTACGGCCTGCTGGCTTAGCCACGCCGTGGGCTGCAGGCAGGCAAGTCTGGGGACCCCCGTTCCCAGGATGCCGACAGTAGCCCCCGGGCCCAAGGTGCACTCGAGCTTGGCTTCGCGGCAAAGCCAAGGGTCAAGTACGGAGTGCCGCGGGCCCCAAAAGCCTGTGGCCTCGATTGACGCGTGGCGGTTGATTGGACGTGGGCGTCTCCGCTTCCCCATGCAGCCTTTGAATCCGCCTAGCTATGCGACCCCCGCGGCCTACACAGTTATTCTTCCTTCGCCCACGCCTGGCTCTTCCAATCTCCCTGCTTCCTCGAGGCCCCGCTCTGCCCTGCCAATCCGGCTTACGCTCCGCCTGCTTCATCTTCATGGCGCCAAAACAAGCTGAAAAGGGGAAGAAACCCCTGTCGTTGCCAACTGCGCCTCCGTCTCTTGAGCCGGCGCTCGGCCGGCCTCGGGTGCTCACCGACGAGGCCATGGACAAGGTGCGCCCCATGCTTGCCTCCAGTTTCAACGAGTGGGGAGAGTCGATGGCTTGGCCCGCGTCCCGCACTCGCATGGACCGGGCAGCCACTGAGGTCCCGATCTTCATTTATGCCCTCTGGGCTGGCTTCATTCCTCCCTTCTCTGCCTTCTTCAACGCGGTGCTCGAGCATTATCAGATCCACATGCTTCATCTCGACCCTCAATCTGTGACCCTTCTTGCCGTCTTCGCCTTCTTGTGCGAGGCCATGGTGGGCATCGCTCCTTCCGTGGCCCTGCTTCGCCATTTCTTCTCATTGCATCTGACCGGTCCCCGGCAGAGCTCGGGGTGTGTGAGCTTCTAGGTCGTGGCTGCGACTGCGGGCGCGGGGATTGACTTCGAGCTCCCTTCATCCACGAGCGAGTTCCGCACTCGATGGGTGTTTGTTGACGCCGACGTGCTCAGCCTTCTGCTCCAAGTTCCAGCGGGGCCCGCTGTCCCAAACTCCGGCTGGGGCCACCAGAGGCTCTCGAGCCCTCGCCTTGCTCTTGTCTGGGCCAGGCTGAGGCTGCTGAAGGACCGCGGTGTGACCGCGCCTATGGTGGTGAAGGAGTTCGTCAAGCGCTGGGTTGCTCCGCTTCAGCGCCACTCTCGCCCAATGTGGACCTTGCTCAACAGTCATGACCACATGAGGTTCCAGGAGTCTGGGCTCCCTCTCGGGACGCAGCAGACAGTGCTCAGGATCTTGAAGGGTGTCCCTTTGCCGGCCGAAATGCCTGGGAAGAATTGCTTGCTGTATCGCTGCAAGAACAAGGACGAGTTTGCAGCGAGCATGCCTTCCTTTGACAAATGGGGGCTGCGGCCAATCGGTCTAGTGGGGCCCCGCAAGAACCCCGTCGTCGTGGTTCCCTTCCTTGCCGCTGGTGCCGAGCTCACCCCTAGTGGGGATGCAGGAGGGCGAGCTCTAACGGAGGCTGGTGGCCCAAGTGCTGAGGAGCACATGCTGAGTGGTGATCCTGGGGCGTCATTCTTGGGAGCTTGCGACCTCCCTCTTGAAACGCCAGTCGCTGAGGAGACGCAGCGTGCGGCTCCCAAGGATAAGGCCCCGAAAGCCTCGGGAGTTGGTGGTGAGGCGGTGCCCGGCTGTTTGCCGCATCCGGGCACCCCTGAAGTTGTCTCTCCAAGCTCTTCGCCCCATGCAGGCCGCCACGTCCAGCGACACGGCCGGCTCTGCGTTGATTTCGCAGAGCTACGCAAGAGGAGAGGATCCCCGAGCGGCAACAACATCTTTGGACCACTGAAGCGGAGGAAGTACATCGCCGTTGACGTGTAAGTATCGTATTGCTGTGGCTCCTTGTGTGCTGTTTTCCATCTCCTGAAGTCAGTTCTTCAGGGCTCCTTCCGTCGAGGCGGCTGCGCCTCCTGAGAAACGGCCTCCTCCTTCCTCGACTCCCCCGTCGGCCTTGAGCGTTCCTGGTCTGCTTACCGCCCTTGGAGCAGGGTCAGTTGGGGGAGCATCTCCGCATTCACGGTGCGCTGAGCCCGCGGCTTGGTCACTCCTTCCCCACGGTCTGGCGTGGAGCCTGGCGGGCATGCCCAAGACCCCTCCTTTGCTCATGGACAGCAGCTGGTTGGCTTTGATCTTCGGCTCCTCTTCATGCAGCGTGCCCCGATCGGCTCGGGCTTCTCGCAAGGACTGGCTGACGTCAGGTGCGGCGTCAGCCCCCAGCCCCCTGCCAGGAGGTGGCGCGCCACTTGGCGCCCCGCCCGCTGCCCCAGAGGTGGAGGACGAGGTGAGTCGAGCGTTCAAGCTCGAGCGTGGGCGGAGCGTAGTTCGTCACGAGCTCTTCCAGGAGGCGATGGGCACGATGAGTCGACTAGGTGAGGAGCTCGCTGGTGTCGACTCGCGCCTTGAGGCTGAAGGCCTCCGGCTGGTGGAGGAGCGGCGCAAGCTGAAGGTGGCCATCAACCTCGGTCACTATCAACGCGACCTTGAGAATGCGAAGGCCGAGGCGTCCCTCAAGTTCACCCATGAAGCCCGCTCGCGAGCCTTGGAAGAGGCTCGCGAAGCTGACCGTCGTCGCGAGGCTGCGGAGAAGCGCGCGTGGGAGCTCCAAGCCTAGAGCGCGTCCCTTGAGCAGCAGGTGGAGCCGCGCAGGGCCGCTCTTGCATCGCTGAGGGGGACGCTCGTGGAGGAAGAGGAAGTCTGAAAGCATGACGAGGCGCTAGCCCTGGAAGGCGTGGAGCGCAGCCTCGAGCTCGAGCAACTGGAGACGAGGGAGCGTCAAGTTGCTCAAGTAGAAGATGCCGTCGGGGCTCGCGAGGCCAGAGTTGAGGAGGAGGTCAATCGCCGGGTGGCCAAGGTTCGCGCAGACCTGGAGGGTAGGTACGACCTGAGGCTGAAGCTCACTGGTACGAAGGATGCGGGCAGGGCAGCTGCCCTCAGGCCCAGGTTGGATGAGGCTGAGAGGCGCGCGGAAGCCACGGCCGCCGCCCTGATTACGGCGCAGGCGGACTTGGCCTCCGCCCGCGCCGAGCTGCGTTCCCTTCGGAGGCGGGTTGATGACGCTGAGGCCATTGCACGGAAAAACACGGAGGAAGTGCTCCAGCGACGAACGCTGGAGCGCGAGCATGCCCCTATGCTTCAGGATCTCCGAAACAGGGCCAATATCGCCCTGGGCCGTATTTGCGATGTGGAGGCGCCGGCCCCTCACTCGAATGATTATACTAGCCACCTGACCTTCTTTACCGAGGTGGTGACGCGCCTGGAGGCTCGATCTGCCAGAGCTCGCCAGCTTGTGGAGGAAAGGGGTCGTGGCCTGCTCGAGCGCGCTTTCTCCCGTGTCTTCAGCCACCTCCTGAATGCCGACCCCAACTTTTATTTCGACGCCGCCATCACCCCCGTACCCACTGCTGTCCGGGGCGACCTGGCGCGTTGGGTTGAGGACAATGTGGACGCGTTGGTCAGGGCCTTCACCTCGGAGGATGACGCGGTGGTGGTCGCCGCAGACGAAGGCGACGTGGTTGACGACGGCGACGGGGGCGTCGCCGATGGCGGCAACGATGCCGACGAAGACGATGACGACGTGAGTGACGCGTCCGCGGGTGATGCAGCGAGCGACATTTCTGGCTGACCCCATGTTCTCCTGTTGTTTCATCCTGCACACAAAACTCGGGCGTGGCCCTTGGAAAACTTGTAAGAGCATTTTGAGAGGGGGAGCCCCTCATGTAAGCAAATTGCAGTTTTACTTTCCTATGCGGTGTGAGTTTGTGTCCTCGCGGACTCGTGAATCCAGGTGCGAGTTTCCTGTCATGGTTTACCTTAGTCAGTGCCAGCTTTGAGCTGGGTCACGAGGCGTCAAGTTTCTGAGAATCCTGCGGAGCTTGTTGCCCCGTTAGAAGGGGCCCCACGAGAGGTGAGCACCAGTTGCAGTGCTAGCGCGCGCTTGGCGTGCGCGTGCTTCGCGCAGTCCCGCTCGCGAGGAGCTCGTGAGGGGAAGGTGACGGACATGAGTCCCAGACAAAACGAGATCCAGAAGGCAAGAAATTGCTCGAACAAGAAAAGGCTCCCCCCGCGCGCATCGATAAAAACTCGGCTTCAACTCAAATCCAGATCCAGAAAGCAAAGCTACAGAAAGAGAGATCCAAAGCAAAAGGCCGCGTCCGGCACCTAGTCTAGTCTTCTGGTCTTCAAGTCTTCTCACCAACGCGGAACTAAGTGCTGCCACTAGGCGTGGGAGGGAGCCCCAGGGCCTGAGGCCGGCACCCCTGAGACTCCGGGGCGTGTACAGCCCCAACTCATTATTACGTGAGAGTGTCACGGGCGGTGAGCTTCACAGGCACTGGGCCTTCTTCACAGGTACCGGCCTTGCTTCATATCGCCAGACGAGGGCCCCGCCTTGCGCCACCCTTGACCTCCTTTGAGCCGACCGGTCATCGGGACGACACAAAAGAGGGAAATAGGACGCCAGCGGTGCCCTCGGCGACCACAGGTCCTCTGCCGGGGGAAGGGTCGTCGAGGCCTCCCTGGCAGAGGGCCTACCTCCGGGTGTCGCCAGGCGTCGTGCGACGTGGGGAGGGGCCTTGCTCCTGGCTCCCTCCTGGCGGCCCCCAGCGTGTTTCCCTCGTTGTAAGGGATGCTGCCGTGCCAGGGTCGTCGATCGACGCTGCAACCTGATTCATCTGTAGCCCATGGTTAGCGTAAGCCTGTTCATGAGAGATTAGCGGTACCCTGTAGTTGCCATTGCCGGCGCGATCGTCGTGGTTCTCCGTTGGTTCTTGGAAAGCTTTGGCTCCTAGCGCCCCTCTCCCCAATCTTCTCCAACGAATGAGCCACGGTCGTCCTCCGGTGCGTACTCTTGGTCCATCATGCGGGGCACGTAGGCCTCCGGGGCTGTCACCCCGAACACCTCGCCGTAGTGCCCCACGCTCCAAGTTGCTCGGCCCAGGGTGGCGTCCTGAGGATGGTAACGTGGCATCTAGCTTGGACCATGGGGGGCGACGCTTGCGCCCATGCTTGTCGCGGGCGGCATGGGGGCGGCGGAGCCCCCTACGCCGCTGGCCGTGCTGATGTTGATGGAGCCCCCGGGCGTAGATGATGGCGCGCGGTTGTGGTGAGGCCCGCTGTGTGGCCCTGAAGCGGCCTGAGGGGAAAGTCGATAGCAGAAAGGTGGTGCTCCCGATGCCGCTGCATCCAGCAGCTCGGCAACACGCTCCAGCAGTGCATCCCGGCCGCTCTCCATCAGCCTGCATCGCAGCAGCTCCCTTGCCACGATGAGCGCTGCCCGCATGTTTGCTTGCTCCCGCCGTGAGTGCGGCGCCGTTGCTGCGGCATGGCTCGCTGCTCTTGCAGCGGCCCGTACTTGCCGCGGGGTGAGGGTGGATGACGCCTGGCCGCGCTGCCCACGCCCGGCGGAGTTTGGCGGCGCTCGCGCCACCTGGAGTGCGGGGTCGAGGTCTTCATGGGCAGGCGGCGCTGCCCGGACTGGCCAGGCTGCCCAGCGGTCGGAGCCGGCCCTTGAGTCGCCGGACATCATGGCTGTGGAGCGTCGGCGAGCTGGTCGGCGGAGAAGAAGCTCCGGCGCACCCCTACCTGGCGCGCCAAATGTCGGATGTGGGGCTCCGGCAAACCCTTAAGGTTCAAACACTAGGGTGCGCGCGAAGTCTTTCCCTCCTGCCGATCTACGCCCTAGCTCGCTAAGATCTCGCAGACAAACTCGACGAACTCGCAACACCAAGAGACACAAGATTTATACTGGTTCGGGCCACCGTTGTGGTGGATGGATTGCCTCTTGGGCTGATGATGAACAGTACAGAGGGAAGAACAGCCTCCTGAGGCTGAGGTGTTCTTGTGCTTGGTGTCTTGGCGGGTGAAAGCTAGGTGAACTGCTCCCTCCCCTACTGTGGTGGCTAGCTCTACTTATATAGGCCCTGGTCCTCTTCCCAAATATTGAGCGGCAAGGGAGCCAACAACGGCGGGCAAATTTGAACGGGGGCAGCTAGTACAAGCTATCCTGACAAAAGTGGTCTTCGTCAGTGAAAGGCTCTGGTGGTGACGCCGTCTTGGGCTCCACGATGACCTCCGTCTTGCCGTCCTCCTGGTCTTGGTCTCGTTGCACCAATATAGCAACCTTTGCCTGATGGCTCGGTACTCCTCGCTTGCGCCCGCTTCCTTAGCACCAAAGAGGAAACAAGGACGCTGCGCGCGCTGGCGCTCGTCTGGTGCCGACCGTCATGGCTCACGTCACGAGAGCCTCGTGAGGTTTGCCCCACCTTGATATCTCCACTCCTCGTGAGCCCGCCTGACTAGGCCACTCCCGAGGAGGTCTTGCGTCGCCCGCCTCGCGAGGCTTGGACCCTCGCGAGGGCCTTGGTTGCCTTGTTGATGAAGATGGGCCGTACGGCCTGCTAGCTTAGCCATGCCGTGAGCCGCAGGCAGGCAAGTCTGGGGACCCCCGTTCTCAGGACGCCGACATAAACATTGTGTCCCCCGCCTCCTGTTACCATCCACCTTAGACGCATAGTTCGGGACCCCCTACCCGAGATCCGTCGGTTTTGACACCGACATTGGTGCTTTCATTGAGAGTTCCACTGTGTCGTCAGGATAAAGGCTTGATGGCTCCTTCGATCATCGGCAACGATGCGATCCAGGGTGAGGTTTTTCTCCCCGGACAGATCTTCGTATTCGGCGGCTTCGTACCGCGGGCCAACTCGCTTGGCCATCTGGAGCAGATCGGGAGCTACGCCCCTGGCCGTCAGGTCAGGTTTGGAAGCTTGAACCATACTGCCAACATCTGCGGAGACTTGATCTTCGATGGATTCGAGCCCATGTCAGGTGCGCCGCACAGTCACGACGAGCATGACTTAGCTCTGCCGTCGGACGGTGTTCGGGAGATCACACCTGTGGCTACTCCGGCCCTCAATCCGGAGCAGATCGCGCTATCCGAGGACGGGCGGATGGACCCCGCCACGGAGGCTGCACACTCAGCGGCGATAGAGCCGAATACTGACTTCACCTCCTATGAGACCTATGTCGCCGGACCCTCGGATTCGTCCCCGGCCACGGGCTCCGAACCGCCTGCGTCCGTGCCTATTGAATCTGATTGGGCACCGATCATGGAGTTTACCTCCGCGGATATCTTTCAGCACTCGCCCCTGGGCGACGTGCTAAATTCATTAAGGTCTCTCTCCTTGTCAGGAGGCCCTTGGCCGAACTATGTTTGGCTTGAGTGGGAAGCGGACGACGAAGAAATTTATTCCCCACCCACCACCCACTTAATAGCCACTATCGACGACTTAACCGACATGCTCGATTTCGACTCCGAAGACATCGACGGTATAGACGATGATGCAGGAAAGAAACAGGAACCACTGCCCACAGGGCGCTGGACAGCCACTTCATCACACGATATATACATGGTGGATACACCCAAAGAAAACAACGATGAGGAACGGGAGGATGCAGCGAAGGATAGTCCCCTCGAGAAGCAACCAAAGTGACGACGTAGGCGCCGCTCCAAATCCCGCCTCAGCAAAAACAGCGATAACAGCGCAAGAAAGAATAATACCCCGGTCGACTCCAAAGGAAACAACGACCACATGGACCCAGCGATGGAGCAGGATGAGCCCGCAGACGGCGAACATAGTACAGAACCGCTGTCCGATCACGGTGACGCCAAGGGTAAAGCTCATCAACCTGTCTCCGGAGAGGAGAACAGTCCGGACGACGATGCACACATCATCCCGGAAAGGCACTTGGAACAAGAGAACCTCCATAGAAGGCTTATTGCCACCGCGAGGAGCCTGAAGAAGCAGAAGCAAAGGCTTAAGGCCACGCAGAATACGCTCAACAGCAGATGGAATAAAGTGCTTGACACTAAAGAAAAGTACGGCGGCAGTCGCCACACAAAGAGCTATCCAAAGCGCAAGCTGCTACCTGAATTCGACGACGAGGCTTTAGAGCCCATTCAACCGAAAAATAAAACGGCCGATCAGCCGGATCGACCACCCCGTGGCCGCGACAGGGCGGCTAACGATGTCGCACACAAGTTAGCACACGATTTACGTGAAGACCTGCACAAAAAAGCCGGTTTCGCCAGGTCCATCTACGGATCTAGGAAGCGCGCTCCGGCACAGAATCATGGCCGCCCAAACGACTATACTGATAGAATAACACCTCGGAATCAAAATCAAACGCTACAACCGTCCGAAGAATGCCATGACACATCCAAATACAGGGGTGCCGCGCACCCCCTATGCTTCACCGATGAGGTGCTGGACCACGAATTTCCAGAGGGATTTAAACCCGTAAACATAGAGGCATACGACGGAACAACAGACCCTGGGGTCTGGATTGAGGACTTTATCCTTCACATCCACATGGCTCGCGGAGATGATCTCCACGCCATCAAATACCTGCCCCTCAAGTTGAAAGGACCAGCTTGGCACTGGCTGAAAATCCTCCCCGAAAACTCAATTGGAAGCTGGGAAGAGCTTGAGGACGCTTTTAGGGCCAATTTTCAAGGGACCTACGTCCGACCTCCGGACGCAGACGATTTAAGTCACATAATTCAACAGCCCGGAGAGTCAGCCCGAAAGCTTTGGAACAGATTTCTCACGAAGAAGAATCAAATCGTCGACTGTCGGGATGCCGAAGCCTTAGCGGCTTTCAAACATAGTGCCCGGGACGAATGGCTCGCCAGACACCTCGGCCAAGAAAAACCGAGGACAATGACAGCCCTAATGTCGGAGTAAATGACCACGGGTAGCCTAACCGACTCCCCCTGGCTCTTCAAAAATTATCGGGCCGATCGAGCCTTCAAGCACCCAAAGCACAAGGCCGCCTTCCCCTGGCTGGCTATCTCACAGGCCGACTACTGGAAGGCGGCCCGGCCCTAAAACCCTCCCGAAGAAAGCCACAAGAAGGCCGACTCCAAGAAGCCGGCCACAAGAAGACCGACTCCACGATGCCGGCCACAAGAGGGCCGGCTCTCAGCAAGCGGCCAAGATTGCACCCTCAAGGACTGCACCCACATAAAGGTGACGAGATGGGGCGTGGCTACAGTAAAGCCTGCCACCCCCGAATCCCGGAGCACGCATGGCCACAGTGCGCCGTACGGGTCGGCCATCCCCCGTCCGGCGCGACACTGTTGCCATGTTGACCATGACGCCACCCACGACAGGCTGTCAGTACGGCCCGCGGGCGGCGGGCCCCTTCAGCCAGAGAGACGCTCGAAGGCGGCCAAGCCCCCCCCAATCGGCCTGGGGTGTAGCCAGCTCCCAATAGCCGGCTACCTCACTCCCTCAAAGTATGTGCATCATTAAGGAGACAAGACGAGGTAAGACTACAGTGAGAGCCCGTCAGACGGTGGCACTGTAGCCATGCTTACCTCGGCAAAGCCCTCATCATCAGGGGCGAGGCTACAGTAACCATCCGCCGGCAAGACCCCCAGGCGGTGGGGCCGGCCTGTCGGCCAAGAGGCCGGCAGCCGGCGGGACCCACCAGTCGGCGGGCCCCAGCGGCCGGCGAAGAAGCCAATGGATACAGACACTAACGGCCTGGACCCGCATCCAGCCGGATTACCATTGTACCCTTGGGGGTAGGCCTATATAAACCCCCCAGGGCACCCGTGCAAAGGGTTGATCTCTTAGAGTTTTAGACACCACATAGAGAGAAGAGGAGAGCTAGCCTTGCCCTTCTTCTTCCTCTAGCCGAACAGCTCAAGGAGCCACTTGTAGCCACTTGTGTTGATCTAGTGATCATGCGGAGACCCCGCAAAGCAGGACTAGGGGTGTTATCTCCACGGAGAGCCCCGAACCTGGGTAAGATTCGCCGGCGTGCATGTCTTCGCCTTATCCCGTTTCCTGGCACCGGCGGTGTCTTACTGGCTCCCGCAATGATAAGCCACCCGTTGGCATATGTCGCACCTACCACCCGACACCTAACAAGCCTTATGACCCGCTTTTGCACGGACGAAGACAGCTGGCTGGCCTGTAGCGGCACCAGCAACCCAGGCACATCCGAAGTCAGGGATGGCAACAGGAAACCGCGACGCAATAAAAGCAAGCGTCGAAACAACGAAGACAACCCAGACAACACGGCGGTAAAGGCCAGATTCAGGGGCTCTCGACCCGGTCAACGGAAAAAGCCATTTAAAGGCAGCAGAGATGGACCGTCCAGCCTAAACAAGAGTCTAGACAGATTATGTCAGATTCATGGCACCTCCAACAAACCAGCAAATCACACCAACAGAGAATGATGGGTCTTCAAGCAGGCCGGCAAGCTAAACGCCGAACACAAGGGGAGGGAGACACCAAGCGAAGACGAGGATGAGCCTCGCCAGCCGAACACTGGGGGCAGAAAAAATTCCCACCAGAGGTCAAAACAGTGAACATGATTTACGCAACTCACATACCGAAGAGGAGGCGCCAGCGCGCACCCCAAGGCGTATACACCGTGGAGCACGTCACCCCCAAGTTCAACCCTTGGTCGGCCCGCTCGATCACTTTTGATCGCAGGGATCACCCGACTAGTATCCGGCATAGAGGATCGGCTGCCTTGGTGCTAGACCCAATAATTGACGGATACCACCTCATCCGAGTCCTTATGGACGGCGGTAGTAGTCTTAATCTGATATATCAGGACACCGTCCGCAAAATGGGGATAGACCCGACAAGAATGAACCAAAGCAATACTACCTTTAAAGGAGTAATACCAGGCCCAGAGGCCCGCCGCACGGGCTCTCTAGTTTCAGAGGTTGTATTTGGTTCTCCCGACAACTTCCGAAGCAAAGAATTAACCTTCGACACCGCTCCATTCCGAAGCGGCTATCACGCACTACTCGGAAGAACGGCCTTCGCTCGTTTCAACGCAGTACCGCATTACGCTTATCTTAAGCTCAAGATGCCCGGTCCACGTGGCATCATCATAGTTAGCGGAAACACAGAGCGTTCCTCACGTACGGAGAAATATGCGGCGGCTCTAGCAGCCAATCACTAAACGGCCTCTCCAACCAGAATAAATGATCGGTCGTCAAGACCACGGACACGGTTCGACGAGTCCGGCGCACCACTAGCTGTAACAGCTCAGATAAACCTGAGATTGGGTCGATAGATATACCCCCATATGTGGTGCTAGGGGCTTCCCGCATGTAAAAAGGGCTACAGTTCGGCCTGACCCTATTTAAAATTGCAAGTTAATGGTTCATTAAGAATAACCAATTTTTCGCACGAAGACTTTCACCTGGGTTTTTTCTCTTTTACAGATGATCACCGTGCTACACCCTTCCAGGATACGGCACAACGGAGACACAAGCGCAGGCGTGCAGCAGGGCCCCGCTCTTCTTTTTAGATTAAGACCCTGTGTAAACCTTTTTTACTGTCTCTTGTTGCTTCACTCCCTCCGGATACTCAACACAACCGAAAGGGATGCTGGCGTTATGGGCATTTCATCACGTCAGACTAATGCCAGTACCTGGAAATTCAGGGCTCATTATCAAGGGCGTTACTCAGCCTAGTATATGTTGTAAAGTCCGAATACCTTAGGGAGTGTTCGGCGTCGCGATTTTGGCCTTATATGCATCAGCTCCGAATCATGTCTTTGGTCAGTAGTTGGGTTTGCCCGGCTCCCGTGTTTTGCTACCTTACGTTCCGCTCTATCGACTAAGGTGGCACCGGGAGAACTACTGCGATTGTGCCCTGATTCATCTGGATGAGCACCTCAGTAGAGAAAGCCGAAAACTGACTGTCATGATAAAGCGCGAGACTGGTCAACCACTCGATGACTCAGCGGAATCTTCGCGATTCCTCCGCATTAATGAAGGGTCGGCTTCCCAGTCATGTATGTACGCGCACCGTATTCGGATGAGCGCGGATGTACCAGGGGCTATATCGTAGCCCCGCCATCAAACTCCTATGGCTAAGTGAAAGTGTTAAAGCTATATAGTCCGATTGCCTTGTTCGCCGCACTGTCACCTCCTTAATGGACCAAGACGTTGGGTGAAGTGTGAATACGCGCTTTTCCGAACACCCCCGCATTATGTGCGTGGGGGCTGAAGCCGACGACTGCAAACTTTCAGGTTGTATACATACATAAACGGCCGCACAGGAGGCATCATAATACTTTCAGGCAAAATTATAAACACAGTCTTTATAATCCAAATAGCATTGTTTTTACAATTGGGACACATGTCACTCGAACATGATACTCTTCGAGCACTGATCCTCTATTAAACGAGTGCCTTCTAGGACTTCTTCAAAACAGTGCTCAGCCGGGACCTGGCCTACGGCCGGATCCCGGGTTGCAATAGCGGTGGCCTCCATCTCTGCCTAGTACGTCTTAACACGGGCAAGGGCCATCTGCGCACCCTCTATGCACGCCGACCTCTTTACAGCGTCGATATGCGGCACAACACCAAGGAATCGTTGCACTAAACCAAAATAACTATTCGGCCTTGGTCCCTTCGGCCAAAGATGATCCACGACAGACCTCATGGCAAGTTCGGACAACCTATGGAGCTCGGCCCACTCAGCCATTTGTTCATTTAAGACGCGTTGGAGCACTAAACTGCAACCAGAACAATCTCTCCACTTCATGATCTTTCTGATCTTTGAAAAACTCAGTCGCATCAGCAGCACTCATTGCCAAGTCCAAGTACGCATCTGCAGCACTCCATAATTGATCCAGAGGGGCATAATTCGGATCTCCGAACTTCGTCCGCAACAAAGAGGCTTCCTAGCCGTGATATCTCCGGCTTGACGGAGCTCCTCCTTCGCCGCTCTGGTTTGAGAGCGGGTTTCCTTGCCTGCGTCCACGGCTTTCTTCAGGTCAGCTGCTTTCACTTGGTTTTCCTTTTCAAGAAGCTCATATCGGCCGGCGGCATCTTTCAGCTCAACAGCCATCTTGGCTATTTTATCTTTGCTCTGGCGATGAGCAGCTTGTTCGGCTCTTAAGTCTTCGGCCGCCTTTAGGGCGGCCGCATCACTTCTCCTGGCTTGTTCCTTGGCTCGGGCAAGTTCCGCCCGAAGTGTCTCCACGACGGCAGCTCCATCTGCAGCCACAACATATTATAGATACTAGCATCATGCTCCTCTTAATATTGTTGACCAACCGAAAATACATACCCTGTGCCTCGTCAAGCCGCTTGTTCACAAGCGCAATGTCGGCATCAGCCGCGTCAAGTTGCCGCCTCAGTCCGGCAAACTCAGCAGTCCGGCCAGCCACCGGACCCTCAGCCGCCTGCACATGAAAGCAGCACAATCATTACCTGGGACTATGATCCTCTGTCTGCCGCCTCTGGACAGCAACCAGAGTCTCAGGGGCTACTATCTGTATAGAGCACACCTAGCGTGTGCGGTACCATCAAAAAATTTATATTACTTTTCATACCTCAAAACATCTTAGCAGGCTCGTAAAAGCCTCATGCAACCCACTTTTGGCGGATGAAATCCTCTCAACCACCGTACCCATTAAAGTACGATGCTCCTCTGAGATAGCCGCTTGCTCCAAAAGGCCCATCAGTACGTCCGGTGTGCACCGGGCAATCCCAGACTCTTTCTGTTGCTCTCCTTAGGAGCCGAATACTCTGGACTTCGGGTGGCCGAAGGGTTACCTTCTGGCCT
Organism: Triticum aestivum; assembly: GCF_018294505.1. NCBI lineage: Eukaryota > Viridiplantae > Streptophyta > Magnoliopsida > Poales > Poaceae > Triticum > Triticum aestivum. The sequence continues at coordinate 402,241,726 of NC_057799.1, forward strand.
CGGCGGATCAGGAGAAATCCTCCGTGATGACACCTCAGGGTCGTCCGCCCCAGGAGGCGGGGAGACGGGGGGAGGCATTTCGCTCTCCATCATCTCCGGGAAGATCCCCCGAAGACGAACTCTGTCGAGAAGGGCTACAATCCGGACTGCAAGACATACGTCTCGGTTATTGTCCTCGGAGATAAAGCAGGATATATTTACCAAAAGTACTCTTGTTCACTTACAGCTCGGTGGAGGGCTGACCCCCTTGCGGGCACTATGCGGTAAGGACGCCCTCCGGGGCAGGGCCCCCTGGCGAAGGTTTCTTCCCTCGTTTGGAAACCCTCGTTTCCAAGTCTTCAGAGGCGGTCCTTTTCCTTCCTTGGGGAGAGGGAATTCTAGATTCTTCTCCCCGATTATCCTCCTTCGCGGAGACCCTAATTCCCCCGGTTTGGATGAGTAATGCGTGAGGCCCGCTTTCGGCTTCTTTATTCCTCCCTTTATCTTCCCCTGATGGCACTTGATAAGGTGCGTGCTCAAGCATCCTGGCTAGTACAGGATCCGGTGAGCCTTCGGGAAGGGGGGCCGAACACCTGATCATCTTCGCCTTTCTTATCCAGTCCTGGCCAAGAGCGATTTTTTTAGAATGATGTTGTGACAAATAAAAAGACAGCATGTTCGGCCGCAGAATTACTTACGTGGGTATCTGGACGGTTGCAGTTGAGACCCGCATCCTCGGTGGTGTCCGGACACTTTATTCGTGATCCGAAGAACAATCCATACATCTCTTCGAGCGTCACGCCGAAGAATTGCTAAATAGTTCGCGGTCCTTCCGGGTTGAACTCCCACATACGGAGAGATCGACGTTGGCATGGCAGGACCCGACGAACTAGCATAACTTGCATTACCTTGACAAGACTGACATCTCTCTTGAGGAGATCTCGGATGCGACTTTGCAATGTCGGCACGTCATTAACTGGCCCCGGTCCAGCCCCTTGTTGACCCATGACGCCAGTTGTGGCGGGGGGCCCGAGCGGAAGGCGGGGGCAGCTACCCACTTTGCACTTCGGGGAGATGTGATGTAAAACCACTCCCGCTGCCATAAGTTGGACACCTCCGGGAAGCAACCCTTTGGCCATGGAGCATCGACGCCTTTGCTTATTATGGCACCTCCGCATTCTGCGTGTCGCCCATCGATCATCTTCGGCTTCACATTGAAGGTCTTGAGCCATAAGCCAAAGTGTGGGGTGATGCGGAGGAAGGCCTCACACACGACGATAAACGACGAGATGTGAAGGATGGAATCTGGAGCTAGATCATGGAAATCGAGCCCGTAATAGAACATAAGCCCTCTAACAAAGGGATCAAGACTAAAGCCTAGCCCTCGGAGGAAGTGGGAAACAAATACGACACTCTCATTGGGTTCGGGAGTGGGGATGACCTGCCCTTGAGCAGGCATCCTGTGCGAGATTTTGGCGGTCAGGATCGAGCGCGAGAAGAAAAGGACAGGCCTTGGCCCCTTTATAAAGAGGGCGAATATCAAGCGTCCTCCGCGTGGCCGTTTGGAACTTCCCTAAAATCGAGGAGTCATACTAACAAGAACGATTGGGTTACCCCCACCCGTATTGATGAGAATCCCGTGATAAGGGGAACACGATCTCTGCTTCGACAAGACGTGCCAATAAAACCGCCTCACAACACGTGCAATGGCAGGCTGGGAAAAACGAGCCGGACACGATCCTTGTGTTCAAAATCTTCTATGGAGTATTCGGAGGAGGAACCCGCCTTGCAATGCCGAAGACAATCTGCGCGCCGGACTCATCTTCATTGAAGCCTGGTTCAGGGGCTACTGAGGGAGTCCTGGATTAGGGGTCCTCGGACAGCCGGACTATATACTTTGGCCGGACTGTTGGACTATGAAGATACAAGATTGAAGACTTCGTCCCGTGTCCGGGTGGGACTCTCCTTTGCGTGGAAGGCAAGCTTGGCAATTCGGATATGTAGATCTCCTCCCTTGTAACCGACTCTGTGTAACCCTAGCCCCCTCTGGTGTCTATATAAATCGGAGGGTTTAGTCCATAGGACAACAACAATCATAATCATAGGCTAGCTTCTAGGGTTTAGCCTCTACGATCTCGTGGTAGATCAACTCTTGTAATACTCATATCATCAAGATCAATCAAGCAGGAAGTAGGGTATTACCTCCATCGAGAGGGCCCGAACCTAGGTAAACATTGTGTCCCCCACCTCCTGTTACCATCCACCTTAGACGCACAGTTCGGGAACCCCTACCCGAGATCCGCCGGTTTTGACACCGACAACAACCATCCAAGTAACTGACTAGATGTCAGAAGATAATAATTGAATATATGTTGTAACTGAGTTCTAGTCATAAGTCTAAATGGTGAAAAACATAGGAACAGATATGTGACTATCCAAGAGTTAACAAGATAATAACTGTCATACTGTGTACAAAATTTCATGTCAAAACCTCGTATTAAATACAACTCACGCGACAGATTCATCCTTGAGCTTCTTTTCATACTATGCATGGAGGCAAGCCTCCTAGCACTTTCAACATTTATTTTTTTAACTGGACATTTTCTTATCTTATCTTAAACAGAGAAAGAGTGATCATTATCAAGCAAGAACCAGACACTTTATGCAAACATTGTGGTAGAGTTGTAATGAATATGACACTTCATGAGTGTAGTTCAGGTATTTGGTGTGTCACCTTGCACTTTCAGCATCTTGAATAGAGAAAGAGCGATAGTTATGAAGCATGTAAACTCCTAAAAAATTCCTCTCTAAACTACAGACCGTTCATGAAATTTACAGTGCAGATATTAGTTAAACTTACTTTTAGAGTTTTACCCGACTAGTTTAGCCAAAGGTCTTGGCCCAGCATTATCGGAAAAGAAATTAAGAGCGCAATGGTTGCAAAAAGCACGCTAGTTTCAACAGAAATCCAAAGATAACCAAGTTAATTCCACTATTTAACTTGGAAAAAGAGGTCACACACCAAAGACATGGGCTGCAGTAACAAAGTGTCATAATTAGTTCAAGTCCGCAACAATCTTTTCAAGTGTTATGTTGTGCGACACTTTGCAGTCATTTCATCATTGAAGCACTGATTTTTGGGTACCCTCAAGAACACATTTTTCGGCTACAAGACCAATTTGTATGCCATGCCTTTTGGCTTATTTTTTGGTGTGAATAATGATTTCCAGAGTGTGATACTTGCTGGAGTGCTTGTCCGTGATGAAACTGCAGAGAGTTTGAATGGGTTTTCTCTGAATTCCTGAGAATGATGGGTGGCTCTGCATGCAAAATATATTTACATGTAAGATAGTCATTATATTAGTAGGGTAGTGTTGATGTCCTTATAATATGGTTGCGGGGGTGACTGATGGATGCTGATTTTTTGTGCTTCGACAGACCAGAACCGAGCTATGGAACTGGCGATCAAGAGCATAATGCCGGATACTACACACCAAGGATGACGCTGAGCCCGCACATCTTCCTGGTAGCAACGAAGATGGTTTGGATACATTGGTGGCAAATGACATTGTCTAGGTGAGGCCAAGTAGGGTGGAAGAGCCATGGACAGCCATGACGGGAAGTGCAGCAAGCGGTTCAGATGGTACGTGCCTCCATGATGGTCGTGGCGACCATGTTTTCCTAATGAATACTTCCCAGTTGGACAGTCTATATTAATGTTTTGAATTGTAGGTGCTGCTCCGCACAGACATGGAACTGACATGGCCCAAGGAGAAGACGGTATCGGCAGTAGACCATGCGGTAGAATACCGCTACCATCTCCTGTTGGTGCTTTCACAGGCACAGGGGGTGTCTAGCTGGATGGCTAGGAATTTAAGGTGGTAATAGGGAGGCGAGGGTTGAAGTGAAAGGGGGGATGGGTGATAAGTTTCGAAAAAAAAGTTGGCATAAACATGATGAACCTAATGTTAGGAATGTGCTTCACTTCTACAACAAGATGTTGGGCTGCACAAGATCGGACCTTGACAAGTAAGTACATTCGTAAGTCTTGTCCCTGGCTTCACTTCTCCGGTGTGTTCTGACATGTGGCTAGGTGTGGGTACATCGTCAGCTGCCGTGGCCCCCTCACAGTTGCCTTCATCGGACATCTTCCTATAAAAAATTGAACATTTAGATCGAACATGTAAAGCATGGATTGAAAAGATAGCTGTGGGTCTAGCGTAAAAGGATGCAGAAAAATTGTTCAGCAAGTTTTTGTATGCAGGGGAAAATCGTTTATTGACCAGAATACCTGATTGACGTTTCGTATGGTTGATATTTGTGAATGAATTAGTTAGACCCACTAGTGTACACCCAGCAAAAGGATAAACGGTTAAATAATTAATTAGATCTGGCTGTGCGAAATAGATAGTAGAGCATGAGATCTTACTTCTGACGAGAACTCTTACAGTTTTGCGTACTGGAAGCAGAGCGGCAAAATTCATGAACAGGTTCTGATCTATACTGTTTTGTTCTAATTATATTGGTTTTGTAGGTAAGTAGATTGGGTGGGGGCGGTGTACCTGCTCAGCCGGTGTAGTCGACTGCAGCAAGAATTAGCAGTGATTCTGACGAGCAGCCCGGAGGTGTTCTTCCGGTCTGGCAGCAGCTAGGGTGTGGATCTTCAAGTGAGCGGAGATAGTGAAAGGTTGGGGAGGTAGTGAATGGATACAGTGGTCGGTCAGCAGTGCACACCGGTTTTAAAAACCTTCGGTGACACGGTGATCTCGATGGAGGGGACGGCCTGCTGATGAGACGCAGTAAAATAAAGTAGCTGGTGTGGACAGTGGCCGTTAGTGGGATGGACCTTGAGACGTGGCCCATAACTTAGATGACCGTCTGAGCCGTGTGGGGCGGGACCGCGACGGTAGCTTTAAATGTGGTAGGTAGGACAGATATACTAATCGAAATACATAGGAATATACACAAAGGATTGTGAATCTCAGCGCCACTGGACGACTGAGATATAAGGTGCATCTGAGCTCGAGCTCAGATTAGCACTTTCGGTCTAAAATAGAATACTTTTGAATTATAGTTAAAAATGTCATTTCAAACTAAAATGGAAAGGACGACTAACATGGATATATGACGTGGCAGCATTACATGCATAGTTTAATGCAAAAATAATAGTAATTTATAAGTTCAATGCATGACTCGCTTATGTGGCAGATTCTGCATGGCTTAGTGGGTGAGAAGACTTAAATGCATTGCTTAGTGGGACGTTGAGATGGACACCTTGCATGTTGAGAGAATTAAGACTAACTATTTGAGAATGTAAGATGTCCGAAACCACCTCTTCATTATATCACAGTACTTCGAGTATTATGTTTGCAATGGTTTCTAGAGTAACATGAAATTACAAATCCTTTTCTTTGGCATTTCCGGGCACAAAGACATCTCTAGTGGAAACGGTATCTATCGGCAAGCTTTAGGCCAATCAAAAAATATATATATATATATATAATGCCAAGTATCGAGATCCAGTGACTTGCTAGTCTCCAGTCACGAATGAACAGTATCGTGCCTTGCCCCCTATCCACACCGTCCGATCTAAAATCGACGGACAAATCCGAGTGAACAGTACCATATATACAGTGTTTGTCCTATAGTAACTCGTCCACAGTGCTCGCCTAAAGTACCACGACTAAATTATTACCTACAGTGCTTTCTGCTGCAGTGTTCGATCTGGGCCGCCCCCTGCATCCAACGGTTGGCTGGCCGCCAGTTACGGCGTGACTGGCCAGTCACTGGATCCCAGTCCGTATTCTGTTCTGTTATCAGATTTGTGGCGTGTGTATTTCTATCCAAGGACCCACCACTTTATGACATATGGGTCAGGTGAGCAGAGTTGCATGCATGAGTTCGACTAACAGTTGAGGAGTCCCCCAAACTTTTTTTTCATTGACAATTTCAATCATTCATGTCTTTACATATTTTAACTACTAGCGCTAGGACCTTTAGAACATAATAAATTTTGAATACAATCCAAACATGCTTAAATTTCAACGTTTTAATTCACTTATTTCACTCAATCTATTTGAGTGTGGGGGCTTCTTAGACCAAGATCAATGAGTGAAATCAGTTTTTATTTTAGTGAGATTATTATTTTTGAAATGAGCGAAATCATTTTTTTTAGAAGGAATGAAAGTTTATTCTAGTGTTTTTTCTTCATCAGGGTGATTATTTACAAATAATTTTAATCTGCTATCTAAACTGTGATATGATATTTGTGAAGATGAGTTGTAAGTGCATCTAGTGCCCCTTAGTGATTTTGGTGTATTGAAGACTTATAGGTTAAGGGACTGATGCGTTTGTGAGTGTACACAGGTCTATAAGTCTATGAGGAGTCTGATATTTACAGAGAAAGTCGACCCCTAAAAATGAATATCTTCGACTGAAGACTTTGGATTTATGAAGACTTTCTGAAGACTTTGAAAGTGAAGAAATTGGTGTGACCCTGAAGACTTGGTATTCATTCGAGGAACATAGAGTGTGAAGACTTTTGTTTTCGTAGTTTTATTTTCCCCTTCTTGAATCATAGGAAACACCGTACTGTTAAAGGGGGTCGAGGAAATACTAAGGAAAAATTTCCATGTGATGCTCAACTCAAAATCCTACACCTACCAATCCCTTCGAGTGAAGCCATTGGAAATCTCATACAGTTCAGTCAATTTCTTCAGTGACAGAGACGAAGCTCTTCTGGTCTCTACGGAATTTGTTCTGACTGAGGAGTTAGGAATTCGCCAGTGCGGATTGCCTAAAAGTGAGGAACATGATAGCCCTGAGGAATTTGAGCCTCAAATATCCGACCGTTGCTGTGCTACGTGCCAGCTGTCCCAAAATATCTACCCACCTCACAGTCATATCATTGAAGGGCATTCATGTCTTATCATGTCGGGCTGCTCCCTAGGCTATAAATAGCCGCCCCCTACAACCACTAGTTGGTTAGCTGCTCCGAGAGAAACTAACACTTGTCATTTGAGAGCATCCCATCCTCCGAGGACTTTGAGCGAAAATCATCAAGTGAGGAAACCCAAACCCAAACACCTACAAACCCAAAGTGATTGAGCATCACTGAAGAGATTGATCCTGCGTGGATCCGACGCTTGTTACCTTTGAAGACTGTGCATCTTCCAGACGGTTAGGCATCATGGTCTAGAGCATCCAAGAGGAAATTGTGGATCGCCGAGTGACCGAGTTTGTGAAGGTTTGGAAGTCACCTGAAGACTTACCACGAGTGATTGGGCGAGGTCTGTGTGACCTTAGCTCAAGGAGAATACGGTGAGGATTGTGTGTCCTCAGGTTTAAATACCTAGCCGCTCCAACCAAACGTACAACTGTCACAACAGTTGGAACTGGTCTACCAAATCATTGTCTTCACCAAGTCAACTGATTCTATTTCCTCAACTCTTTCATTTCCTCATTACAGTTGTTGTGTGCTTGTTCATATCTGTTTGAAGACTTTGACTGAAGACTTTCTCAATTTCCTCAGTTCAATTTCTTCAGTGTGTTTGTCTTCATCCTGTGTTATCCTGTGTATACGCTTCCTGTACTCTGTGTGTGTTTACATTTCATCATGATGACCATGCATATGTTCTGTTATGTTTGCATCTGAGTACTTATTCCGCTGCAAGTAGTTCTTCGCTTAGGAATTTCCTCACCCTGAAATTCCTCAGTGAAGAATTCATAAAAATTGCCTATTCACCCCCTCTAGTCGATATAACGCACTTTCAATTGGTATCAGAGCAAGGTACTCCCTTTTTCTGTGTGATTTTGGTTTAACCGCCTGGAGTTTTAGTTATGTCGACTGCAGGTATGATCAAGGTCTCTACTGGGTGTCCTACCTTCGATGGGACGTACTACCCCTACTGGAAGAATAAGATGCGTATGCATCTTGAGGCAATTGAGATAATATTTTTGGTATTTTTATGATAAAGATTAAAAGTAAAGAAAGCAAAATAAATGAGGAAAGAAATAGCTTGTTGACGGGAAATCAATATGATGGAAATAGACCCGGTGGCCATAGGTTTCATTAGTGGCTTCTCTCAAGATAGCATAAGTATTACGGTGGGTGAACAAATTACTGTCGAGCAATTGATAGAATTGAGCATAGTTATGAGAATATCTAGGTATGATCATGTATATAGGCATCACGTCCGTGACAAGTAGACCGACTCCTGCCTGCATCTACTACTATTACTCCACACATCGGCCGCTATCTAGAATGCATCTAGAGTATTAAGTTCATAAGAACAAAGTAACGCTTTAAGCAAGATGACATGGTGTAGAAGGATAAACTCATGCAACATGATATAAACCCCATCTTTTTATCCTCGATGGCAACAATACAATACGTGTCGTTTCCCCTACTCTCACTGGGATCAAGCACCGCAAGATTGAACCCAAAGCTAAGCACTTCTCCCATTGCAAGAAAGATCAATCTAGTAGGCCAAACCAAACTGATAATTCGAAGAGACTTGCAAAGATAACCAATCATACATAAAAGAATTCAGAGAGGACTCAAATATTGTTCATAGATAATCTTGATCATAAACCCACAATTCATCGGATCTCGACAAACACACCGCAAAAGAAGATTACATCGAATAGATCTCCAAGAGAATCGAGGAGAACTTTGTATTGAGACCCAAAGAGAGAGAAGACGCCATCTAGCTAATAACTATGGACCCCGAAGGTCTAAGGTAAACTACTCACACATCATCGGAGAGGCTATGGTGTTGATGTAGAAGCCCTCCGTGATCAATGCCCCCTCCGGCGGAGCGCCGGAAAAGGCCCCAAGATGGGATCTCACGGGTACAGAAGGTTGCGGTGGTGGAAATAGGGTTTTTGCTCCGTGTCTAATGTTTTCAGGGTATATATAGGAGGAAGAAGTACGTCGGTGGAGCAACGTGGGCCCCATGAGGGTGGAGGGCGCGCCCAGGGGGTAGGCGCGCCCCCTACCTCATGCCCTCCTGGTTTCTTTCTTGACGTAGGGTCCAAGTCCTCTGGATCACGTTTGTTCCAAAAATCACGTTCCCGATGGTTTCATTCCGTTTGGACTCCGTTTGATATTCTTTTTCTGTGAAACACTGAAATAGGCAAAAAACAGCAATCCTGGGCTGGGCCTCCGGTTAATAGGTTAGTCCCAAAAATAATATAAAAGTGTATAATAAAGCCCATTAACATCCAAAATAGAATATAATATAGCATGGAACAATCAAAAATTATAGATACGTTGGAGACGTATCAAGCATCCCCAAGCTTAATTCCTCCTCGTCCTCGAGTAGGTAAATGATAAAAACAGAATTTTTGATGTGGAATGCTAGTTGGCATAATTTTCAATGTAATTCTCTTAATTGTGGTATGAATATTCAGATCCAAAAGATTCAAGACAAAAATTTAATATTGACATAAAAATAATAATACTTCAAGCATACTAACTAAGCAGTCATGTCTTCTCAAAATAACATGGCCAAAGAAAGTTATCCCTACAAAATCATATAGTCTGGCTATGCTCTATCTTCACCACACAAAGTATTTAAATCATGCACAACCCCGATGACAAGCCAAGAAATTGTTTCATACTTTTGGTGTTCTTAAACTTTTTCAATCTTCACGCAATACATGAGCGTGAGCCATGGATATAGCACTATATGTGGAATAGAAGGGTGGTTGTGGAGAAGACAAAAAAAAGGAGAAGATAGTCTCACATCAACTAGGCGTACCAACGGGCTATGGAGACTCCCATTAATACATATCAATGTGAGTGAGTAGGGATTTCCATGCAACGGATGCACTAGAGTTATAAGTATATGAAGGCTCAACAAAAGAAACTAAGTGGGTGTGCATCCAACTTGCTTGCTCACGAAGACCTAGGGCATTTTGAGGAAGCCCATCATTGGAATATACAAGCCAAGTTCTATAATGAAAAATTCCCACTAGTATATGAAAGTGATAACATAGGAGACTCTCTATCATGTAGATCATGGTGCTAATTTGAAGCACAAGTGTGGTAAAAGGATAGTAACATTGTCCCTTCTCTCTTTTTCTCTCATTTTTTTATTTGGGTTTTTTCTCTTTTTTTGGCCTCTTTTTTTCTTCTTTTTTTATTTTCGGCCGGAGTCTCATCCCGACTTGTGGGGGAATCATAGTCTCCATCATCCTTTCCTCACTTGGTACAATGCTCTAAAAATGATGATCATCACACTTTTATTTACTTACAACTCAACAATTACAACTCAATACTTAGATGTGAATGCCTCCGACGGTGTACCGGGATATGCAATGAATCAAGAGTGACATGTATGAAAGAATTATGAACGGTGGCTTTGCCACAAATACGATGTCAATTACATGATCATGCGAAGCAATATGACAATGATGGAGCGTGTCATAATAAACGGAACGGTGGTACGTTGCATGGCAATATATCTCGGAATGGCTATGGAAATGCCATGATAGGTAGGTATGGTGGCTGTTTTGAGGAAGGTATATGGTGGGTGTATGATACCGGCGAAAAGTGCGCGGTATTAGAGAGGCTAGCAATGGTGGAAGGAAGGAAGTGTGTATAATCCATGGACTCAACATTAGTCATAAAGAACTCATATATTTATTGCAAAAATCTACAAGTTATCAAAGCAAAGTATTACACGCATGCTCCTAGGGGGATAGATTGGTAGGAAAAGACCATCGCTCGTCCCCGACCGCCACTCATAAGGAAGACAATCAATAAATAAATCATGCTCCGACTTCATCACATAACGGTTCACCATAAGTGCATGCTACGGGAATCACAAACTCTAACACAAGTATTCCTCAAATCCACAATTACTCAACTAGCATGACTCTAATATCACCATCTTTATATCTCAAAACAATTATCAAGCATCAAACTTCTCATAGTATTCAACACACTCATAAGATAATTTTTACTAATCTTGGATGCCTATTACTTTAGGACTAATTTCTCAATTTAAGCAAATTACCATGCTGTTTTGTAGGACTCTCGAAATAATATAAGTGAAGCATGAGAGAACAATAGTTACTATAAAACAAATCCACCACCGTGCTCTAAAAGATATAAATGAAGCACTAGAGCAAAAACTATATAGCTCAAAAGATATAAGTCAAGCACATAGAGTATTCTAATAAATTCCAAATCATGTGTGTCTCTATCAAAAGGTGTGTACAGCAAGGATGATTGTGGCAAACTAAAAAATAAAGACTCAAATAATACAAGACTCTCCAAGCAAAACACATATCATGTGATGAATAAAAATATAGCTCCAAGTAAAGTTACCGATGGAAGTAGACGAAAGAGGGGATGCCTTCCGGGGCATCCCCAAGCTTTGGCTTTTTGGTGTCCTTAGATTATCTTGGGGTGCCATGGGCATCCCCAAGCTTAGGCTCTTGCCACTCCTTGTTCCATAATCCATCAAATCTTTTACCCAAAACTTGAAAACTTCACAACACAAAACTTAACAGAAAATCTTGTGAGCTCCGTTAGCGAAAGAAAACAAAACACCACTTCAAGGTACTGTAATGAACTCATTATTTATTTATATTGGTGTTAAACCTACTGTATTCCAAGTTCTCTGTGGTTTATAAACTATTTTACTATCCATATATTCATCAAAATAAGCAAACAACACACGAAAAACAGAATCTGTCAAAAACAGAACAGTCTGTAGTAATATGTAACTAACGCAAACTTCTGGAACTCCAAAAATTCAGCCAAAATAGGACGACCTAGACAATTTGTTTATTGATCAGCAGAAATTGGAATCAATATTTTGTCACGTTCTGGTGATTTTTAACAACTGTTTCCATGAACAGAAAGTTTCTGGAATTTTCAGCAAGATCAAATAACTATCATCCAAGAAGATCCTATAGGTTTAACTTGGCACAAACACTAATTAAAACATAAAAACAAATCTAACCAGAGGCTAGATCAAATATTTATTCCTAAACAGAAGCAAAAAGCAAAAAACTAAAAATAAAATTGGGTTGCCTCCCAACAAGCGCTATCGTTTAACGCCCCTAGCTAGGCATAAAACCAAGGGTAGATCTAGGTATTGCCATCTTTGGTTTTAGGGAAGAAAAGAGCAAACTTGTTATCTATGGAATTAATCTTTCTATTTTGATAAAGCACGTGGTATTAATGGTAGAAGAAAGATTAAGCACGTTGCGGAAATTTGCACCTAGGCTAGCTTTTATTTCTTTGATATATTCGTTTTGGTAGGAGAGCAAAAGAGATGTGGATTCAACTTTCTCTTTCATGGGGTGCCCAAATATAGTTTTCATCTTTTCATAGGTATCTATGGGGTCCCCTTCAAAAATACCCTCTTCAAAAATAGAATCTAAAACTTGTTTGAACGAAGCGGGCAACCCAACATAAAAGCTTTTTAGGTAAACCTCAATTTGATATTGGGGTACATAGCTAGCCCGGATCCTTAACAGCCTATCCCAAGAATCTTTCAAGGATTCATCGAGTAAATAACGAAAAATTCTGGAATCATCTTCATCAAAATTATTAAGACTCTCATTGACAACTCTGGCAAGTTTTTCCATAGCTTTATTTATGAGTTTAGATAGAATAGAAGGATCCTCCAAGCTCGGGAGAGAACCCCCAACTCTTTTTGGTTCCGACATGGCGAAGGAAAGGCGAGCGAAAAGAGGCAAACGGAAAAGAGAGGGCGAATAAAACGACAAGGGTGAAGTGGGGGAGAGGAAAACGAGAGGCAAATGGCAAATAATGTAATGCGAGGGATAAGGGTTTGTGATGGGTACTTGGTATGTCTTGACTTGTCTTGAATCTCCCCGGCAACGGCGCCAGAAATCCTTCTTGCTACCTCTTGAGCACTGCGTTGGTTTTCCCTTGAAGAGGAAAGGGTGATGCAGTAAAGTAGCGTAAGTATTTCCCTCAATTTTTGAGAACCATGGTATCAATCCAGTAGGAGATCACGCACAAGTCCCACGCACCTACACAAACAAATAAGAACCTCGCAACCAACGCGATAAAGGGGTTGTCAATCCCTTCACGGTCACTTACGAGAGTGAGATCTGATAGATATGATAAGATAATATTTTTGGTATTTTTATGATAAAGATGCAAAGTAAAATAAACAGCAATAAAAATAGCTAAGTGTTGGAAGATTAATATGATGGAAAAAAGACCCGGGGGCCATAGGTTTCACTAGTGACTTCTCTCAAGAGCATAAGTATTATGGTGGGTAAACGAATTAATGTCGAGCATTTGATAGAATTGAGCATAGTTATGAGAATATCTAGGTATGATCATGTATATAGGCATCACATCCGCGACAAGTAGATCGAGACGATTCTGCATCTACTACTATTACTCCACACATCGACCGCTATCCAGCATGCATCTAGAGTATTAAGTTCATAAGAACAGAGTAATGCTTTAAGTAAGATGACATGATGTAGAGGGATAAACTTATGCAATATGATATAAACCCCATCTTTTTATCCTCGATGGCAACAATACAATACGTGCCTTGCTGCCCCTGCTGTCACTGGGAAAGGACACGGCAAGATTGAACCCAAAGCTAAGCACTTCTCCCATTGCAAGAAAGATCAATCTAGTAGGCCAAACCAAACTGATAATTCGAAGAGACTTGCAAAGATAACCAATCATACATAAAAGAATTCAGAGGAGATTCAAATATTGTTCATAGATAATCTTGATCATAAACCCACAATTCATCAGATCTCGACAAATACACCGCAAAAGAAGATTACATCGAATAGATCTCCAAGAAGATCGAGGAGCCATCTAGCTAATAACTATGGACCCGAAGGTCTGAGGTAAACTACACACACATCATCGGAGAGGCTATGGTGTTGATGTAGAAGCCCTCCGTGATCAATGCCCCCTCCGACGGAGCACCGGAAAAGGCCCCAAGATGGGATCTCACGGGTACAGAAGGTTGCGGCGGTGGAAATAGGGTTTTTGCTCCGTATCTGGTGTTTTCAGGGTATATGGGTATATATAGGAGGAAGAAGTACGTCGGTGGAGCAACGTGGGCCCCACGAGGGTGGAGGGCGCGCCCAGGGAGGGTAGGCGCGCCCCCTACCTCGTGCCCTCCCGGTTGCTTTCTTGACGTAGGGCCCAAGTCCTCTGGATCACGTTTGTTCCAAAAATCACGTTCCCGAAGGTTTCATTCCGTTTGGACTCCGTTTGATATTCTTTTTCTGCGAAACACTGAAATAGGCAAAAAACAGCAATTCTGGGCTGGGCCTCCGGTTAATAGGTTAGTCCCAAAAATAATATAAAAGTGCATAATAAAGCCCATTAACATCCAAAATAGAATATAATATAGCATGGAACAATAAAAAATTATAGATACGTTGGAGACGTATCAAACGCTGCTGATGTGAAGAGATTCAAGCAACTCGATTCCCAAGCGAAGAACATCATATGTGGCCATCTGAGCAAAGGGCAGTATGGAAGAGTGAGTGCTTTGGAAACTGCTAAGCTTATCTAGGATAGGCTGTCCAAGGTCAATGAAGGATTCTCAACACAACGTGACTCTCGAGTTGACGTTCTTCGCAATTTCTTCAACTGCTTCAAAAGACTCGACAATGAAAATGTTCAGCAAACCTTTGATTGCCTCATTGACATCTCAAATGAGCTCCAAGCACTTGGTGCCACTGACATCACCGACCATGAGGTGTTGAAGAAATTGTTGAGATCGATTGATTCTTCATTTGATACTCTGGCACTGATGATACAAGAACGTGGAGATTACAAGTCTCTCGATCCCGCTGATATCCTCGAGAGGCTAAACACTCATGAGTTCCAGCTTGCTGAGAAGAGAGATCTCTATGGTTCAAGCTATGGCAGATCACGTGCCCTGAAGGCCAAGGCTGTCTCTGAATATGAAGGTGAAGATTCTGGTAGTAGTCTTGGTGATCCTGAAGAACTGAGCCAGGAGCTAGCATTGCTCGTGAAGAAATTTCAGAAGTTCTCACGATGTGGTCGCTTTGGAAAATCCTCAAGGAGTAATGATTCCTCATCCAGTGACTATAAGAAGAGACTTTGCCACAAATGCAAGAAACCCGGTCACTACATTCAAGACTGTCCTCAGTGGGAGAAGGAATCAAAGAAGAAGAAATACAAAGATTACAGTTCTGATGACTCAAAGAAGAAGAAGAAATCTTCAAAGTCTTCATCATCAAAATCCTCGAAGTCTTCATCTCACAAGAAGAGCAGCTCCAAGAAGGCTCGGGCATTCATTGGCAAGGAAATGGACTCTGAAGCTGAATCTGAGGAACATGAGGAAGAGAAGGCATCTGAGGAGTCAGAATCTGGTGTGGCAAGTTGCTACCTCTTGAGCATGTGTTGGTTTTTCCCTTGAAGAGGAAAGGGTGATGCAGCAAAGTAGCGTAAGTATTTCCCTCAGTTTTTGAGAACCAAGGTATCAATCCAGTAGGAGGCCACACGCAAGTCCCTCGTACCTACACAAACAAATAAGAACCTTGCAACCAACGTGATAAAGGGGTTGTCAATCCCTTCACGGCCACTTGCAAAAGTGAGATCTGATAGAGATGATAATATTTTTGGTATTTTTATGATACAGACTAAAAGTTAAGAAAGCAAAGTAAAAATAGATTGGAAACTTATATGATGGAAAATACACCCAGGGGCCATAGGCTTCACTAGTGGCTTCTCTCAAGATAGCATAAGTACTACAGTGGGTGAACCAATTACTGTCGAGCAAATGATAGAAAAGTGCATAATTATGAGAATATCTAGGCATGATCATGTATGTAGGCATCACATCCGTGACAAGTAGACCGACTCCTACCTGCATCTACTACTATTACTCCACACATCGACCGCTATCCAGCATGCATCTAGAGTATTAAGTTCATAAGAACAAAGTAACGCATTAGGTAAGATGACATGATGTAGAGGGATAAACTCAAGCAATATGATATAAACCCCATCTTTTTATCCTCGATGGCAACAATACAATACGTGTCGTTTCCTCTACTGTCACTGGGATTGAGCACCGCATGATTGAACCCAAAGCTATGCACTTCTCCCATTGCAAGCAAGATCAATCTAGTAGGCCAAACCAAACTGATAATTCGAAGAGACTTGCAAAGATAACCAATCATACATAAAAGAATTCAGAGAATATTCAAATATTGTTCATAGATAATCTTGATCATAAACCCACAATTCATCGGATCTCGACAAACACACCGCAAAAAGAGTTACATCGAATAGTTCTCCAAGAAGATCGAGGAGAACTTTGTATTGAGATCCAAAGAGAGAGAAGAAGCCATCTAGCTAATAACTATGGACCCGAAGGTCTATGGTAAACTACTCACGCATCATCGAAGAGGCTATGGTGTTGATGTAGAAGCCCTCCGTGATCGATGCCCTTGTTGGGAAACGTAGCAGAAATTCAAAAAAATTCTACGCATCACCAAGATCAATCTATGGATTAACTAGCAACGAGAGAGAGGGGAGTGCATCTTCATACCCTTGAAGATCGCGATGCGGAAGCGTTGCAAGAACGCGGTTGGTGGAGTCGTACACGAAGCGATTCAGATCGCGGCCGAATCCGATCTAAGCACCGAACAACGGTGCCTCCGCGTTCAACACACATGCAGCCCGGTGACGTCTCCCGTGCCTTGATCCAGCAAGGAGAGAGGGAGAGGTTGGGGAAGACTCCGTCCAGCAGCAGCACAACGGCATGGTGGTGATGGAGGAGCATGGCACTCCAGCAGGGCTTCGCCAAGCACTGCGAGAGACGAGGAGGGAGAGGGGTAGGGCTGCGCCAAGAGAGAGGGAGACTCATGTCTATGGCAGCCCCAAAACCCCCACTATATATAGGGGAAGGGGAGGGGCTGCGCCCCCATCTAGGGTTCCCCCCTTAGGGGTGGCAGCCAGCCCTAGATTGGATGGAGGGGGCGGCCAAGAGGGGGAGAGAGGAGGGGTGCACCCTAGGTGGGCCTTAGGCCCATCTGAGCCTAGGGTTTTCTCGTTTCCCCTTTTCCATGCGCCTTGGGCCTCTTGTGGGAGACGCACCAGCCCACCTAGGGGCTGGTCCCTTCCCACACTTGGCCCACGCAGGCCTCCGGGGTTGGTGGCCCCTCCCGGTGGACCCCCGGAACCCTCCGGTGGTCCCGGTACATTACCGGTGACGCCCGAAACTCTTCCGGTGGCCAAAACCTCACTTCCTATATATTATTCTTTACCTCCGGACCATTCCGGAACTCCTCGTGTCGTCCGGGATCTCATCCGGGACTCCGAACAACATTCGGTAACCACGTATATCTATTCCCTATAACCCTAGCATCATCGAACCTTAAGTGTGTAGACCCTACGGGTTCGGGAACCATGCAGACATGACCGAGACGTTCTCCGGCCAATAACCAACAGCGGGATCTGGATACCCATGTTGGCTCCCACATGTTCCACGATGATCTCATCGGATGAACCACGATGTCGGGGATTCAATCAATCCCGTATACAATTCCCTTTGTCAATCGGTATGTTACTTGCCCGAGATTCGATCGCCGGTATCCCAATACCTCGTTCAATCTCGTTACTGGCAAGTCACTTTACTCGTTCCGTAATGCATGATCCCGTGACTAACTACTTAGTCACATTGAGCTCATTATGATGATGCATTACCGAGTGGGCCCAGAGATACCTCTCCATCATACGGAGTGACAAATCCCAGTCTCGATTCGTGCCAACCCAACAGACACTTTTGGAGATACCTGTAGTGCACCTTTATAGTCACCCAGTTACGTTGTGACGTTTGGTACACCCAAAGCATTCCTACGGTATCCGGGAGTTGCACAATCTCATGGTCTAAGGAAATGATACTTGACATTAGAAAAGCTCTAGCAGACGAACTACACGATCTTGTGCTATGCTTAGGTTTGGGTCTTGTCCATCACATCATTCTCCTAATGATGTGATCCCGTTATCAATGACATCCAATGTCCATGGTCAGGAAACCATAACCATCTATTGATCAACGAGCTAGTCAACTAGAGGCTTACTAGGGACATGTTGTGGTCTATGTATTCACACATGTATTACGGTTTCCAGTTAATACAATTATAGCATGAACAATAGACAATTATCATGAACAAGGAAATACAATAATAACCATTTTATTATTGCCTCTAGGGCATATTTCCAATAGCCCCCACCGGCGGAGCGCCGGAAAAGGCCCCAAGATGGGATCTCACGGGTACAGAAGGTTGCGGCGGTGGAATTAGGTTTTCGTGGTGCTCCTCGATGGTTTCGGGGGACGTAGGTATATATAGGAGGAAGAAGTGTTGGGGAACGTAGTAATTTCAAAAAAAATCCTACGCACACGCAAGATCATAGTGATGCATAGCAACGAGAGGGGAGAGTGTCGTCCACGTACCCTCGTAGACCGTTTAAGCGGAAGCGTTATGACAACGCGTTTGATGTAGTCGTACTTCTTCACGATCGACCGATCCTCAGTACCGAACGTACGGCACCTCCGCGTTCAGCACACGTTCAGCTCGGTGACGTCCCGCGAACTCACGATCCAGTAGAGCTCGAGGGAGAGTTTCGTCAGCACGACGGCGTGGTGACGATGTTGATGAAGCTACCGTCGCAGGGCTTCGCGTAAGCACCGCTATGATATGACCGAGGTGGATTATGGTGGAGGGGGGCACCGCACACGGCTAAGAGAGATCAATGATCAACTTGTGTGTCCATGGGGTGCCACCTCCCCCGTATATAAAGGAGTGGAGGAGGGGGAGGGCCGGCCCTCTACTATGGCGCGCCCTGGGGAGTCCTACTCCCACCGGGAGTAGGATTCCCCCCCTTCCATGTAGTAGGAGTAGGAGAGAAGGAAAGGGAAAAGAGAATAGAAGGAAGGAGGGGGCGCCGCCCCTCACCCTAGTCCAATTCGGACTAGGCCTTGGGGGGGCGCAGCCTCCCCTCTCTCTTTCCCCTAAAGCCCAATAAGGCCCATATACTCCCCGGCGAATTCCCGTAATTCTCCGGTACTCCGATAAATACCGGAATCACTCGGAACCTTTCCGATGTCCGAATATAGTCGTCCAATATATCGATCTTTACGTCTCGACCATTTCGAGACTCCTCGTCATGTCCTTGATCTCATCCGGGACTCCGAACTACCTTCGGTACATCAAAACACATAAACTCATAATACCAATCGTCACCGAACGTTAAGCGTGCGGACCCTACGGGTTCGAGAACTATGTAGACATGACCGAGACTCGTCTTCGGTCAATAACCAATAGCGGAACCTGGATGCTCATATTGGCTCCCACATATTCTACGAAGATCTTTATCGGTCAAACCGCATAACAACATACGTTGTTCCCTTTGTCATCGGTATGTTACTTGCCCGAGATTCGATCGTCGGTATCTCAATACCTAGTTCAATCTCGTTACCGGCAAGTCTCTTTACTCATTCCGTAATACATCATCCCACAACTAACTCATTAGTTGCATTGCTTGCAAGGCTTATAGTGATGTGTATTACTGAGAGGGCCCAGAGATACCTCTCCGACAATCAGAGTGACAAATCCTAATCTCGATCTATGCCAACCCAACAAGTACCTTCGGAGACACCTGTAGAGCACCTTTATAATCACCCAGTTACGTTGTGACGTTTGGTAGCACACAAAGTGGTCCTTCGGTATTCGGGAGTTGCATAATCTCATAGTCATAGGAACATGTATAAGTCATGAAGAAAGCAATAGCAATATACTGAACGATCAAATGCTAAGCTAACGGAATGGGCCAAGTCAATCACATCATTCTCTAATGATGTGATCCCGTTAATCAAATGACAACTCATGTCTATGGCTAGGAAACTTAACCATCTTTGATTCAACGAGCTAGTCAAGTAGAGGCATACTAGTGACACTCTGTTTGTCTATGTATTCACACATGTATCAAGTTTCTAGTTAATACGATTCTAGCATGAATAATAAACATTTATCATGAAATAAGGAACTAAATAATAACTTTATTATTGCCTCTAGGGCATATTTCCTTCAGTCTCCCACTTGCACTAGAGTCAATAATCTAGTTCACATCCCCATGTGATTTAACACCAATAGTTTACATCACCATGTGATTAACACCCATAGTTCACATCGTCATGTGACCAACACCCAAAGGGTTTACTAGAGTCAATAATCTAGTTCACATCGCTATGTGATTAACACCCAAAGAGTACTAAAGTGTGATCATGTTTTGCTTGTGAGAGAAGTTTAGTCACGGGTCTGCCATATTCAGATCCGTATGTATTTTGCAAATTTCTATGTCAATAATGCTCTGCACGGAGCTACTCTAGCTAATTGCTCCCACTTTCAATATGCATCCAGATTGAGACTTAGAGTCATCTGGATCAGTGTCAAAACTTGCATCGACGTAACCCTTTACGACGAACCTTTTGTCACCTCCATAATCGAGAAACATATCCTTATTCCACTAAGGATAATTTTGACCGCTGTCCAGTGATCTACTCCTAGATCACTATTGAACTCCCTTGCCAAACTCTGTGTAGGGTATAAAATAGGCCTGGTACACAGCATGGCATACTTTATAGAACCTATGGCTGAGGCATAGGGAATGACTTTCATTCTCTCTCTATCTTCTGCCGTGGTCGGGCTTTGAGTCTTACTCAACTTCACACCTTGTAACACAGGCAAGAACTCTTTCTTTGACTGTTCCATTTTGAACTACTTCAAAATCTTGTCAAGGTATGTACTCATTGAAAAAACTTATCAAGCGTCTTGATCTATCTCTATAGAACTTGATGCTCAATATGTAAGTAGCTTCACTGAGATCTTTCTTTGAAAAACTCCTTTCAAATACTCCTTTATGCTTTCCAGAAAATTCTTCATTATTTCCGATCAACAATATGTCATTTACATATACTTATCAGAAATGTTGTAGTGCTCCTACTCCCTTTCTTGTAAATACAGGCTTCACCGCAAGTCTGTATAAAACTATATGCTTTGATCAACTCATCAAAGCGTATATTCCAACTCCGAGATGCTTGCACCAGTCCATAGATGGATCGTTGGAGCTTGCACATTTTGTTAGCACCTTTAGGATCGACAAAACCTTCTGGTTGCATCATATACAAGAAATCCATTAAGGAATGTAGTTTTGACATCCATTTGCCAGATTTCATAAAATGTGGCAATTTGCTAACATGATTCGGACAGACTTAAGCATCGCTGCGAGTGAGAAAATCTCATCGTAGTCAACACCTTGAACTTTGTCAAAACCTTTTTAGACAAGTCTAGCTTTGTAGATAGTAACACTACTATCAGCGTGTGTCTTCCTCTTGAAGATCCATTTATTTTCTATGGCTTGCCGATCATCGGGTAAGTCAACCAAAGTCCACACTTTGTTCTCATACATGGATCCTATCTCAGATTTCATGGCCTCAAGCCATTTCGCGGAATCTGGGCTCATCATCGCTTCCTCATAGTTCGTAGGTTCATCATGGTCAAGTAACATGACCTCCAGAATAGGATTACCGTACCACTATGGTGCGGATCTCATTCTGGTTGACCTACGAGGTTCGGTAGTAACTTGATCTGAAGTTACATGATCATCATCATTAGCTTCCTCACTAATTGGTCTAGGAGTCACAGGAACAGATTTCTGTGATGAACTACTTTCCAATAAGGGAGCAGGTACAGTTACCTCATCAAGTTCTACTTTCCTCCCACTCACTTCTTTCGAGAGAAACTCCTTCTCTAGAAAGGATCCATTCTTAGCAACGAATGTCTTGCCTTCGGATCTGTGATAGAAGGTGTACCCAACATTTTCTTTTGGGTATCCTATGAAGACGCACTTCTCCGATTTGGGCTCGAGCTTATCAGGTTGAAACTTTTTCACATAAGCATCGCAACCCCAAACTTTAAGAAACGACAGCTTAGGTTTCTTGCCAAACCATAGTTCATACAGTGTCGTCTTAATTGATTAGATGGTGCCCTATTTTAACGTGAATGCAACTGTCTATAATGCATAACCCCAAAACGATAGTGGTAGATCGGTAAGAGACATCATAGATCGCACCATATCTAATAAAGTGCGGTTATGACGTTCGGACACACCATTACGTTGTGGTGTTCTGGGTGGCGTAAGTTGCGAAACTATTCCACATTGTTTCAAATGAAGATCAAACTCGTAACTCAAATATTCACCTCCACGATCAGATCGTAGAAACATTATTTTCTTGTTATGATGATTTTCCACTTCACTCTGAAATTCTTTGAACTTTTCAAATGTTTCAGACTTATGTTTCATTAAGTAGATATACCTATATCTGCTCAAATCATCTGTGAAGGTCAGAAAATAATGATACCCGCCGCGAGCCTCAACACTCATCAGACCGCATACATCAGTATGTATTATTTCCAATAAGTCAGTTGCTCGCTCCATTGTTCCGGAGAACGGAGTCTTGGTCATATTGCCCATGAGGCATGGTTCACAAGCATCAAGTGATTCCAAAAGCCCATCGGCATGGAGTTTCTTCATGCGCTTTACACCAATATGACCTAAACGGTAGTGCCACAAATAAGTTGCACTATCATTATTAACTTTGCATCTTTTGGCCTCAATATTATGAATATGTGTATCACTACGATCGAGATTCAATAAACCATTTACATTGGGTGTATGACCATAGAAGGTTTTATTCATGTAAACATAACAACAATTATTCTTTGACTTAAATGAATAACCGTATCGCAATAAACATGATCCAATCATATTCATGCTCAACGCAAACACCAAATAAAATTTATTTTAGGTTCAACACTAATCCCGAAGGTAAAGGGAGTGTGCGATGGTGAACTTATCAACCTTGGAATCACTTCCAACACACATCGTCACCTCGCCCTTAACTAGTCTCTGTTTATTTTGCAACTCCCGTTTCGAGTTACTACTCTTAGCAACTGAACCAGTATCAAATACCGAGGGGTTGCTATAAACACTAGTAAAGTACACGTCAATAACATGTATATCCAATATACCATTGTTCACTATGCCATCCTTCTTATCCGCCAAGTATCTAGGGGCAGTTCCACTTCCAGTGATCATTTCCTTTGCAGTAGAAGCACTCAGTCTCAGGCTTAGGTCCAGACTTGGGCTTCTTCACTTGAGCAGCAACTTGCTTGCCGTTCCTCTTGAAGTTCCCCTTCTATCCCTTTTGCCCTTTTTCTTGAAACTAGTGGTCTTGTTAACCATCAACACTTGATGCTCTTTCTTGATTTCTACCTTCGTCGATTTCAGCGTTGC
The DNA here is from genome assembly GCF_018294505.1 of Triticum aestivum. Classification (NCBI taxonomy): domain Eukaryota; kingdom Viridiplantae; phylum Streptophyta; class Magnoliopsida; order Poales; family Poaceae; genus Triticum; species Triticum aestivum. Next base: position 402,265,073 of record NC_057799.1, read on the forward strand.
GAAGAGCTCGGGAATTACTTTCGTCATCCCTTGCATATTATATAGTTCATCAAGAAGTTCCAGTAACTTGGTGATGGTGACTAGAGAACTCTGTCAATTACTATCTTATCTGGAAGATTAACTCCCACTTGATTCAAGCAATTGTAGTACCCAGACAATCTGAGCACATGCTCACTGGTTGAGCTATTCTCCTCCATCTTGTAGGAAAAGTACTGTCAGAGGTCTCATACCTCTTGACACAGGCATGAGTATGAAATACCAATTTCAACTCTTGGAACGTCTCATATGCTCTCTGGCGTTCAAAACGTCTTTTAAGTCCCGGTTCTAAGCCGTAAAGCATGGTGCACTAAACTATCAAGTAGTCATCATACCGAGCATTGTCAAACGTTCATAACGTCTGCATCTGCTCCTGCAATCGGTCTGTCACCTAGTGGTGCATCAAGGACATAATTCTTCTGTGCAGCAATGAGGATAATCCTCAGATCACGGATCCAATCCGCATCATTGCTACTAACATCTTTCAACTTAGTTTTCTCTAGGAACATATCAAAAATAAAACAGGGGAGCTAAACGCGAGCTATTGATCTACAACATAGATATGCTAATACTACCAGGACTAAGTTCATGATAAATTAAAGTTCAATTAATCATATTACTTAAGAACTCCCACTTAGATAGACATCCCTCTAATCATATAAGTGATCACATGATCCATATCAACTAAACCATGTCCGATCATCACGTGAGATGGAGTAGTTTTCAATGATGAACATCACTATGTTGATCATATCTACTATATGATTCACGTTCGACCTTTCGGTCTCCAGTGTTCCGAGGCCATATCTGCATATACTAGGCTCGTCAAGTTTAACCCAAGTATTCTGCGTGTGCAAAACTGGCTTACACCTGTTGTATTTGAACGTAGAGCTTATCACACCCGATCATCACGTGGTGTCTCGGCACGACGAACTTTCGCAATGGTGCATACTCAGGGAGAACACTTATACCTTGAAATTTAGTGAGAGGTCATCTTATAATGCTACCGTCAATCAAAGCAAAATAAGATGCATAAAGGATAAACATCACATGCAATCATTATAAGTGATATGACATGGCCATCATCATCTTGTGCCTTTGACCTCCATCTCCAAAGCACCGTCATGATCACCATCGTCACCGGCGCGACACCTTGATCTCCATCGTAGCATCGTTGTCGTCTCGCCAACTATTGCTTCTACGACTATCGCTACCGCTTAGTGATAAAGTAAAGCAATTACAGGGCGATTGCATTGCATACAATAAAGCGACAACCATATGGCTCCTGCCAGTTGCCGATAACTCTGTTACAAAACATGATCATCTCATACAATAAAATATAGCATCATGTCTTGACCATATCACATCACAACATGCCCTGCAAAAACAAGTTAGACGTCCTCTACTTTGTTGTTGCAAGTTTTATGTGGCTGCTACGGGCTGAGCAAGAACCGTTCTTACCTACGCATCAAAACCACAAACGATAGTTCGTCAAGTTAGTGATGTTTTAACCTTCTCAAGGACCGGGCGTAGCCACACTCAGTTCAACTAAAAAGTTGGAGAAACATACACCCGCCAGCCACCTGTGTGCAAAGCACGTCGGTAGAACCAGTCTTGTGTAAGCATACGCGTAATGTCGGTCCGGGCCGCTTCATCCAACAATACCGCCGAACGGAAGTATGACATGCTGGTAAGCAGTATGACTTGTATCGGCCACAACTCACTTGTGTTCTAGTCGTACATATAACATCTACGCATAAACCTGGCTCGGATGCCACTGTTGGGGAACGTAGTAATTTCAAAAAAATTCCTACGCACACGCAAGATCATGGTGATGCATAGCAACGAGAGGGGAGAGTGTCGTCCACGTACCCTCGTAGACCGTTTAAGCGGAAGCATTATGACAACGCGGTTGATGTAGTCGTACGTCTTCACGATCGACCGATCCTCAGTACCGAACGTACGGCACCTCCGCGTTCAGCACACGTTCAGCTCGGTGACGTCCCGCGAACTCACGATCCAGTAGAGCTCGAGGGAGAGTTTCGTCAGCACGACAGCGTGGTGACGATGTTGATGAAGCTACCGTCGCAGGGCTTCGCCTAAGCACCGCTACGATATGACCGAGGTGGATTATGGTGGAGGGGGGCACCGCACACGGCTAAGAGAGATCAATGATCAACTTGTGTGTCCATGGGGTGCCCCCCTCCCCCGTATATAAAGGAGTGGAGGAGGGGGAGGGCCGGCCCTCTACTATGGCGCGCCCTGGGGAGTCCTACTCCCACTGGGAGTAGGATTCCCCCCCCCCCTTCCATGTAGTAGGAGTAGGAGAGAAGGAAAGGGAAAAGAGAAGAGAAGGAAGGAGGGGACGCCGCCCCTCCCCCTAGTCCAATTCGGACTAGGCCTTGGGGGGGCGCAGCCTCCCCTCTCTCTTTCCCCTAAAGCCCAATAAGGCTCATATACTCCCCGGCGAATTCCCGTAACTCTCCGGTAGTCCGATAAATACCCGAATCACTCGGAACCTTTCCGATGTCCGAATATAGTCATCCAATATATCGATCTTTATGTCTCGACCATTTTGAAACTCCTCGTCATGTCCCCGATCTCATCCGAGACTCCGAATTACCTTCGGTACATCAAAACACATAAACTCATAATACCGATCGTCACCGAACGTTAAGCGTGCGGACCCTACGGGTTCGAGAACTATGTAGACATGACCGAGATTCGTCTTCGGTCAATAACCAATAGCGGAACCTGGATGCTCATATTGGCTCCCACATATTCTACGAAGATCTTTATCGGTCAAACCGCATAACAACATACATTGTTCCCTTTGTTATTGGTATGTTACTTGCCCAAGATTCGATCGTCGGTATCTCAATACCTAGTTCAATCTCGTTACCGGCAAGTCTCTTTACTCATTCCGTAATACATCATCCCACAACTAACTCATTATTTGCATTGCTTGCAAGGCTTATAGTGATGTGTATTACCAAGAGGGCCCAGAGATACCTCTCCGACAACCGGAGTGACAAATCATAATCTCGATCTATGCCTACCCAACAAGTACCTTCGGAGACACTTGTAGAGCACCTTTATAATCACCCAGTTACGTTGTGACGTTTGGTAGCACACAAAATGTTCCTCCGGTATTCGGGAGTTGCATAATCTCAGTCATAGGAACATGTATAAGTCATGAAGAAAGCAATAGCAATATACTAAACGATCGAATGCTAAGCTAACGGAATGGGTCAAGTCAATCACATCATTCTCTAATGATGTGATCCCGTTAATCAAATGACAACTCATGTCTATGGCTAGAAAACTTAACCATCTTTGATTCAACGAGCTAGTCAAGTAGAGGCATACTAGTGACACTCTGTTTATATATGTATTCACACATGTATCAAGTTTCCGGTTAATACAATTCTAGCATGAATAATAAACATTTATCATGAAATAAGGAAATAAATAATAACTTTATCATTGCCTCTAGGGCATATTTCCTTCAGGAAGTAGGTCGGTGGAGCCACGAGGGGCCCATGAGGGTGGAGGGCGCGCCCAGGGGGTAGGCGCGCCCCCTGCCTCGTGGCCTCCTCGTTGATTGCTTGACGTCCACTCCAAGTCCTCTGGATCACGTTTGTTCCAACAATCACGCTCCCAAAGGTTTCATTCCATTTGGACTCCGTTATTCTTTTTCTGCGAAACACTGAAATAGGCAAAAAACAGCAATTTGCACTGGGCCTTGGGTTAATAGGTTAGTCCCAAAAATAATATAAAAGTGTATAAATAAGCCCATTAAACATCCAAAACAGAATATATAATAGCATGGAGCAATCAAAAATTATAGATACGTTGGAGACGTATCAAGAGTCTAGCTCTCGCTACTGCGTTCGTCAGCAAGTCCATCTTCAACACTGAAGAAAATGGCTCCACCAACAAGGCTGATGAAGGCGATGATGACTACGCTCCCACCTATTGCTTCATGGCAAAAGGTGCCAAGGTACTCAAATACCCCTCCTCTGAATCAAGTGAGGATGAATCTGATGAAAACCTCAAGCCTAGCTAGCTACTCTAAACTTGCTAAGATTGCTGTGAAACAACAAAAGGCTTTTGAAAAGGTTCAAAACATGCTAGACAAAAGTGATGATATGTTGGGTGAAGAAATGGATCGCACTAAAACCTTGACTGCAAATCTTCAGAGACTTCAGTCTAGGTTTGACAACCTTCAAGGTCATCATAACACTCTCTTATCTGATCATGAGAAGCTTTCTTATGAATTTCTTCAAAGAAAGCAAGATCTTGAAAAGCTAAGGGTGAGTTATGAAGATCTTCAGAAGGAGCACGATTCATTACTTGCTCAACAAATCAGCGCTGCTCAGGAAGAATTTGTTCATCCATGTTTGAAGTGCATTGAACGTGAATCTGCTAATTCCTCACCTGAATGTTCAAATGCTTCTAATGTTACAAATTCTTCACCTGTCTCTGCTATCACTAATTCCTCATCTGAGGACAATGCTAGTATCACTGATGATGCAGGGCTGAAGGAATTGTACATGACAGACATGTACAAAAGCCTCAAAGGGCATCAGGCTCTTTGTGATGTGCTTAAAAAGCAGATCCTCAACAGGAACCCTAGGAAAGAGGGTATTGCCTTTGAGAGTAAACTCAATGCTGATGGTACATACTGGAAGCCTGAGCAGTATCCCAAAACCTCATGGGTTGCTGCAAAGGGACCTCCAGTAGATCCATCTACTTTATCTGGCTTTACATGTGAATCTCCTCATTCTTCTGATGAGTCATTTGACTCCAGCTATAAACTGTTCAAAAATCAGAATGGTGAAGTATTTGCTAGATATGTTGGCACTAACTGCAGGAACGGTTCCCATATGAAGAAAATCTGGGTTCCCAAAAGGTGCCTCGAAAATCTTCAGGTGAATGTCATCATGACACCACCTGTGAAGAATAGGAACCCCAGATCAAAATCTTCATACGGACCAAATTCCTCACGTGGATCAAAATCCTCAAAAGGATCAAAGTCCTCATATGAACATCATCGTGCTAACACTTATATTCGCAAGGAAGATTTAAGGGCTATGAATATGAGCATTATTCTTCAAACCATTATGTTCATGAGTCCTCGAAGAATTTCTCTGCTTATTCATATGCTTATCCTAACTCCTCTTATGTGAAACAAAGTGGATTGGTTTCAATGCCACAATTCTCGTATGGAGCTCGCAGAATGATGAACTCTTTGCCACCCCTTCAAATGTGGGTGGTGAAGAAAAGGAACTAATCTCTTATGCAGGGTCAGGTCTCCAGACGTGCTCATACGTCTGAAGAATTTGCTGGAGACCTGAAGGTGCCTGATAGGATGCAGGCTAATCACGAAGAAATGAATCCTCATTTCTCACGTCCTCATACTGTTTTATCTGTTCTAGTGCTTGATGACTTGATCTGATGAATTTGAAGCCATATTCTTCACTGATGAAGTATACGAGTTCGTAAGTTGCACTAATTCATCTGCAGGATGATCAACCCAAGGCAAATGAGTGGGTCCTCGAAAGTGGATGTACAAATCACATGACTGGTGACAAGAATCTATTGATGGACATTCCCTTATTTCCATCGCATCTGAAGCATATCCTCTTCGCTGACAAAGGCAAAAGCAAGGTATTGGGTCTAGGTAAGGTTGCGATCACAAAGGATCGACACATGGACAAACTCATGCTTGTCGAGTCCTTAGGATACAACCTCATATCAGTCTCAATGCTTTGTGATCTTGATATGGTTGTCATCTTTGGCAAGTATGTTGTGTTGTGATTATGGAAGCTGACAATTCCAAAGTCTTCGAAGGATTTAGGAGAGGAGATCTGTATATTGTTGATTTCTCTACAAGACCACAACCAGCTATATGTCTCCTTGCAGAAGCTTCAGAAGGCTGTCTATGGCATCGACAACTTGGTCATGCTGGCATGAGGAATCTGCACACGCTCGCGAAGAAGAAGCATGTCATTGGCATTGAGAATGTCAAAGTCCTCAAGGATCACTTGTGCGGAGCCTGTGAAGCTGGAAAGATGACCAAGGCCAAGCATCCAGCGAAGACTATTATGACTACCACTCGACCATTTGAATTGCTTCACATGGATCTCTTTGGTCCTAATCATTATTCTGCAGTTACAAATGATGCATCTCTATATGGCTTTGTTATTGTTGAGGATTACTCTCGTTACACATGGGTGCATATTGTCACTTACAAACATGAGGTGCGGGAAGTCTTCAAATGATTTTCTTCGAGGGCTTCAACCAACTTTGGTGTGAAGATCAAGCACATCAGAAGTGACAATGGAACTAAGTTCAAGAATTCTGGTCTTGATGACTATCTTGATGAACTTGGTATTACTCATGAGTTATCTGCTCCCTATACTCCTCAGCAGAATGGCGTCATGGAGCGCAAGAACAGGACTCTTGTTAAGATGGTTCGCACTATGCTTGATGAATACAAGACGCCTCGTCGTTTCTGGATTGAGGCAATTGATACTGCGTGCCACATCATCAACAGGGTATATCTTCACAAATTCTTCAAGAAAACTGCATACAAACTCCTCACCGACAAGAAACCCAATGTGAGTTATTTCAAAGTCTTCGGTGCTAAATGTTGGATTAGAGATCCTCATCACAATTCTAAATTTGCACCGAAAGCACATGAAGGTTTTATGCTTGGTTACGGAAAGGACTCGCACACCTACAGAGTCTTCAACAACGTGCACCACAAGGTTGTTGAAACTGTAGATGTGCGGTTCGATGAAACTAATGGCTCGCAAAGAGAGCGCCTACCTTCTGTGTTAGATGAACAGTCACCTAAGGAAACTATTAAGTTCAAGGCTACTGAGGATGTTATTCCTAGCGAAGAATCTACTGAAGAAGTCATTCCAGAACGTGAAGAACGTCATGTTGATGCACCTGAAGAAAATGGTGCTGAAGAAAATGCTGATCCAAATCCTCAACGACAACCCGCTCATCCTCGTGTTGCAAACGAAGTGCAAATTGAGAAAATCATCAGCGACATCAACATTCCAGGTCCTCTCACACGCTCAAAAGCTTCACATTTGTCTAACTTTTGTGGGCACTTTGCTTTTGTCTCTATCTCAGAGCCCACTAAGGTAGATGAAGCATTTCTGGAGCCTGAGTGGATTCAAGCTATGCAAGAGGAATTACATCAATTCGAGCTCAACAACGTCTGGGAACTGGTCAAACGTCCAGACCCTCGCAAGCAAAATATAATTGGCACAAAGTGGATCTACCACAACAAGCAAGATGAAAATTGCCTTGTGGTGAGGAATAAGGCATGGCTTGTAGCTCAAGGCTACACACAGGTTGAAGGAATTGATTTCGATGAAACTTTTGCACCTGTTGCTAGACTTGAGGCGATTCGCATATTACTTGCTTATGCTAACCATCATGATATCACTTTATATCAAATGGATGTGAAAAGTGAATTCCTCAATGGTAAGCTTGAGGGAGAAGTATATGTTGCTCAACCCCCAGGTTTTGAAGATCTAAAGCATCCCGACAAAGTCTTCAGACTCAATAAGGCCCTCTATGGCCTCAAGCAGGCCCCTCGGGTGTGGTATGATACTTTGAAGGAATTCCTCATGAAGAAAGGCTTCAAACCCGGTTCACTTGACCCAACTCTTTTCACTAAATCTTATGATGGTGAATTGTTTGTGTGCCAAATATATGTTGATGATATCATTTTTGGATGCACTAACCAACGTTACACTGACGAATTTGGTTATATGATGAGGGAGGAATATGAAATGTCTATGATGGGAGAATTGAAATTCTTCTTAGGTCTTCAAATTCGTCAACAGCGCAATGGAATATTCATATCTCAGGAGAAATACCTCAAGGACGTATTGAGGAAATTCGGCATGCAAGATTGCAAAGGTGTCAAAATTCCTATGCCCACAAATGGTCATCTGTGCACTGATGAAAATGGTACTGACTTCGATCAAAAGGTATACCGCTCCATGATTGGCTCTTTCTTATATTTATGTGCATCTGGGCCAGATATTATGCTTAGTGTTTGCATGTGTGCCCGATTTCAAGCTACACCGAAGGAATCACACCATAAGGCTGTGAAGCATATTCTTCGATATCTAGCTCACACACCAACACTTGGATTATGGTACCCCAAGGGCTCGGCTTTTGATCTCATTGGATATTCAGACTCTGACTATGCTGGTGATCGTGTGGACCGCAAGTCTACATCAGGCACATGCCATTTCCTCGGCCGATCTTTGGTATGTTGGTCCTCGAAGAAACAGAACTGCGTATCACTGTCTACTGCTGAAGCTGAGTACATTGCTGGTGGTTCTTGCCGCGCTCAATTGCTGTGGATGAAGCAAACTCTCAAGGACTACGACGTCAACATGAAGAATGTGCCTCTCTACTGTAACAATGAGAGTGCCATCAAGATTGCTCATAACCCAATTCAGCACTCGAAGACAAAGCACATTCAGATTCGTCATCATTTTCTTCGTGATCATGCGTGGAAGGGCAACATCTCTATTGAGCATGTGAGGACTGAAGAATAGCTAGCCGATATCTTCACAAAGCCCTTGGATGAGAAGAGATTTAGCAAGTTGCGGTGTGAGCTAAATATCCTAGAATCTTCGAATGTTCTTTGAAAAGGACACTCATCTTAACACTTATGCAAAATTGATGACTTAGATGTGCAACACGCGAAGAAATGTTTTTCTTCAATCAATGAAGACTAACACTCTAAGTGTGAAGAAATTAACGAAGAATTTGATTCTCAGAACCCTACGATAATTGTACGCGGTGTCTGAAATCATCATTCTTATACGGTGGGTCACGCCACCACCATTGTTGAAAATCTTCAATTTGAGTTTTTCCTCATTTCTGAAATTCCTCAGTTGTTCAAATTCTTCAACTTTGCAATGTCTTCACTCTTTCCGCTGTTGTTCTTCATTGGCTATATATATATATATATGAGCTTATGTCCTCTACAACATTCACTTATTGCTATTTCTTCATGTTTTTTTGCTAAGTGAATGTGATCGGACCCTTCCCCCTCTATGCTAAACTCAACCCAGTCTATTCACAAATTCTTCATGTGCGTTCTATTTGAAACTCGTTCAAAATCTTCACTGTGTCCTTGTCAGCTGAAGAATTTGCGAACGGAACTTTAAAACTTATCTTATCCGAATTTTCGGCTTTTGCCGCTCAAACCGTTCCACATCCCACGATAATACTTATCTATTCACCCACGATCTCACACGATCTCCACCTCTCAGTACGTGGGTGACACATGTCAAGCGAATGAGAAGGGTCAGGGGCACGTTTGTCCAATTTCTTCGTACGAGTGGTTTTTCACCTCGGCTATAAATACCCCTCCCCTTCCTCACTTCGTTTTTACTCCGCTCGACCTCACTCCCTCGCTCGAGCTCTCAAACCCTAGCGCCGCCGCTACTTCCATCATCGCCAGTGAGGAAGAGCTTCACTGCCTCGACCTCGTCGACGTTTCTACTCGCGCCGGCCGCGGATTTCTTCACTTCGCCGCCGTCGTAGCTGTCTTCCTCAGCCAAGTTAGGGCGTGGAAGATCCGAACTGATGAGCTTCACATCTACACTTCCCAGTTCGTCGTGTTCTTCGTCAAGGGTAATTAAAAGTTACTTTTACTGCCCTTGTTGATTCTGAAGTTTTCTACAAAATCTTCAAAAGGTGTTTATTCTTCAAATCTTCACACACTAAACACCTCACATGTCATCTGTTCTTGATCCGTTTCTCTAAGCAACATTTTTCTTCAAGATTCCTCAATTGTGTGGATTTTTAATCTGTACAAGTCTGGAACCTAAGACAAAGAGCGCTTAGTGAAATTCCTCAAGACTCATCTGGTCAAATTCCTCAAACTTGTTCTTTTTGCAAAAACTTCTGAGAACGCATATGACCTCTCCAAATTCTTCGCAACTATATTCTGTTCACAGGTACACATGTCCGCTGCTGAATCTCTAGGTTTCATCAACTTAACTCATTTGCAACGTTCCTCGAAGAAAAGTTTCACACCTCTTCAGAGAATTCTATTGTTCAGATTCCTCAACTGAAGAAAATGGCTGACGGCAAGAAACCTCAGAAGGGTGGAAAGAGACCTGAGGTCAACACTGCTTTCAAAATCCCAGATGACATTTACAAGGACTATTGCACACCTGATGAGGCCAAACATGGAAAGGAGGACAAAAATCAGCGCAAGGTGCGCATACAAAGGATAGAGAGGAGATGGGCACGGGAATGGAGGGAATATCGATATGTTACACCCAAGTACATGAAGAAATTCGCTCTTAACCCTCCATGCCCAAGACCTCCATTGGCACCTGGCCAAGAAGCTAATCCTACTAGCCTCAAGCATGGTGAGGACTATCCTGATGAATGGGCTAAGCGCCAGGCCAAACTAGCCAAAATAGCTAAGGAAGCAGTGAGGAAATTTAATGAAGACTCTGCTGCTGCTCCCACTGCTGAGGCCTCTGCAAGCAAGCCGAAGAAGGCCATGCCAATGAAGCCTTCTCACAAGCCCAGTGCTTCAACCTCAATGCCCTCACGGCCAAGCTCCTCAGCAATGCCCTCACGGCCAACTTCTTCAAAGCCCTCACAGCAAATTCCTCAAGCTGTACCAGCCCCTCCAAAGTCCTCAGCTCCTCCGTCCAAATCCTCAGCACCTGTGCATCTTGCCTCGTGCCAAAGGACAACAGGCATCTCTATTTCCTCAGGAGCCTCTGGAAGTTCTTTAGCTCCACCAAATTCCTCAACTGGCCCCACTCTGCTGAAGACAAAGGCCACTGCTGGACGAGGTTCTCGACCAAGTCCAAAGAAGCAGGACGCCTTTGAAGTGCTGCTACCTCTTGAGCACTGCGTTGGTTTTCCCTTGAAGAGGAAAGCATGGTGCAGTAAAGTAGTGTAAGTATTTCCCTCAGTTTTTGAGAACCAAGGTATCAATCCAGTAGGAGATCACGCACAAGTCCCACGCACCTACACAAACAAATAAGAACCTCGCAACCAACGCGATAAAGGGGTTGTCAATCCCTGAACGGTCACTTACGAGAGTGAGATCTGATAGATATGATAAGATAATATTTTTGGTATTTTTATGATAAAGAGAAATAAAGATGCAAAGTAAAATAAATGGCAATAGAAATAGCTAAGTGTTGGAAGATTAATATGATGGAAAATAGACCCGGGGGCCATAGGTTTCACTAGTGGCTTCTCTCGAGAGCATAAGTATTACGGTGGGTGAACAAATTACTGTTGAGCAATTGACAGAATTGAGCATAGTTATGAGAATATCTAGGTATGATCATGTATATAGGCATCACGTCTGAGACAAGTAGACCGACTCCTGCCTGCATCTACTACTATTACCCCACACATCGAACGCTATCCAGCATGCATCTAGAGTATTAAGTTCAAAAGAACAGAGTAATGCTTTAAGTAAGATGACATGATGTAGAGGGATAAACTCATGCAATATGATATAAACCCCATCTTCTTATCCTCGATGGAAACAATACAATACGTGCCTTGCTGCCCCTACTGTCACTGGGGATGGACACCGCAAGATTGAACCCAAAGCTAAGCACTTCTCCCATTGCAAGAAAGATCAATCTAGTAGGCCAAACCAAACTAATAATTCGAAGAGACTTGCAAAGATAACCAATCATACATAAAAGAATTCAGAGAAGATTCAAATATTGTTCATAGATAAACTTGATCATAAGCCCACAATTCATCGATCTCAACAAACACACCACAAAAGAAGATTACATCGAATAGATCTCCACAAGAGAGGGGGAGAACATTGTATTGAGATCCAAAGAGAGAGAAGAAGCCATCTAGATAATAACTATGGACCCGAAGGTCTGAGGTAAACTACTCATACATCATCGGAGAGGCTATATATGGTGTTGATGTAGAAGCCCTCCATGATCAATTCCCCCTCCGGCAGGACGCTGAAAAAGGCCCCAAGATGGGATCTCACGGGTATAGAAGGTTGCGGCGGTGGAATTAGGTTTTCGTGGATGCTTTTGTTGGTTTGGGGGTACGTAGGTATATATAGGAGGAAGAAGTACGTCGGTGGAGCAACATGGGCCCCACGAGGGTGGAGGGCGCGCGCGGGGGGGTAGGCGCGCCCCCCTACCTCGTGCCCTCCTGGTTGCTTTCTTGACGTAGGGTCCAAGTCCTCTGGATCATGTTCGTTCCGAAAATCACGTTCCCGATGGTTTCATTCCGTTTGGACTCCGTTTGATATTCTTTTTCTGCGAAACACTGAAATAGGCAAAAAACAGCAATTTGAGCTGGGCCTCCGGTTAATAGGTTAGTCCCAAAAATAATATAAAAGTGTATAATAAAGCCCCTTAATCATCCAAAACAGAATATAATATAGCATGAAGCAATCAAAAATTATAGATACATTGGAGACGTATCAAGCATCCCAAGCTTAATTCCTGCTCGTCCTCGAGTAGGTAAATGATAAAAACAGAATTTTTGATGCGGAATGCTACTTGGCATAATTTTCAATGTAATTCTCTTATTTGTGGTATGAATATTCAGATTCGAAAGATTCAAGACAAAATTTTAATATTGACATAAAAATAATAATACTTCAAGCATACTAACTAAGCAATCATGTCTTCTCAAAATAACATGGCCAAAGAAAGTTATCCCTACAAAATCATATAGTCTGGCTATGATCTATCTTCACCACACAAAGTATTTAAATCATGCACAACCCCGATGACAAGCCAAGCAATTGTTTCATACTTTTGGTGTTCTCAAACTTTTTCAATCTTCACGCAATACATGAGCGTGAGCCATGGACATAGCACTATATGTGGAATAGAATGGTGGTTGTGGAGAAGACAAAAAGGGAGGAGATAGTCTCACATCAACTAGGCGGATCAACGGGCTATGGAGATGCCCATTAATAGATATCAATGTGAGTGAGTAGGGATTGCCATGCAACGGATGCACTAGAGCTATAAGTATATGAAAGCTCAACAAAAGAAACTAAGTGGGTGTGCATCCAACTCGCTTGCTCACGAAGACCTAGGGCATTTTGAGGAAGCCCATCATTGGAATATACAAGCCAAGTTCTATAATGAAAACTTCCCACTAGTATATGAAAGTGATATCATAGGAGACTCTCTATCATGAAGATCATGGTGCTACTTTGAAGCACAAGTGTGGCAAAAGGATAGTAACATTGTCCCTTCTCTCTTTTTCTCTCATTTTTTTATTTGGGCCTTTTCTCTTTTTTTATGGTCTCTCTTTTTAAGTCCAGAGTCTCATCCCGACTTGTGGGGGAATCATAGTCTCCATCATCCTTTCCTCACTTGGGACAATGCTCTAAAAATGATGATCATCACACTTTTATTTTACTTACAATTCAACAATTACAACTCAATACTTAGAACAAAATATGACTCTATGTGAATGCCTCTGGCGGTGTACCGGGATATGCAATGAATCAAGAGTGACATGTATGAAAGAATTATGAACGGTGGCTTTGCCACAAATACGATGTCAACTACATGATCATGCGAGGCAATATGACAATCATGGAGCATGTCATAGTAAACGGAACGGTGGTAAGTTGCATGGCATTATATCTCGGAATGGCTATGGAAATGCCATGATAGGTAGGTATGGTGGCTGATTTGAGGAAGGTATATGGTGGGTGTATGATACCGGCGAAAAGTGAGCGGTATTAGAGAGGCTAGCAATGGTGGAAGGAAGAAAAGTGCGTATAATCCATTGACTCAACATTAGTCATAAGGAGCTCATATATTTATTGCAAAAATCTACAAGTTATCAAAGCAAAGTATTACGCGCATGCTCCTAGGGGGATAGATTGGTAGGAAAAGACCATCGCTCGTCCCCGACCGCCACTCATAAGGAAGACAATGAATAAATAAATTATAATCCGACTTCATCACATAACGGTTCACCATACGTGCATGCTACGGGAATCACAAACTTTAACACAAGTATTTCTCAAATCCACAACTACTCAACTAGCATGACTCTAATATCACCATCTTTAAATCTCAAAACAATTATCAAGCATCAAACTTCTCATAGTATTCAACACACTCATAAGAATTTTTTTACTAATCTTGAATGCCTATCATAATTAAAGCAAATTACCACGCTGTTTTGTAGGACTCTCAAAATAATATAAGTGAAGCATGAGAGAACAATAGTTTCTATAAAACAAATCCACCACCATGCTCTAAAAGATATAAGTGAAGCACTAGAGCAAAAACTATATAGCTCAAAAGATATAAGTGAAGCACATAGAGTATTCTAACAAATTCCGAATCAAGTGTGTCTCTATCAAAAGGTGTGTACAGCAAAGATGATTGTGGCAAACTAACAAATAAAGACTCAAATAATACAAGACGCTCCAAGCAAAACACATATCATGTGGTGAATAAAAATATAGCTCCAAGTAAAGTTACCGATGGAAGTAGACGAAATAGGGGCTGCCTTCCGGGGCATCCCCAAGCTTTGGCTTTTTGGTGTCCTTAGATTATCTTGGGGTGCCATGGGCATCCACAAGCTTAGGCTCTTGCCACTCCTTGTTCCATAATCCATCAAATCTTTTAGCCAAAACTTGAAAACTTCACAACACAAAATTTAACAGAAAATCTCGTGAGCTCCGTTGGCGAAAGAAAACAAAACACCACTTCAACGTACTGTAATGAACTCATTATTTATTTATATTGGTGTTAAACTTACTGTATTCCAACTTCTCTATGGTTTATAAACTATTTTATTAGCCATAGATTCATCAAAATAAGCAAACAACACACGAAAAACAGAATCTGTCAAAAACAGAACAGTCTGTAGTAATCTGTAACTAACGCAAACTTCTGGAACTCCAAAAATTCAGCCAAAATAGGAAGACCTAGACAATTTGTTTATTGATCAGCAGCAATTGGAATCAATATTTTATCGCGTTCTGGTGATTTTTAACAATTGTTTTCTTGAACAGAAAGTTTCTGGAATTTTCAGCAAGATCAAATAACTATCATCCAAGAAGATCCTATAGGTTTAACTTGGCACAAACACTAATTAAAACATAAAAACAAATCTAACCAGAGGCTAGATCAAAGATTTATTCCTAAACAGAAGCAAAAAGCAAAAAACGAAAAATAAAATTGGGTTGCCTCCCAACAAGCGCTATCGTTTAACGCCCCTAGCTAGGCATAAAAGCAAGGATAGATCTAGGTATTGCCATCTTTGGTAGGCAATCCATAAGTGGCTCTCATATTAGATTCATAAGGTAATTTTACTTTCTTTCTAGGGAAGTGTTCCATGCCTTTGGAATCTAATATTCCCTTCCTTCATATCAATAATTGCACCAATCATTCTAAGGAAAGGTCTACCAAGAATAATAGGATATGAAGGATTGCAATGTATGTCAAGAACAATAAAATCAATGGGCACATAGTTCCTATTTGTAACAATAAGAACATCATTAATTCTTCCCATAGGTTTCTTAATAGTGGAATCCACAAGGTGCAAGTTTAAAGAACAATCATCAAAATCACAGAAACCTAGCAAATCACATAAAGTTTTTGGGATCGTGGAAACACTAGCACCCAAATCACACAAATCATAGCATTCATGATCTTTAATTTTAATTTTAATAGTAGGTTCCCACTTATCATAAAGTTTTCTAGGAATAGAAACTTCCAACTCAAGTTTTTCTTCATAAGATTGCATCAAAGCATCAACGATATGTTTAGTAAAAGCTTTATTTTGGCTATAAGCATGAGGAGAATTTAGCACAGATTGCAACAAGGAAATACAATCTATCAAAGAGCAATTATCATAATTAAATTCCTTGAAATCCAAAGTAGTGGGTTCATTAATATCTAGAGTTTTGATCTCTTCAATCCCACTTTTACCAATTTTTGCATCAAGATCTAACAACTCCGAATTTTTGGAATGCCTTCTAGGTAAAGGTGGATCATATTCAGTCCCATCATTATCAAGATTCATATTGCAAAACAAAGATTTAATAGGGGACACATCAATAACTTTTAGATCTTCATCTTTATTTTCATAGAAACTAGAAGAACACGCTTTCACAAAGCAATCTTTCTTAGCACGCATCCTAGCGGTTCTTTCTTTGCACTCATCAATGGAAATTCTCATGGCTTTGAGAGACTCATTGATATCATGCTTAGGAGGAATAGATCTGAGTTTCAAAGAATCAACATCAAGAGAAATTCTATCAACGTTCCTAGCCAATTCATCAACTTTAAGCAATTTTTCTTCAAGCAAAGCATTGAAATTATTTTGCGAATTCATAAATTCTTTAACACTAGCCTCAAATTCAGAAGGCATCATATTAAAATTTCCATAAGAATTGTTGTAGGAATTACCATAATTATTAGAGGAATTACTAGGGTACGGCCTAGGATTAAAGTTTCCTCTATACACGTTGTTACCAAAATTATTCGTACCAACAAAATTCACATCCACAGATTCATTATTATTCTCAATCAAAGTAGACAAAGGAATATCATTAGGATTAGAAGAAACACTTTTATTAGCAAATAATTTCATAAGTTCATCCATCTTTCCACTCAAAAGATTAATTTCTTCTATCGCATGCACTTTCTTATTAGTAGATCTTTCAGTGTGCCATTGAGAATAATTAACCATAATATTATCTAGGAGTTTAGTAGCTTCTCCTAAAACGATTTCCATAAAAGTGCCTCCCGCGGCCGAATCTAAAAGATTTCTAGAAGCAAAATTCGATCCGGCATAATTTTTTTGTATAATCATCCACAAATTCAAACCATGTGTAGGGAAATTACGTATCATTAATTTCATCCTCTCCCAAGCTTGTGCAACATGTTCATGATCAAGTTGCTTAAAATTCATAATATCGTTTCTAAGAGAGATGATTTTAGCGGGAGGAAAATACTTAGAGATAAAAGCATCTTTGCACTTATTCCAAGAATCAATACTATTTTTAGGCAAAGACGAAAACCAAGCTTTAGCATGATCTCTAAGCGAAAAAGGTAATAGCTTCAATTTAACAATATCATTGTCCACATGTTTCTTCTTTTGCATATCACACAAATCAACGAAGCTATTTAGATGGGTAGCGGCATCTTCAATAGGAAGGCCGGCGAATTGATCTTTCATGACAAGATTCAGCAAATCAGCATTAATTTCACACGATTCAGTATCAGTAAGAGGAGCAATCGGAGTGCTAAGAAAATCATTGTTGTTGGTATTGTTAAAGTCACACAATTTAGTATTATCTTGAGCCATAGTGACAAGCAAACAATCCAACACACGAGCAAACAAGAAGCAAGCAAAAAAAGGCGAACGGAAAAGAGAGGGGAATAAAACGGCAAGGGTGAAGTGGGGGAGAGGAAAACGAGAGGCAAATGGCCAATAATGTAATGCGAGGGAGATGAGTTTGTGATGGGTACTTGGTATCTCTTGACTTGACTTGGGGTAGATCTCCCCGGCAACGGCGCCAGAAATCCTTCTTGCTACCTCTTGAGCACTGCGTTGGTTTTCCCTTGAAGAGGAAAGGGTGATGCAGTAAAGTAGCGTAAGTGTTTCCCTCAGTTTTTGAGAACCAAGGTATCAATCCAGTAGGAGATCACGCACAAGTCCCACGCACCTACACAAACAAATAAGAACCTCGCAACCAACGCGATAAAGGGGTTGTCAATCCCTCAACGGTCACTTACGAGAGTGAGATCTGATAGATATGATAAGATAATATTTTTGGTATTTTTACGATAAAGAGAAATAAAGATGCTAAGTAAAATAAATAGCAATAGAAATAGCTAAGTGTTGGAAGATTAATATGATGGAAAATAGACCCGGGGGCCATAGGTTTCACTAGTGGCTTCTCTCGAGAGCATAAGTATTACGGTGGGTGAACAAATTACTGTTGAGCAATTGACAGAATTGAGCATAGTTATGAGAATATCTAGGTATGATCATGTATATAGGCATCACGTCCGAGACAAGTAGACTGACTCCTGCCTGCATCTACTACTATTACTCCACACATCGACCTCTATCCAGCATGCATCTAGAGTATTAAGTTCATAAGAACAGAGTAACGCTTTAAGCAAGATGACATGAGGTAGAGGGATAAACTCATGCAATATGATATAAACCCCATCTTGTTATCCTCGATGGCAACAATACAATACGTGCCTTGCTGCCCCTACTGTCACTGGGAAAGGACACCGCAAGATTGAACCCAAAGCTAAGCACTTCTCCCATTGCAAGAAAGATCAATCTAGTAGGCCAAAACAAACTGATAATTCGAAAAGACTTGCAAAGATAACCAATCATACATAAAAGAATTCAGAGAAGATTCAAATATTGTTCATAGATAAACTTGATCATAAACCCACAATTCATCGGTCTCAACAAACACACCACAAAAGAAGATTACACCGAATAGATCTCTGCTACCTCTTGAGCACTGCGTTGGTTTTCCCTTGAAGAGGAAAGGGTGATGCAGCAAAGTAGCGTAAGTATTTCCCTCAGTTTTTGAGAACCAAGGTATCAATCCAGTAGGAGGCCACGCACGAGTCCCTCGCACCTACACAAACAAATAAATCCTCACAACCAACACAATAAAGGGGTTGTCAATCCCTTCACGGTCACTTACGAGAGTGAGATCTGATAGATATGATAGGATAATATTTTTGGTATTTTTATGATAAAGATGCAAAGTAAAATAAAAGGTAATAAAAATAGCAAGTGTTGGAAGATTAATATGATAGAAAATGGACCCGGGGGCCATAGGTTTCACTAGAGGCTTCTCTCGAGAGCATAAGTTTTACGGTGGGTGAACAAATTACTGTTGAGCAATTGACAGAATTGAGCGTAGTTATGAGAATATCTAGGTATGATCATGTATATAGGCATCACGTCCGAGACAAGTAGACCGACTCCTGCCTGCATCTACTACTATTACTCCACACATCGACCGCTATCCAGCATGCATCTAGAGTATTAAGTTCATAAGAACAGAGTAACGCTTTAAGCAAGATGACATGATGTAGAGGGATAAACTCATGCAATATGATATAAACCCCATCTTGTTATCCTCGATGACAACAATACAATACGTGCCTTGCTGCCCCTACTGTCACTGGGAAAGGACACCGCAAGATTGAACCCAAAGCTAAGCACTTCTCCCATTGCAAGAAAGATCAATCTAGTGGGCCAAACCAAACTGATAATTCGAAGAGACTTGCAAAGATAACCAATCATACATAAAAGAATTCAGAGAAGATTCAAATATTGTTCATAGATAAACTTGATCATAAACCCACAATTCATCGGTCTCAACAAACACACCGCAAAAGAAGATTACATCGAATAGATCCCCACAAGAGAGGGGGAGAACATTGTATTGAGATCCAAAAAGAGAGAAGAAGCCATCTAGCTAATAACTATGGACCCGAAGGTCTGAGGTAAACTACTCACACATCATCGGAGAGGCTATGATGTTGATGTAGAAGCCCTCCGTGATCGATGCCCCCTCCGGTGGAGCTCCGAAAAAGGCCCCAAGATGGGATCTCACGGGTACAAAAGGTTGCGGCGGTGGAATTAGGTTTTTGGCTCCGTATCTGGTAGTCTGGGGGTACGTGGGTATATATAGGAGGAAGAAGTACGTCGGTGGAGCAATGTGGGGCCCACGAGGGTGGAGGGCGCGCCTTGGGGGGTAGGCGCGCCCCCTACCTCGTGTCCTCCTGGTTGATGTCTTGACATAGGGTCCAAGTCCTCTGGATCACGTTTGTTCCGAAAATCACGTTCCCTAAGGTTTCATTCCGTTTGGACTCCGTTTGATATTCTTTTTCTGCGGAACTCTGAAATAGGCAAAAAACAGCAATTCTGGGATGGGCCTCCGGTTAATAGGTTAGTCCCAAAAATGATGTAAAAGTGTATAATAAAGCCCATTAATGTCGAAAACAGAATATATTATACCATGGAACAATAAAAAATTATAGATACGTTTGGAGACGTATCAAGCATCCCCAAGCTTAATTCCTGCTCGTCCTCGAGTAGGTAAATGATAAAAACAGAATTTTTGATGTGGAATGCTACTTGGCATAATTTCAATGTAATTCTCCTAATTGTGGTATGAATATTCAGATCCTAAAGATTCAAGATGAAGGTTTAATGTTAACATAAAAGTAATAATACTTCAAGCATACTACCTAAGCAATTATGTCCTCTCAAAATAACATGGCCAAAGAAAGTTCATCCCTACAAAATCATATAGTTTAGTCATGATCCATTTCCGTCACACAAGAATGCTCTCATCATGCACAACCCCGATGAGAAGCCAAGCAATTGTTTCATACTTTAGTAACCTCAAACTTTTTTTCAACCTTCACGCAATACATGAGCGTGGGCCATGGATATAGCACTATGGGTGGAATAGAATATAATGATGGGGGTTATGTGGAGAAGACAAAAAAGGAGAAAGTCTCACATCAATGAGGCTAATCAATGAGCTATGGAGATGCCCATCGATTGATGTTAATGCAAGGAGTAGGGATTGCCATGCAACGGATGCACTAGAGCTATAAATGCATGAAAGCTCAACAAAAGAAACTAAGTTGGTGTGCATCCAACTTGCTTGGCTCACGAAGACCTAGGGCATTTGAGGAAGCCCATTGTTGTAATATACAAGCCAAGTTCTATAATGAAAAATTCCCACTAGTATATGAAAGTGACAAAACAAGAGACTTTCTATCATGAAGATCATGGTGCTACTTTGAAGCACAAGTGTGGAAAAAAGGATAGTAGCATTGTCCCTTTTTATTATTATTTTTGGGCCTTCTTTTTTTTGGCCTTTCTCTTTTTTAGGGACAATGCTCTATGAATGATGATCATCACACTTCTATTTATTTACAACTCAATGATTACAACTCGATACTAGAACAAAGTATGACTCTATATGAATGCCTCCGGCGGTATACCGGGATAACAATGAATCAAGAGTGACATGTATGAAAATTATGAACGGTGGCTTTGCCACAAATACGATGTCAACTACATGATCATGTGAAGCAATATGACAATGATGAGCGTGTCATAATAAACGAAACGGTGGAAAGTTGCATGGCAATATATCTCGGAATGGCTATGGAAATGCCATAATAGGTAGGTATGGTGGCTGTTTTGAGGAAGATATAAGGAGGTTTATGTGTGAAAGAGCGTATCATATCACGGGGTTTGGATGCACCGGCGAAGTTTGCACCAACTCTCAATGTGAGAAAGGGCAATGCACGGTACCGAAGAGGCTAGCAATGATGGAAGGGTAAGAGTGCGTATAATTCATGGACTCAACATTAGTCATAAAGAACTCACATACTTATTGAAAAAATCTACAAGTCATCAAAAACCAAGCACTACGCGCATGCTCCTAGGGGGATAGATTGGTAGGAAAAGACCATCGCTCGTCCCCGACCGCCACTCATAAGGAGGACAATCAAAGAACACTTCATGTTTCAAATTTGTTACATAACGTTTACCATACGTGCATGCTACGGGACTTGCAAACTTCAACACAAGTATTTCTAAAATTTACAACTACTCAACTAGCACAACTTTAATATCACTACCTCCATATCTCAAAACAATCATCAAGCATCAAACTTCTCTTAGTATTCAGCACACTCATAAGAAAGTTTTTTACTAGTCTTGAATACCTAGCATATTAGGATTATTTAAGCAAATTACCATGTTGTTTAAGACTCTCAAAATAATATAAGTGAAGTATAAGAGAATAATACTTTCTATAAAACAAAACCACCACCGTGCTCTAAAAGATATAAGTGAAGCACTAGAGCAAAAACTATATAGCTCAAAAGATATAAGTGAAGCACATAGAGTATTCTAATAATTTCCGAATCATGTGTGTCTCTCTCAAAAGGTGTGTCCAGCAAAGATGATTGTGGTAAACTAAAAAGCAAAGACTCAAATCATACAAGACACTCCAAGCAAAACACATATCATGTGGTGAATAAAAATATAGCTCCAAGTAAAGTTACCGATGGAAGTAGACGAAAGAGGGGATGCCTTCCGGGGCATCCCCAAGCTTTGGCTTTTTGGTGTCCTTAGATTATCTTGGGGTGCCATGGGCATCCCCAAGCTTAGGCTCTTGCCACTCCTTGTTCCATAATCCATCACATCTTTTACCCAAAACTTGAAAACTTCACAACACAAAACTTAACAGAAAATCTCGTGAGCTCCGTTAGCGAAAGAAAACAAAACACCACTTTAAGGTACTGTAATGAACTCATTATTTATTTATATTGGTGTTAAACCTACTGTATTCCAACTTCTCTATGGTTTATAAACTATTTTATTAGTCATAGATTCATCAAAATAAGCAAACAACACACAGAAAACAGAATCTGTCAAAAACAGAACAGTCTGTAGTAATCTGTAACTAACGTAAACTTCTGGAACTCCAAAAATTCGGCCAAAATAGAAAGACCTAGACAATTTGTTTATTGATCAGCATCAATTGGAATCAATATTTTATCACGTTCTGGCGATTTTTAACAATTATTTTCGTGAACAGAAAGTTTCTGCAATTTTCAGCAAGATCAAATAACTATCATCCAAGAAGATCCTATAGGTTAAACTTGGCACAAACACTAATTAAAACATAAAAACACATCTAACCAGAGGCTGGATCAAAGATTTATTCCTAAACAGAAGCAAAAAGCAAAAAAAAACTAAAAATAAAATTGGGTTGCCTCCAAACAAGCGCTACCGTTTAACGCTCGTCCCCGACCAGAGGCCAGATCAAAGATTTATTCCTACCTAGGCATTGATAATTTCGAAGATGCTCACATGAAAGACAAGAATTGAAGCACAAAGAGAGCATCATAAAACATGTTAAAATCACATCTAATTCTAACATACTTCCTATGCATAGGAATTTTATAGGCAAACAAATTATAATAGCAAGCAAAAACTAGCATATGCAAGGAAACGGAAAGAAACAATAGCAATCTCAACATAACGAGAGGTAATTTATTATCATGAAAACTTCTACAACCATATTTTCCTCTCTCATAATAATTACATGTGGGATCATAAGCAAATTCAACAAAATAGCTATCACATAAAATATTTTCAACATGATCCACATGCATGCAAAGTTCACACTCTTCCAAAATAGTGGGATTAACATTAGCTAAAGTCATGACCTCTCCAAACCCACTTTTATCAAAAAATTCATAAGATTGAATATTATCCAAATATGTGGGATCTAAAGTTGACACTCTTCCAAACCCACTTTCAATATTATTGCAAACAATATTGTCAATCTCATATTCATCATGGGGATTAAATAAAATTTTGAGATCATAAGAAGAATCACCCCAATCATGATCATTGCAACAAGTAGTAGACATAGCAAAACTAGCATCCCCAAGCTTAGGGTTTTGCATATTATTAGCATAATTGACATCAAGAGAATTTATAGTAAAATCATTGAAATCATGCTTTTCATCGAGGGAACTATCAAGCATGGGTGCAATAGCAACAATCTCATTTTTAACATAAGGAACTATAGCAAATTCGTCTTCATAAATATTGGCATCATGGCCACAAGAATAGCAAGCATCATGTTCATCAAGGGATATTTCAACCAAATCATCGGAATCATCATTATCTATAGATTCATGCATATCATTATTTTCCTCCAAAGCAACGGTCATTCTTTCAATAAATTCTTGGACATAGACATTATGAGCAAAGTTTTCATTGCAATATTTAAGCATGACGGAATTTTCAGATTTGTTGAGAGTAAAATCATACTTTTCAATCAAAGAAGCAACTTCATCAGCACCTTTAAAAACGACAAATTCTTCAATTTGTTCGATATCATAGTAGCTATAAACACCCTTTGCATAAGAAGATAAGATTTCATTATCATTGAACTCACATAGGTAGGGAAGGTGTTTTTAGGGTTCTTAGAGCAACAAGTAAAATCACAAATTTCACAAAGATTCCAAGCATAGCATAGCAAACTATTTATATGATACCATAAGAGCTTCCCTTTTTCAGACAAATGATGACGGACAAAATGAGCATGCTCATCTAAAGATTTCCCATCAACTAGGCTAGTTGGGGTTTCAGCACGAGCGCATAAGGATTGAAGATGATCCAAGTAGAATACTTTAAGTGGATCCATATCAATAGATTTTTAGCAAGCAAAGATGCAAGCAAATAGAAGGCACGTGGAAACACAAACAGAAAGGCATACGGGAAGAAGGCGAATAAAACGGCAAGGGTGAAGTGGGGGAGAGGAAAATGAGAGGCAAATGGCAAATAATGTAATGCGGGAGATAAGATTTTATGATGTGTACTTGGTGTGTTGACTTTTGCGTAGACTCCCCGGCAACGGCGCCAGAAATCCTTCTTGCTACCTCTTGAGCATTGCGTTGGTTTTCCCTTGAAGAGGAAAGGGTGATGCAGCAAAGTAGCGTAAGTATTTCCCTCAGTTTTTGAGAACCAAGGTATCAATCCAGTAGGAGGCCACGCACGAGTCCCTCGCACCTACACAAACAAATAAATCCTCGCAACCAACGCAATAAAGGGGTTGTCAATCCCTTCATGGTCACTTACGTGAGTGAGATCTGATAGATATGATAGGATAATATTTTTGGTATTTTTATGATAAAGATGCAAAGTAAAATAAAAGGTAATAAAAATAGCTAAGTGTTGGAAGATTAATATGATAGAAAATGGACCCGGGGGCCATAGGTTTCACTTGAGGCTTCTCTCGAGAGCATAAGTTTTACGGTGGGTGAACAAATTACTGTTGAGCAATTGACAGAATTGTGCATAGTTATGAGAATATCTAGGTATGATCATGTATATAGGCATCACGTCCGACAACAAGTAGACCGACTCCTGCCTGCATCTACTACTATTACTCCACACATCGACCGCTATCCAGCATGCATCTAGAGTATTAAGTTCATAAGAACAGAGTAACGCTTTAAGCAAGATGACATGATGTAGAGGGATAAACTCATGCAATATGATATAAACCCCATCTTGTTATCCTCGATGGCAACAATACCATACGTGCCTTGCTGCCCCTACTATCACTGGGAAAGGACACCGCAAGATTGAACCCAATGCTAAGCACTTCTCCCATTGCAAGAAAGATCAATCTAGTAGGCCAAACCAAACTAATAATTTGAAGAGACTTGCAAAGATAACCAATCATACATAAAAGAATTCAGAGAAGATTCAAATATTTTTCATAGATAAACTTGATCATAAACCCACAATTCATCGGTCTCAACAAACACACCGCAAAAGAAGATTACATCGAATAGATCTCCACAAGAGAGGGGGAGAACATTGTATTGAGATCCAAAAAGAGAGAAGAAGCCATCTAGCTAATAACTATGGACCCGAAGGTCTGAGGTAAACTACTCACACATCATCGGAGAGGCTATGGTGTTGATGTAGAAGCCCTCCGTGATCGATGCCCCCTCCGGCGGAGCTCCGAAAAAGGCCCCAAGATGGGATCTCACGGGTACAGAAGGTTGCGGCGGTGGAATTAGGTTTTTGGCTCCGTATCTGGTAGTTTGGGGGTACGTGGGTATATATAGGAGGAAGAAGTACGTCGGTGGAGCAATGTGGGGCCCACGAGGGTGGAGGGCGCGCCCAGGGGGTAGGCGCGCCCCCTATCTCGTGCCCTCCTGGTTGATGTCTTGACGTAGGGTCCAAGTCCTCTGGATCACGTTTGTTCCGAAAATCACGTTCCCGAAGGTTTCATTCCGTTTGGACTCCGTTTGATATTCTTTTTCTGCAAAACTCTGAAATAGGCAAAAAACAGCAATTCTGGGCTGGGCCTCCGGTTAATAGGTTAGTCCCAAAAATAATATAAAAGTGTATAATAAAGCCCATTAATGTCCAAAACAGAATATATTATAGCATGGAACAATCAAAAATTATAGATACGTTGGAGACGTATCAATCTCCACGAGAATCGTGGAGAACTTTGTATTGAGATCCAAAGAGAGAGAAGAACCCATCTAGCTAATAACTATGGACCCGAAGGTCTGAGGTAAACTACTCACACATCATCGGAGAGGCTATGGTGTTGATGTAGAAGCCCTCCGTGATCAATGCCCCCTCCGGCAGGATGCCGGAAAAGGCCCCAAGATGGGATCTCACGGGTACAGAAGGTTGCGGCGGTGGAATTAGGTTTTCGTGGATGCTTCTGTTGGTTTGGGGGTACGTAGGTATATATAGGAGGAAGAAGTACGTCGGTGGAGCAACATGGGCCCCACGAGGGTGGAGGGCGCGCCCCCTACCTCGTGCCCTCTTGGTTGCTTTCTTGACGTAGGGTCCAAGTCCTCTGGATCACGTTCATTCCGAAAATCACGTTCCCGAAGGTTTCATTCCGTTTGGACTCCGTTTGATATTCTTTTTCTGCGAAACACTAAAATAGGCAAAAACAACAATTTGGGTTGGCCCTCCGGTTAATAGGTTAGTCCCAAAAATAATATAAAAGTGTATAATAAAGCCCATTAATCATCCAAAACAGAATATAATATAGCATGAAGCAATCAAAAATTATAGATACGTTGGAGACGTATCAAGTGCCGTCTGATGAAGACGAAGCTGATGATGAAGAACTTGCTGAAATCATCAGGGACAGGCAGCTTAGGGCCGCTAGAGCCAAAGGCACAAATGTGCCTCTGCTTTTGGATCCAAAATTGATCCTTGATTACGTTGATCTCTGGCACAAGGACCCCAACACTCCTATGCCCGATTTCAACTTGACTCCTGGCCAAAGTCATATGTTGACTGCCTTCATTCAGGAAGAAAAATGGAAATTTGAAAAGGCCAGGCAATTGAAGAAAGCGCAGTACAAAAAGGAGCGTTTCCTGAAGAAAAACGTTGTCTCTATGACAACTGAAGAACTTGTCACTATTCAATCTGAGATCAAGAAACTCAGTGATGAATTTGACGCGTACCGCGCTGATTGGCTAGGAACCAAGGTCCGTTTTGTGAAACTAGCTGACGAATTCACCTCCAATGTTGCAGCTCCATCACAACAAGAAATTCCTCAGGCCGAGACATCTGCTCAGGCGATTGAAGAACATGCCAGCACTGCTGATGAAAATCAGGCTGCTGATGAAACTCAGAGTACCAGGGCTGATGACTCCATTCCAGCCGTTGAAGAAATTGCCAGGGCAACCACTAGTGTTGCGCCTGAAGAAATTGTCAGGCCAGCTGAAACTTCAACCACTGAGCCTGAAGTAAATGAGCAAATTCCCTCTGCTCCTCCTGCGCCTACACCAAGTCCAATTCTTGCCTCTGCATCAGATGTGAAGAAGACCATGGCTGCGGAGCATGCAGCTGTGAAGAAAAGGAAAGCATCAACTTCATCAGATTCTTCAGCTCCGAAGAAGATGAAGAAATTGACTAGCTCTTTTGAGAATCCGATTGATGTTGTTCCAGTCTCAAGCATGCCATCAAAGGAACTCGTTCCTTTTGATGAAGAATATGTGATCCCAAGCGGATCAGATGAAGAGATTCCTTCTGCTGCTTCGTCAGAGCAGTTGGATGAAGAAATTGAAGCAGATGCAATCCCTTCAACCCCAATCGTCTCATCGCCCATGCCTCAGTTTACTGCTGAAGAGGCTGGCGTTCAAGAAATGAGTAATGTAGAAGAGGATGTGGACATTGGAAGCACTACTCCAGTGATGAACGATGACTTTTGGGAAAGTCAGCACCCCAATTCTCCTCTGTTCACACCTCTGCAACAAATTCCTCAGTCCCCAGTGACTACTGTTCAAATTGGATCTGAAGAACCGCACCCCACAGCGTCTGTCCATGAAGAGATCCCAGCCACTAGTGCTGATGAAATTGTAAATGAAGAATTGAAGACCCAGGCTGCCACCGAAGAAGAACCTGAAATTCCTCAGCCTGTGGATCCTGAGATTGCGATTCCTGAGGTTGTGATGCAATTGACTGATACACCTCAGCCCAAGCCAAAGGATCCCTTCTCAAAGAACCAGAAATTCAAGGCTGATGACTTCTTCGGCGAGCATGTGTTCTTCACCGACTATAACCCATATGACTCTGCTCATCTTAGAAGGAAGCGTTTCTGGACTGCCAGCCAAGCAAACTTCTATTCTTCACTGCTCTTCAACAAAGACAAAGTCTTCGACCACGAGCATATTCCTCACGTGGACATGGAATCACTGCCTTGCTTCACTCCAGTCCTCAGTGTGCTTCATGATGCAGGACTGCTCAACTTTTGCTCTGACATTGTTGATTGGAATGAAGAGCTAATTCTTCAGTTCTATGCAACGCTGCACATCACAGGAAATGCTGACGATGTCAATTCTTGGGTTTTGGACTGGATGACTGAAAATACTCACTTCAAAGCTCCGGCCTCTGAATTGCTTCATGCCCTGCCAATCAGTCCTCCCCTTGAAGGCGCTCGTTGTCTGTACCATGAACCTGAACTCACTGCTCATTACATGCAAGTGTTGATGAAGTCGCTGAAGCCCGGTCAAGCCCCAAGGACCAAATTCCTCGTGAAGGAATTGCTCTATGTGCCAAGAACTGCCTATCGCATTCTGTCGAAGACATTGAGTCCCATCAAAGGCCACGACTCAAATGATGAAGAAGTGATACGTCTCCAACGTATCTATAATTTTTTATTCTCCCATGCTATTATATTATCTGTTTTGGATGTTTATGGGCTTTATTTTACACTTTTATATTATTTTTTGGACTAACCTATTAACCCAGAGCCCAGTTCCAGTTTCTGTTTTTCCCTTGTTTCAGTGTTTCGCAGAAAAGGAATATCAAACGGAGTCCAAACGGAATGAAACCTTCGGGAGAGTTATTTTTGGAACGGAAGCAATCCAGAAGACTTGCAGTGTACGTAAGGGAAGCAACGAGGAAGGCACGAGGCAGGGGGGCGCCCACTCCCCCGGGCGCGCCCTCCACCCTCGTGGGCCCCTCGTGGCTCCCCTTACCGACTTCTTTCGCCTATATATATCCATATACCCTAAAACCATCGGGGAACAGAATAGATCGGGAGTTCCGCCGCTGCAAGCCTCTGTAACCACCAAAAACCAATCGGGACCCTGTTCCGGCACCCTGCCGGAGGGGGGATCCCTCACCGGTGGCCATCTTCATCATCCCGGCGCTCTCCATGACGAGGAGGGAGTAGTTCACCCTCGGGGCTGAGGGTATGTACCAGTACCTATGTGTTTGATCTCTCTCTCTCTCTCGTGTTCTTGAGGTGGTACGATCTTGATGTATCGCGAGCTTTGCTATTATAGTTGGATCTTATGATGTTTCTCCCCCTCTACTCTCTTGTAATGGATTGAGTTTTCCCTTTGAAGTTATCTTATCAGATTGAGTCTTTAAGGATTTGAGAACACTTGATGTATGTCTTGCCGTGCGTATCTGTGGTGACAATGGGATATCACGTGATCCACTTGATGTATGTTTTGGTGATCAACTTGCGGGTTCCGCCCATGAACCTATGCATAGGGTTTGTCACACGTTTTCGTCTTGACTCTCCGGTAGAAACTTTGGGGCACTCTTTGAAGTTTTATGTGTTGGTTGAATAGATGAATCTGAGATTGTGTGATGCATATCGTATAATCATGCCCACGGATACTTGAGGTGACATTGGAGTATCTAGGTGACATTAGGGTTTTGGTTGATTTGTGTCTTAAGGTGTTATTCTAGTACAAACTCTATGATAGATTGAACGGAAAGAATAGCTTCGTGTTATTTTACTACGGACTCTTGAATAGATCGAGCAGAAAGAATAACTTTGAGGTGGTTTCGTACCCTACCATAATCTCTTCGTTTGTTCTCCGCTATTAGTGACTTTGGAGTGACTCTTTGTTGCATGTTGAGGGATAGTTATATGATCCAATTATGTTATTATTGTTGAGAGAACTTGCACTAGTGAAAGTATGAACCCTAGGCCTTGTTTCCTAGCATTGCAATACCGTTTGTGCTCACTTTTATCATTAGTTACCTTGCTGTTTTTATATTTTCAGATTACAAAAACCTATATCTACCATCCATATTGCACTTGTATCACCATCTCTTCGCCGAACTAGTGCACCTATACAATTTACCATTGTATTGGGTGTGTTGGGGACACAAGAGACTCTTTGTTATTTGGTTGCAGGGTTGCTTGAGAGAGACCATCTTCATCCTACGCCTCCCACGGATTGATAAACCTTAGGTCATCCACTTGAGGGAAATTTGCTACTGTCCTACAAACCTCTGCACTTGGAGGCCCAACAACGTCTACAAGAAGAAGGTTGTGTAGTAGACATCAAGAAGTCGTTGGCATCATGAAGAATCTGCTGTTCCATATCATGCATGGCATTCCTCTCAACTATCACGATTTCTTCATGAGGACTCTGGCTAATGTTGCTCTCTCTCCGTTTGAGTTGAAGCCTTATCCTCCTTGGATTTGAGATTCCTCTGAACAAGGTCTTCACTCAACTACAAGGCTGATTTTCAGAATCACCTCAGCTACTTGCCCCCCATTGAAGTCCTCAAGCGTACATATTCCTCAGCGGATGAAAAGGGCAAGGCACCTGCTATTATTGATGAAGGCATTCGTCCATTGGATGGTCAGTTTCGCAAAGCTACATCTTACTCCACCAATGATGACTCTGCCACCCATGACTCTGCCGCACAAGCTTCAAAGCCAAATCCTCAAGCCACAGCTCCAAGGGTGATGACTGACCGTGAGCTTCTCCTCAGTCTTCACCAGAAGGTGGATCGAAACCACAAATGGGTTAAGCGTCAGTTCGGCTCTATTCTTCACAACATGACTGCTACTCACAATGCAGTGAAGAAAAACCATTACTACCTCCATGAAGTCTTCGGTCGCACCTAGGCTGTTCTGTCACATCTATATGGTGAAGAAGATTTGAAGCAAATGGGTCTGAAGGAGGACTTTGACTGGTCTGCACCACCAGCGAAGAAATTCAAAAAGGTCAAGGTTCCTTCCTTGGTGGCCAGCTCCTATTCTTCATCGCGTGAAACCGATGAGCATGAAGACTTGGACGACACCGCGGCAGGCCCTACAACAACAAACGACCCCAACAACGCTGGCGCTCCTCCATCAACATGATATTCTTCAGGGGCGTTAGTCCTCATTTTTTGATCCTTTTGGTCATTCGATGACAAAGGGGGAGAAATTTGAGTTAGTCTTCAATCGGGTCTACATATATGGGCGTTTTTTTTCTAAGTTACAACTCTCGTTCTTTTGAAGACTTTAGTGGATCGAGTTGTAAACATAAACTCTATGGTGGTCTGATACTTTTGATGTGTTCTTCTGCATGTTTATTCATCATATATGTTATTGCACGCATGCTGAATTACATCAGTCACCATATTTCATCATGCATTTCAAATTCTTCATATCATATGTTAAATGCGTGTATGAATTACAAGATATAGGGGGAGATCTCCATGATTCTACTCTTCAAGTGTGCATTGCTTCAAAAGCAAATTACTCACTATGCACATCTTCAGGGGGAGTTCTTCTATATCTTGCAATCAAATTCCTCAATATCACTATTTACACTTCATAGGTTTATCCCCGTTGAAAACTTAACCTATATTGTCATCAATCACCAAAAAGGGGGAGATTGTAAGTGCATCTAGTGCCCCTTAGTGATTTTGGTGTATTGAAGACTTATAGGTTAAGGGATTGATGCGTTTGTGAGTGTACACAGGTCTATAAGTCTATGAGGAGTTTGATATTTACAGAGAAAGTTGACCCCTAAAAATGAATATCTTCGACTGAAGACTTTGGATTTCTGAAGACTTTCTGAAGACTTTGAAAGTGAAGAAATTGGTGTGACCCTGAAGACTTGGTATTCATTTGAGGAACATGAAGCGCGAAGACTTTTGTTTTCGTAGTTTCATTTTCCCTTTCTTGAGTCATAGGAAACACCGTACTGTTAAAGGGGGTCGAGGAAATACTAAGGAAAAAATTTCCATGTGATGCTCAACTCAAAATCCTACACCTACCAATCCCTTCGAGTGAAGCCATTGGAAATCTCATACAGTTCAGTCAATTTCTTCAGTGACAGAGACGAAGCTCTTCTGGTCTCTGAGGAATTTGTTCTGACTGAGGAGTTAGGAATTCGCCAGTGCGGATTGCCTACAAGTGAGGAACATGATAGCCCTGAGGAATTTGACCCTCAAATATCCGACCGTTGTTGTGCTACGTGCCAGCTGTCCCAAAATATCTACCCACCTAACGGTCATATCATTGAAGGGCATTTACGTCTTATCATGCCGGGCTGCTCCCTAGGCTATAAATAGCCGCCCCCTACAACCACTAGTTGGTTGGCTGCTCCGAGAGAAACTAACACTTGTCATTTGAGAGCATCCCATCCTCCGAGGACTTTGAGCGAAAATCATCAAGTGAGGAAACCCAAACCCAAACACCTACAAACCCAAAGTGATTGAGCATCACTGAAGAGATTGATCCTGCGTGGATCCGACGCTTGTTACCTTTGAAGATTGTGCATCTTCCAGACGGTTAGGCGTCATGGTCTAGAGCATCCAAGAGGAAATTGTGGATCGCCGAGTGACCGAGTTTGTGAAGGTTTGGAAGTCACCTGAAGACTTACCACGAGTGATTGGGCGAGGTCTGTGTGACCTTAGCTCAAGGAGAATACGGTGAGGACTGTGTGTCCTCAGGTTTAAATACCTAGCCGCTCCAACCAGACGTACAACTGTCACAGCAGTTGGAACTGGTCTACCAAATCATTGTCTTCACCAAGCCAACTGGTTCTATTTCCTCAACTCTTTCATTTCCTCATTACAGTTGTTGTGTGCTTGTTCATATCTGTTTGAACACTTTGACTGAGGACTTTCTTAATTTCCTCAGTTCAATTTCTTCAGTCTATTTGTCTTCATCCTGTGTTATCCTGTGTTTACGTTTCCTGTACTCTGTGCGTGTTTACATTTCATCATGATGACCATGCATATGTTCTGTTATGTTTGCATCCGAGTACTTATTCCGCTGCAAGTAGTTCTTCGCTTAGGAATTTCCTCGCCCTGAAATTCCTTAGTGAAGAATTCATAAAAATCGCCTATTCAACCCCCTCTAGTCGATATAACGCACTTTCATGAGTGAAATCATTTTCTTAAATAAGTGGACTCGGTTAATTGAAATGAGTGAATTTTTTTTCTCAAAAGGGTTCAAGTATGTTGTTGAAAGAATTGAAATCAGTTATGTCAAATTTATTGTCTTAGTGTGTGAAACTGATTTTTTAAATACATGAATGTGAGTTTTTGAAAAACAGGTTCGGTGCTTTCTCTTTATATGTGAAACCAACTGAAACGAGTGAAACATTTTTCTAAATGTTTGAAATCAACTTTTGGAATGAGTGAAATTATTTATTTGATTGAGATAAACCAGTGGTTTGAAATAAGAGAAATATGTTTTTTAAACGAGTAAAATCAACTTTTTCAAATGACTGAAATCTTTTTTGATCTGCGCAAATTTTGCTATCTTAATTTAGTGAAATTATTTGTTTGCAATGAGTGAAATATGTTTTTATATGAGTGAAATCAGTTTTTTTGAAAATCATGTAAAATATATTCAAAATCGTTTTTTATATCTCATCGCCATGAATTCCAATATGTAAAAAAATGAGAACAGAAATTTGATTCAGTTGTTACGAGTCGTTCAAAATATCATAAGAAAAATAAAATGCAATATTGAGAAAGAGAATCTTGTCTCATGCGCATCCATTCTTCTCTTCTCTCTCACTCTCTTACCTCACAAAATGCTGCCACGGTGGACCCCTATGAGTGTATATTGCAATGTATACCTGCAGCAAAATGTTTGGCACCTTTATACCATGTATCATTGCACCAATTTTGGTGGTAGGAGATCTATCGGTAGGTACTGTTATCGCCAGATTTTTCACTTCCCACTTTCGGGAAATTTACTTTTTAAGTAACAGTGAGATATATACTTGCAAAACCTTTATTGTGGGAAGCCGTTGCAATATCACAAACATATTCTAAGTCTTCCAATGGCCACAAGTTCAAGTCTAGAGAGTCTCTTGGAGGAAGAAAAGAAATGAAGTGTTTGGTGATTCGAAGAACACTTGCATGATTCTTTGAAGACCAAGCTCCTCTCTTCTTCTTGAACTCCATACATCCTCTCTTCTTATACCACTCAATATCCTTGTGTACTAGAGAGAGATCCTATCGGTTCTTGAGAAGTACTTTGATTGAGCATCTTTTGAGGAGTTTTACCAAGCGTCTTTCTTTTGCTTGTTACTCTTGAAGGTTCTGCGTATCCCAGATGGTTAGGATTCACTTGATAGCCTTCAACCATCACATTGTGAAGGAATCGAGAGTTTGTGAAAACTCAGAGCTAACGTACATTGTGAAGATCTACACCATAGTGAGGCTTTTCGGTACAAGCCATGATGGAACTAGTTGTTTTTACTTCATGGGCTAAACACTCAGGATCCTTGTGATCTTAAAGCCATTTGGCTTGAAGCCCTATCAAGGTGTAGTAGAATAGTGCCAACTATTTGAACCATAGAGACATCATCGAGCCCTTTGTGTTTGCATTACTCAACTTTTACTTTCTTGCAAGTTACTTTATTTCGCTGCCATACTCTTTGTAGTGTGTTTGTTAAGTGTATCCCTAAGGACCAACCTAGCAGCTTGTAGCTTAAAACCGCCAACTTATAGAATTGGGTATAGTTTTTATTGATAGGACTATTCAACCCCTCTAGTCCTTAGGAACTCGATCCTAACACCTTTGTCAATATCAGAAGAACTCGCATTCTAACCTTGTGTCAGACCCACGGGCAAGGGACAGTCTCAGGTAGACAGTTTTTATGGGGCATAGGCCTCCCAAAAGGTAACGGAGACATGCAAAGGTTTCCTCGGGCCAAACGGACATTGATCCTCGAGTGCAAAGTCAAAAGGGAGCTCGAATGCAAGACTCACCCGTGGAGTAGAGATGAAAGTCGACCTTAGGGATCCGACAATGCCGAGTGAAAGGGCCGTCGCTCAACGGATAAATGTTACTCGAGGGCTAGAAGAGAAGAACCTTAATACTAAACGTTGGAAGATCTCAATACTAAACCAAGTTTCAATCAAGACTGGTAAGTCCATCAGTCCAAACGGTTGTCCATGTACCAGTAAAAGATTCGGCAGCTATTGCAACCCCTACTTCTTCGGGTGGAACCCCAGGCTGAGGACTTACTTAAAATGCTGCCAAGATATCAATATCCCTAGTGTCATACTCTGGGGCATAATAAGTCAATTTATAATCTTTAACACCAGCTTGAAATCCAACACCTACTTAGTGCAACATCAAGAAAATGTGTCTAGTCCAGCTCTCACATGGGCAAAACAAGTTGCCCCCTAGATGGAAAGAGTCGCTCACAATTGTTGGATGCACCGCCTAGCTCAAGACGAAAAGAAAGGAGAAGAATCCATGGAATATCCTTGACCTCGTAAGTTCTATGTTTAAGCTGTATTTTCATTTAGAATAAAAACACGTCCATACAAAACCTTGCAGGAACATGCAGCACATAGACCAGACATATTCGTTACCTGCTCAAGCACTAATGCAAAATCAGGCTTTGAACGAGGTTTTCGTATATGGGCAGGCGGCGGTTCCCCTTTCCCCCTCAAAGCTTATGGCGTTAATACTCGGCCCGGCACAACCATTTTTCGGAACCGCCTGTGTTGATAATCCATGGATATATAGGGAGAAGGGCTTTGCCCTTCGTGGTGACTTTTTTTTCACTTCTTAATCCTTTAGAGATGCCCTGAATGATATATAACATCCATGAGAAAAACAAGATTACGATTGTCCACATTGAAATGACGCAGAAGTCAGGATAATCCTCTTTTTTCTAAAATCTATAATCAGAAAACCAAACACTTGCAAACCAACGTGTGGATAGATGGTTAGGTGGACACTGGTATTCCCAGCCCATCAGGGTTCAAGTCCTAGTGCTCACATTTATTCCTGGATATATTTAAAGATTTTTGACGATGCGCGTTCAGTAGGAGGAGATATTCCCGTCGACTACAAGACGCTGATATGCCGATTCCGTCTCTCAAAGGTAAACCAGACACTTACATACGCACTTGTTGCACGTAACGAAAAACTGTTGCACGTAAAAGGAAACCAATGCAGCCTCGGGCATGAGAGAGTAGGCTTTTGTTTCCTTTCAGAGCCGGAGTTTCCGTGTAGGCTTTCTAGTCACAACGCGAATTCTTGTATAACATTTTTTTCCCTTCTATAAAAAATACGGTACGCCTTTGACGTATTCTCGAAAAGAAAAAGTATCATGCGTGGCTTCACAGTCAGGAGTAAAGACGGGGGACTCATGAACTCCACCCGGCCCCACTTCGCCAACCTTCAAAATCTCAAATTGCGGCTTTCTCGCGAAGCCACGAACGTAATAAATCACCCGGATTACCCCTCCCCCTCCACCATCAAAACCCTATTTCCGGCGGGCCTCGTACTGGGTGCTGGCGATGGCCGACGGCGTCCTCTCGTCTGCCGTCCACCCGAACGGGCACTCCCCGGAGTTCGTCTTCAGGCAGTACCGCGGCCGCCGCGCCGGCATTGTGAAGGCCCTCACCGAAGGTCCCCCCTCCCCCTCTCTGGTGTGGATTTTGGTACGGGGTTTTTTCACGCTGATGGTTGTTTTAACCTGTTAATTATTGGTCCGCAGATGTGGAGGAGTTCTACGAGCAGTGCGACCCTGGTGAGTTTCCTTACTTCTTCTGATGTTGATTTTGGGGCAGATGGAATTTGTGGTTTTCATCTATTAGCAGGTAGAAATATGTACAGAGGCAACCCCAAGGTTAATAAATATGTAGTTTCACTGACGTTATTTGATTGCCTCGTGATGCTCGATGTAGTTGCTGATTCCGTAATATTGGTAGTTTTCATTGCGTTACCACTTACCAGTGGAATGATTGATGAACTAATTCCGGTAGTCTCCGATGGAACGAATTTGCTAATGAGTGATGAGTCAAATTTAATAGTCAGGGAGTCAAATCATGGCAGAATTGCGAGCTTGGTGCAATTGAAATTCTGTATGCCCTATCTGATTAAGATACCAGAACATTTAACCATCACTTCTGCTTATATTCAGCTGTAAATTGGAGAAATTGCCATGAATACTAACAAAGTAACAATGTGGGTAAATTGGAATTGCCTGTCGAGCTTTGAGTGG
Organism: Triticum aestivum; assembly: GCF_018294505.1. NCBI lineage: Eukaryota > Viridiplantae > Streptophyta > Magnoliopsida > Poales > Poaceae > Triticum > Triticum aestivum. Next base: position 402,302,497 of record NC_057799.1, read on the forward strand.
CCAAAGGATTGAGCTGCAGAATTGGAAGTCCCGAATTTCCTAGTTGCCTGTCTGTAGTTGGGTGTCACTGCAAAATGCGTACTGTTGCTGTACTCTGTGTCGGCATCAGCTTGTATGTGCTTGTGGGTTTTCATTAAATTTATGATACTGCATGCACTAGCATGTTCATTTTGTGTTATGTCGTTTTCTGGGTTACTTGTGGAATGAACAAGGTTGTCATCTTCGTAGGCACAACTCTGACTTGTGATGACCCTTTATTTGCCAGACGAGAAGGCCTTGTGCCTCTTTGGACTGCCTGATGGGACCTGGGAAGTGAGTCAACTACCTGAGGAGATCCCTGTTCAACTTCCTGAGCCAGTATGTGGGATAAACTTTGCTCGTGATGTTACACCCAAGAAAGTTTGGCTATCTATGATAGCTATTCATAGTGATGCATGGTTAATGTCCATAGCATTTTACCACGCGGGTCGTGTCTCATTTGACAGAGTTGGCAGGTATGCTGCTTTTCTTTACTGCAAATGCTATATTTCTCCTTTTCTTTTACAATCCTCTTTCTTTTTCAAGCAGGACATTCTATGCGTTGAATGTATTGCGTGATACAGTCCATGCTTTGCTTGCTACAACTTACTATGCACAAAGACGTTCAGCACTGTGTCATACATTTCATTTCATTTTCATTTGGAAATACCTCAATGAGAATTTGTAATGTATGTAAATCTGTGAGTCTTAGGTCCTTTTGCTAATCTTTGTCATAGTTCACTCAGATAATGGACCTTATTTTTTAAAATGCCCTTTCTCTCTTTTACCTTCTTATTTCTCATAGAGCCTAGAATTAGTTGTTAGGTGCATACACCTTTTACAATTCTTGTAACCCAACAAGTGCAGAGTGTTATGATAAATATTTGAATCTTTTCACTAGTTGAATATAAACCTCTACTAATTGAATGATGTCTGAACGAAGAAAAAAGCTGATCAAAATGGTAAGTGGAGCAGTACTGAGGATGTATATTTGGTGGAAAGTATCAGTACTGATATTCTTATCTAGCTTGCTGTATATTTCAAGAAATCATCAGTATTTAAGCATTTCTTACTGTCTATAGTGATGTTCTAACTTCAATCGTCGAATGCTTCATCGTTTACATTTTCAATTGTATTTATATCCCCTAAATTATCTTCTACTCCCTCTGTACAAGTCTCTAAAATGTCATATTTCGGAACGGAGGTAGTATATGTCATGATTGTTGAATAATTTTGCTACAGTTTCACATTTTTTTATGGTGCATAGATTGCAGTATTGTCATTATCATTTCCAGCCATTCATTTTGTCTTCGGCAAAAATGGGCTAGATGTAATGTGTTTTTTAAACTTGGCCTTCTTTGGGTAAGATGGGCAACATTCCTCCTGCTTGTTCTTGTCTAAGAACCAAACTTGGAGGACCAATTTGCTTTTCACTTCAACTCATGCTGACAGATTTGTGCAACTTCTTGAGATAAACCATCATACCTACTTAATGAACTGCTGCTGTCTTCTAAAGTTGCAATGATAGTGCTGGGTTCTGAACCTATGTGGCATGGTTCTCCTTTACGTTCTTGCTTCTGAATGGAGCTTGTTTTGTGATGCATGTCATTTCTATGCCAGCCTAGATAGGTGTATCCGGAGTACGGTGTTTAGTTTGGTACGAAGTACTGATTGCTATCATGGTGTTTGATAATGGTGCTGAAGTGGCACTTGTATTTTGGTTGCAGGGAACAGCTCTTCAGGTTGATCAATCGTCTTCCCACTGTCTATGAAGCTGTGACAGGAAGCTATGAGAGGCAAGCACAGACCGCCAACGGCAGCAGGAAAAATAAGTCCAGCTCCCAGGTAAACATGAGCTGACCACACGACATTCCTTATTTGTTGTCCATATCAAACACAGGCTTTATCAATTATCACTCATTCTGCATCCCTTTCCAGCCACCAAACCAATTCACTTCTAACTGCAAGCCGGTGACACCGGCCCTGCCGACGCCCAAGGAAGATAACTACGCCGATTTTAACAGCTGGACGGTAATGGAGGACCGGCCAATGCTCAAGGAAGAGGATGGTGGCAAAGAGGGTGGAGGCGGCGAGGATCAAGCTATAACCAAGTGTGCCGGTTGCAAGGAGATCTACAGCGCTAACGACGGGCACCTATGGATTGGCTGCGACCACTGTCAGAGGTGGTTCCACGGCAAGTGTGTCGGCGTGACTGCTGAGATGGCGAGCCGAATCGAGGACTACATGTGCCCTGGTTGCAGCTACAAAGCCACGACAAAAGCTTCTGACTCAATATAGCGGTGACGATGAAAGCTTCCGACTCGTGATGGTGGTGACTGGTGATGCTTGTTGAACCATGGGAAATTCTCTCATTTCCCAACGATGCTGTTTGCTCCACTGTTGCGTTAGCTTGGTGACATGTTAGGATTTTGGCTGGTGATGGGGACAGGAGGTGGATTTGTACAGGCCGTTGGCTCGGGTTCAAACATCCGAATGTGGTGCTCCTTTTTTTGAGTTCTGAGACCGTTTCAAATCAAAATCATCTGAGGGGACATAGTACAGGTAGTACTGTACTATGTTGGCAGTAGTATGAGTCGGCCATCTGCTGCCTTCTACTAGTTTTGATGGATTGTTGAGCGTGAAAACCCACCTCTAGAGTAATGAAATGGTTGGTTAGTGAATTGACATGCCATCCGTTTGCTTTTGCCTGCCATTGTTACTCACACTGGATACACATCTTTGCCATGGTATCCGGGGTGCTACTTTTCTTCGAAATGATGCTCTCAGAAAGAATATTGCATCGCCAATAATAGTTCCTACCCCTAGCCTACATGAACTACAGTCTACAGATGTCCTCCCAACCAAATGGATTGATGAACCTAATCACTGATCTGCTGGAGCAGCAGCAGCTCTAGCCTGCTCCAGGATCCTCACCAGCGGCTTGCAGCCGCACCGTCGTGCTTCGTCGAGTGGCGTGTTCCCCCACCTGTCCGTCGCCGCAATGTCAGCCCCGAACTCCACCAGCATCCCGGCGACAAGGTGCAGGCCCTCGCTGGCGGCAACGTGGAGCGGCGTCCTCCGGTCGTAGTTCCTGCAGTTGGGGTCGATGCCGAACCTGAGCAGCCTCCTGAGCAGGTCGATCTTGCCCTGGGCGACCACCCTGCACAGGTAGCCTCCTGCGTCCTCCAGGTTCAGCGCCGCGCCGTGCGCCACCAGCAGCGAGATGATCCTCTCGTGCCCTGATTTCACCGCTTGCAGCAGCGGCGACTTCCCAGACTTATCTGCATTTATCAGATGTGTGTGTGTGTGTCAGTGATTTGAACTGTTTCTTCTTAAAATGGAAAAAAGAAGTCGCCTTGGCTCCCCTAAGGTGCTAGCCTCCTTGATGATGCTTATCTCATGGGAGATATGGACAGAGCTTAACGCTAGGGTCTTTCGAAACACGGGCATCCCTTCCATGGTTCTAATCTGTAAGATCAAAGAGGAGGTGTCTCTTTGGGCAGTGACGGGTGCAAAGCACATGAGTTCTGTAATGCCGCGAGAGTAGACATTTTATTTTGCCGCCTTGCGGCCCTTGTTCGATAACTCCTTTCTTAATCAATGAAATGGCAAATCTTTTGCCTTGTTTCAAAAAAAAAAGAAGTCGCACCTATGCTGTTGACGTTTGCTCCTCGCTTGATAAGGAACCTGACGATATCTTCGTATCCTCTTGATGCTGCCACATGCTGCAAGGCAAATATGTGGGAAAAGTTGAAGAGTTGTCACTGTGCAAATAGAATCTTGACTGATGATTTTTGCAATTTACTTTTAGTACTAGTTAGTGTGTGGAACTCCTGTAATAATTTGACTGACGATTGATCTGCAAGGGTTCACGTACCAAGGAGGTCCTCCCGTCGTAATCCGGTTTACTCGGATCTGCTCCTGCACCGATCAAGCCTTTCAACCGAAACAAGTCTCCATGGTAGGCAGCATTGTTGACTCCAAGGACCAGGTCAGCTTCTTGCTTTGCTATAAGGTATGTGATATCTGATTCTAGTTGCTTCCCCTTTGACTCGGTTCGTTTCCCCTGCAGAAGAAATGCTTCAGTACCGCTAATTTTTTGCGCCGAAGCACTAACATTTACTATGATTCTACTGCTAAATTAGGATGTACCTTGAGTAGGTTGCTCAGTATCTGACGGCTATCCTTGAGGTACATTTGCAAGATGCCAGTCAGGGACTGCTTGTCAATTCTCAAGAGGCTGCAGAGTTCACTGGCTCTAACTGTGTATGGCTGTCGAGTGTTGCAGATCACAGCGACGTCACCGACTATGTCATAGGGCAGCAGTTCTGAGACGATCTCTTCTGATCCACCTTCTCTGGCGGCGGCGATCTCTTCCTGTAAGATCACATGAAACATGATAGGTGGAGGTCAGGAATACAGTAGAGTTATGTTTTCTATTGGTTTATGGAGATAGTTAAATTCCGTGAAAAATAGTAGTACCAGACATCCATGTGCCACAATGTATATCTGATCCACCACAGTGCCTTGCTCCAAAATAACTTCCCCAGGGAGGAAGAATTCTTCCTGTATTTTAACCACCTGAAACCATCAACTGAAGAGTTAGATGAATTGTCCACCTGAGATAAACTGCAGTGAGACAAGCATGAGTCTACTCAAGTTCTTACAATCTGGCTCAGGAAGTCTTCTGAGCATCCTCTGAACAGGTGCACTTTCGATACCGTGTCCAGGTACAGTGTCTGTGAGATGTGTAAAACAAAAATGCTCAAATTAATCAAAATTTCTCATCTGTATTATTTGGTCAGAGAAAAAAAATAGCCTGAAGCCCTGAACAGTACCTTGGATCGGACGGCGGCGGGTATGTCGTCGACGATCCTGTCTCTCTTGTAGCTGCTCTCGTACTGCAGCAGCAGGTGCGCCTTCACCTGGGACCTTATGTCGCTGCTCAGCCGGTTCCTGTTCATGTACCGGATGAGCTCTGTCATCTTGTCCCGGAAGCGCTCGGTCCTGGACCCCTTGACGATGAGCGCCGTCATGTTCCCGATGAGGTAGGCGCCGAGCAGCATGCTGAAGGAGACGTACCCCACGATGAACACCATCTCCCTTGGGTTCACCGCATGGACATCACCATAACCTGCACATGTTTTTTTCTTGTGTCAGATGAAGAACTGCAACCGACATGGGACATGCATGGCGTCGAGAATGCTTATTACCGACTGTGGCCATGGTGACGATGGCGAGGTAGAGGGAGGTGATGTAGCGGGTGAGCAGGTCGACCTTCCTGAAGTTGATGTAGCTCTGGTCGCCCATGGTGAGGCTCCCGATCCAGGTGCCCCCCTCGCGCGCCGGAGGCAGCGTGGTGGCGAGGTAGTAGAAGACGCAGGCGGCGGTGTGCGTGCAGTAGAGCTCCACGGTGGCCAGCTTCGCGATCCGCGTGAAGAGGTAGCTGATGCGGATGTCCTTCTCCATCTTCTTGAAGAAGCCCTGGATCTTCCTCGCCCTGTACAGCCGCAGCCACACCAGGTACCTCACCACCTCCATCCTCCCTGTAAACTGATCACGCAAGGAGCCAGCAATGGTGTCATGGACTCATGGTGTGTCGTGTGTGTATCATCTTCTTTTTCATTCTTTCCGATGCAGAAATGTTAGTCCTGAACCAAGTTGATTTACCTTGTAGACGGCGTCCCAGGGGAAGCATCCGAGCATGTCGAGAGCGAAGCTGCCCTTGATGTAGCTGAAAAAGCAAGAACACTTTCAGAGATTCAGAAAACTGCCATTCTGTCTTGAGTTGATTGTGAGAAGTGAGCTCACCGTAGCGCGATCCTCTGCTGGTCGTAGACCACCCGGTGGGTGTGAGGATCCCGGTAGGCGAGGAAGAAGTGGACGGCGACGTCGGCGAGGAAGATGAGCTGCACGCACTCGAGGTCCAGCAGGTGCTCGGGGATGCCCCGGAAGAAGCAGAATGCGAAGGGGGTGTAGAAGACGGAGTAGATGGACCAGAGGAACATCATGTTCGACCACATCCTGTACCACCTGCAGCAGAGCATAGCAGAGCACGTTCAACATCAAGAACCATGGCTGCCTAGATAGCTCCATGCTTCCATGCCTCTGCATGGTGTGCATATCTCATCATTCTCATGCACAAGTTCTCTAATTGCTTTTGAATGCAACATTTGAATAATCCTTTTCAGCACTGTTTGGCTTCCAGCTTAATTCACAGAGCTCGATTTTACGGACGTACCTTCCATTGGGGTCGATGACAAAGCTGCTGCCATAGCAATTGTTGGGGAGCCTCAGGGCGCTGCTGCTGCTTCTCCACTTGAACTCCCTGGCGAACAGGGAGAGCCTGCTCCCCACAGAGCCATGCAACGTGCCACCATCTATCTCATTCAGCTCATACTCTGCACCAATCTCCCTCTCCATGCCTTCTCCCGATCTCTCTCTCTCTAGTATTAGCAATTTGCGTGTGTTGAATGTGTTGCTCTGAGCAGTCCAATGCAGGCACATGACGCTGTACATATATATACATATATGATCGAACATGTGGGCCCGTACAGATGCCACTAGCTTTTGGTTGCGCAAGGGGTGATTGGGCACCGCACTGCACGAACGGACGGCACTAGCATTCGGCCGATGCAGGTGGTTGTTGGGGGCTTTGCCCAACTGGGGGCGATCGGGTTCAGTTCCGGTTACGCATGGTGTCACCGCCTCGCCTCCTGTATCACCTTTTTAATGCTCGAGCAAACCACTTGCAAAGCTGCTTCTGTTCCATGCTGCAGCATGGTGCAAGCACTAGCTACGTACCACTGCCTAAACAAACAAACTAATCTGCCGCCCAATCTGTTACGCCTTTTCCCCTCTACATGTGGTTTTAGTTTGTTTGGCATATATAACCACCGGTTCATTTTATTTTTGGGGCGTCGCCCAAAGTGAAAATTATTGCAGCGTTGCAAGCGCCTTTCTCGTGCACTGACTGCATGCATGGGCGGTGTGTAGCAATCATGCTGCAAAGTACTACTGGCCTTTCTTCATCACATCATTGCAGTCTAGTCATCTTAGCTTCGAGTACTGGTCAATCACTTGTGCCAGTCAAAGATCCTACTGCTGGGGTCAGTTGGACGTGGTAACTCATGTTGCCACCACCCACCAGCAGCATTGAGGATCCTGTCTGATCAGGCTCGGATCCCTTGCTGCTCATGGTAACTGCATGAGTGTTTCCCCGGATGTTCTCGGAACTGTTCCCCGGATGCTCTCGGAACTGTTTTTTCCCCGGATGCTCTCCGAACTGTTTGATCAAATTTAACTCCAGCTTGATGTTACTGTGATTGTGAGTTTGTGACGCAGTCCCTCCTCCCCCCGGTCCCCGTCCCGGCACGGGGGAACCCTAGCCGCCGCTGCAAGCGGCCACCTCCGGCGCCCACCTCCGCATCGCCGCCGCCGGAGGGCCGACCGGCGAAGCCGTGCCTGTTAAATTGTGATCCAAATTCTAGTACCGTGTTGGACTAGATGTAGTACAACCGGTGTGGGCCTTTGCGTTGGCGTCGACGCGTACGAGTACAACTCGTTTACTTGTCCTACAAGGACTCCTATGTGTTGCTCCTCATATATACACCATGTAGTCGCACCTAAGACAGTCTATCGTCTCGTGCTTGTAATACTCCTCCTCATAGTGATTGCGCCTTCGTGCGTCCGTGGTTTTCTCCCGCAAGGGTTTCCACGTAAAAATCCATGTCTCTTTGTCTCGTTTATTTCTCGTTATTATCTAACAAGTGGTATTAGAGCCAAGTTTATAGATACGAGATTTGCGACGGAGATTAGGGTTACGGCTGTGCGCGCCGCCGTCCTGCGATCTCCGGATTGAAGACTGTTTCCGGTGCGAGCTGCTATACGAGCCGCTACAGCCGCGCGTGGCCGAGACCGACAGGAGTTCGAGGGAATCGATAGCCGTTTCCATCGAGTACTACTCATCTGATCACGCGGTCAGATCAATTTGCAACTGTTCCACCGAGTTGCTGGCCTGCTCGATTCAAGTCCCGAGGCAGCCATCCGCTGCTACTCCCGTGAAGAAAGTTGCTACTTCCTGATCAACTAGTACTACTTCTAGTACGTGGTGATTTATCAATTGGTTTCAACTAGTACTCCTGTTCCTGTGAAGGCTACAAGGATACTTTTTTTTCTTGGGCAACTGCTACGTCTACCAGAGCTACTAGGTGCTATCTATTTTACTCAGATTTTTTGCTCCGCATATTAATTCTATCAAGAATTTTCTATCGGCTTGTATTACTTTGTGCACACAGATTTATCTACTTATGGCATCCATGAAGTACGATCTTCCGCTGCTGGACCGTGACACAAGGTTTACCCTATGACAAGTCAAGATGCGGGTGTTGTTGGCACAGTCCGACTATGATGAAGCACTGGATAGTTTTGGGAAGAATAGAATTCAGGATTGGACTGATGAGGAGAAAAGAATTGATTGTAAGGCTTTGTCACAAATTCAACTCCATTTGCATAATAATATTTTGCAGGAAGTTTTGAGCGAGAAAACTGCCGCCGCTCTATGGTTAAAGCTGGAAGGGATTTGCATGACTAAAGATCTCACCAGCAAGATGCATCTGAAGCAAAAATTATTCCTGCATAGGTTACCCGAGGGAGGTAATGTTTTGAATCATATTTCAGAATTTAAAGAGATCATATCTGATCTAGCTGCAATGGAGGTTAAGTATGAAGAGGAAGATACTGCTTTAATGTTACTTTGTTCACTGCCAAGTTCTTATACCAATTTTAGAGACACCATATTATACAGTCGTGATACTCTCACACTTAATGAAGTTTATGAAGCTTTGAACTCTAAGGAGAAGATGAAATTAATGGTGCCTCATGATGGTTCGAGTTCATCCCAAGCCGAGGGATTATCTGTTCGTGGTAGGACAAAGGAGAAGAACTCAAATAATGGAAACAGAGGCAAAAGTAAGAACGGCTATAGGGGCCGGTCGCAATCTAGAGACAAGAAGTATTGCAGGTATTGCAAGAGAGACGGGCATGACATCTCTGAGTGTTTCAAGTTGCAGAATAAAGAGAAGAGAAAAGGTAACAAACAAGGTGAAAATTCTGCTAACGTTGCTCGTGATGATAGTTCCGATGATGCTCTTGTCGTTATTGCTGGATGTGCTGAGACCAATGATGAGTGGGTACTTGACACTGCATGCACTTTTCATATGTGTCCACATAGAGATTGGTTTAATACTTTTGATTCCGCTACTTTTGCTGGTTCCGTTTTGGGTTTTGATAATTCACCATGCAAGATTGAAGGCATAGGTTCTATTCGAATCAAGATGTTTGATGGTACAATCAGAACTTTGACAGATGTTCGGTATATTCCGAAGATGAAGAGAAATCTTATCTCTGTGAGTGCCCTTGATGCAAAGGGGTACAGGTATTCAGGTGGAGATAGTGTTTTGAAGGTCACCAAAGGTTCCTTTATTGTGATGAAAGGTGACTTAAGTTCGACCAATGGTCTTTATTACCTTCGAGGTTCTACCGTTTCAGGTAACGCTACTCCAGTTATTTCAAAGAATTCTGATTGTGATGCTGCTAACCTTTGGCATATGCGTCTTGGACATATGAGTGAACTTGGTTTGGCAGAGTTAAATAAGAGAGGTATTCTTGATGGATATGAACCTGGTAAATCGGAATTTTGTGAGCATTGTATCTTCGGCAAGCATAAGAGGGTGAAGTTCAACACTTCGACTCATACAACCGAAGGTATTCTTGATTATGTCCATTCTGATTTATGGGGACCATCTCGCAAGAAGTCACTAGGTGGTGCTAATTACATGCTGACTATTATTAATGATTATTCGAGAAAAGTTTGGCCTTATTTCTTGAAGCATAAATATGAAGCATTCTCAGCTTTTAAGGAGTGGAAGATTATGATTGAGAGACAAACTGAAAAGAAGGTAAAAATACTTCCCACTGATAATGGTATGGAATTCTGTTCTAAGCAATTTAAGAATTATTGCAAGTCTGAAGGCATTGTCAGACATTACACCGTTCCTTATACTCCTCAACAAAACGGTGCTGCTGAGCGTATGAACAGGACCATTATTTTCAGAGCCCGTTGCATGTTGTCCAATGCAGGTTTGCATAGGCGTTTTTGGGTTGAGGCTGCTTCCACTGCTTGTTATCTCATTAACCGTTCACCATCTATTGCTCTTAATAAGAAAACTCCAATTGAGGTATGGTCTGGTTCACCTGCTGATTATTCACAATTGAGAGTTTTTGGTTGCACTGCTTATGCTCATGTTGATAATGGAAAATTGGAGCCTAGGGCTGTTAAGTGCATCTTTCTTGGTTATAAGTCTGGTGTTAAAGGTTTTAAATTGTGGAATCCTGAAACCCAGAAGGTTGTTATTAGCAGAAATGTTATCTTTAATGAATCTGATATGTTACATGATGTTTCATCTACTAATGTTCCCGTTGAAAGTGAACAACAGCCTATTGTTTAGGTGGAGCATGTTATTGATTCAGGTGATACATCTGGTAAGGAAATTGTTGATGCACATGATGATCCCGTCGTTGATGATGAACATGTCACTCCCACTCAAAATCAGCCTATTGTTCCACCCAGTTGGAATCTTGCACGTGACAGAGTTAGGCGGGGTATTAATAAACCTGACAGGTTAATTGAAGAGTGCAATATTGTTTCTTTTGCTTTATCTGTTGCAGAAGAAATTGAAGGTAATGCTGAGCCTTCTTCATATACCGAGGCTATTATTTCTGGTGATAGTAATAAGTGGATGACCGCTATGCATGATGAGATGGAATCACTTGAAAAGAATGGCACTTGGGATTTAGTAAAATTACCTAGAGAGAAGAAACCTATTTGTTGCAAGTGGGTTTTCAAGAGGAAAGAAGGTGTTTCTCCTAATGATGAGACAAGATATAAAGCAAGGTTAGTTGCTAAGGGTTACAGTCAAATTCCAGGTATTGACTATAACGAAGTCTTTTCTCCTGTTGTGAAGCATAGCTCTATTCGCACTTTACTCAGTATTGTTGCCATGCATGATCTTGAGCTTGAACAATTGGATGTTAAAACTGCATTTTTACATGGAGAATTAGAAGAGGATATTTATATGGAACAACCTGAAGGTTTTGTTATTCCTGGAAAAGAAAAGCTTGTCTGCAAGTTAAAGAAATCTCTTTATGGATTGAAGCAATCCCCTAGACAGTGGTACAAGAGATTTGACACCTTTATGCTCTCTCAAGGTTTCAAAAGGTCTAATTATGATAGTTGTGTTTATTTGAAAACTGTCAAAGGTTCAACTATTTATTTGCTCCTTTATGTTGATGATATGCTAATTGCTGCAAAGAGTATGTCAGAGATTAATGAACTAAAGAAGCAATTGAGTAATGAATTTGAGATGAAGGATTTGGGTGCAGCAAAGAAAATTCTTGGCATGGAAATATCCAGAGATAGACCATCTGGAAAAGTATATCTAAGTCAGAAGGGATATATTGATAAAATCCTTCGTCGTTTTAATATGCATAATGCCAAGCCAGTAAGTACTCCGTTAGCTGCACACTTTAAGTTATCATCATCCTTATGTCCTAAGTCAGATGCAGATATTGAGTACATGTCTAGAGTTCCCTATTCGAGTGCAGTTGGTTCACTTATGTATGCCATGGTTTGTTCTCGTCCGGATTTATCTTATGCATTGAGTGTTGTCAGTAGATACATGGCTAATCCTGGAAAAGAGCATTGGAGAGCAGTTCAGTGGATTTTCAGATACCTGCGAGGTACTTCTACTGCTTATTTACAGTTTGGGAAAACTAGAGATGGACTTGCTGGTTTTGTTGATTCTGATTTTGCTGGTGATTTGGATAAGAGAAGATCACTCACAGGTTATATTTTCACCATTGGTGGTTGTGCTGTGAGTTGGAGAGCAACTTTGCAGTCTATTGTGGCTTGTTCCACTACTGATGCCGAGTATATGGCTATTTCTGAGGCATGCAAAGAAGCTATCTGGTTGAGAGGTTTGTATACTGAGCTTTGTGGAGATCCATCTTGCCCTACCATATTTTCTGACAGTCAAAGTGCCATATATCTTACAAAGAATCCAATGTATCATGAGAGGACAAAGCACATTGATGTCAGATTTCATTATATTCGAGATGTTGTTGCTGAAGGCGATTTGAAGGTATGCAAGATAAGTACTCATGATAATCCTGCTGATATGATGACAAAGCCAGTTCCGACCAATAAGTTTGAGCTTTGCTCAGGCTTAGTTGGTATTTCTCACTAGTCCTATGGACTTTGACGCACAAGGTGTTTATGCTGATTTGGATGGAGTTATTCACTTTCTTCGACTACTGGAGGGAATTTGGCTCAAGGTGGAGATTGTTAAATTGTGATCCAAATTCTAGTACCGTGTTGGACTAGACGTAGTACAACCGGTGTGGGCCTTTGCGTTGGCGTCGACGCGTACGAGTACAACTCGTTTACTTGTCCTACAAGGACTCCTATGTGTTGCCCCTCATATATACACCATGTAGTCGCACCTAAGACGGTGTGTCGTCTCGTGCTTGTAATACTCCTCCTCATAGTGATTGCGCCTTCGTGCGTCCGTGGTTTTCTCCCGCAAGGGTTTCCATGTAAAAATCCGTGTCTCTTTGTCTCGTTTATTTCTCGTTATTATCTAACAGTGCCGGGCCCCAGGAAGGTGGCGGCGGGGCGGATCTGACCTCTCGTGCTCCCCACCCCCGTCCCCGCTCTGCATGGCCCCCCTTCCCGATGGCTCCCCCTTGTCGGTCCGGCGACGCTGCGGTGCGCCCAGGCTGTGCTGGGCGACCGGATTCGGTCACCCCCGCCGCGACGGGCTCGTCGTGTCTCGCCAGACCCCGAGCTTCCTCGGCCGTCGAGGGCGCCTCCACCCCCTCCCCCGCGCACGACCCCGGGTCTCTTCCCCGGCGCTTCGCCGACGTCTTCCCCAGCTGCTGCCTACGCTTGCCAGTCTCTCCGGCGGCACATCCTCCCCCCTGAGCTTCGGTGACATCTCCTGGATGGAGGTGATGAGGCTTCTAGGGATGTGGCAGACACGGGGCACCTCTCGGCGGATCCTTGCTGGCGCTGTTCCGGCCCCGGCAGTCTCAGGCCCGCATCTCTCCGGTGTCCCTCGCCGTCGGCACCCTCTGCCGGGCAGCTCCAACCTTGGCGACCGGGTGGCTGCGTCCCTTCCGGCTCACCTGGTTCGCCCACATCCCGACGGCTAGGCCACGACAGTTTGGATCTGCGTCCCTCCAGTCCCTCTTGTCGGCGTTGCAGACGCTGTCGTCCAGAACCCCGCGTGGTTTGCTTCGTCGCCCGCCCTTCCCTATACGCCTCAAAGCCTCCTCCTTTTGCCAGATCCAATGCTCTTGGGTTCGGAGGCGGTGCCAACCCTTAGACGGCCGGTGCAGCCCCGTCAACCCGCTTCTGACATGGTGGTTTCGACCAACATTGACTTCCTCATCATATGTTCCCAATTCGGCGGCTATGGGATTGCTCAGCTTCAGGCCAGGGAGAAATCCCTGCTCGGCTTGCCGGTGTTGGCAACGGCGGCACCTACGGATGTCGTTTCCTTCTTAGAGGCGTTGCCAGGGCCTTCAGCCGTGCCCTTCTTCGAGCTCAGGGGAAACTCTAGGTCTGGTTCCTCCGGACCTGATGGCAACGGCGTCTCGGCGTCGTTTTCCTTCTTGAAGACGCTATCTTGCTTGCTCGCGGAGTCCGTCGTATTGGCTCGGGTGATGTTGGTGTTTTGGCTGGTTCGGCTTGGCCACTCTTGGTTTTGGGTGGGTTTGGTAGGCTTAGTTGTGTTATATCCTCTTTTGGGGCCGAGCATCACTTCTCTCTGCTCCAGGCACCATATCCACGCCTGTCTGCGTTCGTGTCATGGGTTGTATCCCTGGCTGTACTCAGTTCACTCATTCTATCAATGAATGATACGTAAACTTTGCATATTCGCCAAAAAAAATTAACTTCAGCTTTGGGATGCAAATTACAAGCGAGGCGAGGGAGCTGAGATTAGATCGACGAGTGGGCGGGTGGACGTGCAATACTAGGTTCATATCCTCTTGGTTTGAATTTGGGACATTTTCTCATTTATCTGTACCACTATGGAAGGTGTGAGTTTGGTGGGATCGATCCAGATGATCTCAACACAGGCGAAATTCATTGTCTTTGGGGCTCAGGCGAAATTCATCGTCAGCATCAAATAATCCGGCAGGATCCAGCCAATCAAATTTCGGCCTGGAGGTTCTCAATTCCAGGGTTGAAAACTGAGACGGGTAGCCCGTGCAAAACCGGCCGCAAAAGAAAAGCTGAGCAAAGGCAAACTCGAGGACTGCCCGAGCAGGTCTGCGGAGTTGGGTATCCGTATCCCTAGTGCGTACTACGTGTGTGTCGTCTTCATAGCTCAGTGCTGCCGAGTCCTCTGTCAAACGGCCGTCAAACTTGATGGTGATTTATACGCCCTTAAATGTGCCAATCAGGGCAATCCTTTCACCCGGCTGAGCTTTTACGTTGACATGATTATAAAACCAGAAGCTGACTGGGACTTTTCCTTTCGAGGGATGCCAAAAAGAATTGGATGGATAATAATAAGATAATAAACACGAAGTCATTTTTTATCACCGCCCCTTGTTCTGCTCTGTTTTGAATGGCTGTCCTTCACTGGTGAGTGGGCTTCGGGTAGGCATCACAAACAGTTGGTGTTAAGTGTTAAAATGTACGAGTATGAAAAAGCTCTTTTTTTTTGCGACTGAGTATGAAAAAGCTCTTGAACTTGAATTTTTGCTGCTTTGAACTTGTGTTACTCTTTAATAAAAATGGTTATGTGCATCACAATGACTATTGGATTGTATAAGTTTTGTTTTGTTATTTCAGTTTTAAACCTGAGGAAATTCTATTTCTGACTTTGCGCTTCCCGCGGGATGGTACATAAAAACCCAGACTGGCACGATTTGCTGACTGGGCATTCTATGCGTATGTAGTAAACAAACCACAGCCATTTGCATGATTAAACATGCTATGAATCTATAGAAAACCAGCAGTTGGTATGATTAAACATATACGAGATACCAACACTGTTAAATCTAGTTGGCCAGCATTTTCCTTCAAGCAAAGTAGCTCCAAAAAAGGCACAGAGATAAAAAAAAATTCGTTATATTGTTCATCTCCAAAATAAATTTTCTGTTGCTGCATAACAAAGGACATGCAAAGCTTCTGATCAAGGCATGCTCTGACCGAATTAAGATCGCACGAACACAAACTATTCTAGTGCAATTTGGAGTCCTTTAAAACCCCATCTCATCTGCTAGCTTAAACTAGCTGCATTATGCTGAAGAGCCGGACAAACTAAAGGAAGAACGCCGCGAAAGAGATTAAGGAAATAACAAGGTAGTGGAAGGAGACGGATGGCCATGGGCGATTGTTCCACTAACGAGTGGCATTCGGATTAGATTTAGATAATACATGGACCTGCGAGAGCCATGCATGGGAGGTTCGTGATGGAGGTTTGGCTGCTAATTAAGTTTGTGGTTTCTGTACGTGCGGATTAGGATGGACGACGGTGTAGTGGTTCGGGCACTCACGTCGAGCTGCTTTGGTCTCTTTCCTTTTATTTAGGTTCACGTATATGTATATGCGTGCACAGTGGCGGACCTAGACAAACGGTAGGCCCCAGGCCGCCCCAGGTCATCTTCGCAGCACTGTAGCTACAGTACAGTACTGTAGCTACGGTCAACGAAGGGAATCGCCAACACGCCCACGCAGCCGCCCGGGCTGCCTGGGCCTAAATCGCTATTTTTTTTAAATAATATTTTTTTTATTAATTTTCATAAATATTATGTTGGGTAATTTTTTTTTAAAATAATATACCGTCGGCCTAGTCGGCCCACAGCAAGCCGATTGGACTCCAGTCGGCCTACAGCTGGCCGACTGGCCCCTGTCAGCCCACTGTGGGCTGATTGGAAAATCTAATTGTTTTTGAAAAAAGTAGGCACAAAAATATATGTTTAAAAAAATGTTAATTATGTAATTAAAAAATGTTAAACGTGTATAAAATAATGTATCTGATGTATACTTTTTTGTATACATCAGGAACATTTTTTTATACACGTTTAACATTTTTTAATTACATGATTAACATTTTTTTAAACATATATTTTTTATGCCTACTTTTTTTGCAAAAACAATTAGCCCACGGCGAGCTAATTAGCTTCAGTCGGCCCACAGTGGGTCGACAGGGCGCAATCAGCCCACAGTGGGCCGACAGGGGCCAGTCGGCCAGCTGTAGGCCGACTGGAATCCAATCGGCCTGCTGTGGGCCGACTAGGCCCAGTCGGCCTGCAGCGGGCCGACGGTGTATTATTTTTATTTTTTTAATCCAGCGTAATATTTATGAAAATTAATAAAAAATGTATTATTTAAAAAAATAGCGCCTAAATCCGCCTCTGCGTGCATGATGATGATAATGTTTTGCTTGCACTAAGACGAACTAGCCCATGATGCTAAAGGTCAAAATGAGAGGATTATCTTTGATGGAAAAATTGGAGGGTGACCATCCTGCATTTATTTAGATGATTATTGTGTGGAAAACTACAAAAATCATGTGTTACAATACAAATGACATATAACTGTGTCTTCAAGTTGAACCTTTCGATCTACGCTTCTCTTTGTTAGCGGTGGTTGTTCTAATGCGTTGATCCCATGAGACCTTAGCACGACGATTTCCGGACTGTGTACTACAACAAGTTTTGACCGACCCCAGCAAGGGAGGGATGATGACGGCGGCGCGCCTTCGGCTCACTTTAGTGCTTGTAGTTGTCGCTAGGTGGTCTATGCATCTGATTGTAATTTTTATTATTTCCGGTGCTCATAGTACGATAGATGATAAATAGACCCCAGGGCTCAACATAGTACGATAGATGTTTATGTATCCACACATGTATTTAATTTTCCAATCAATACAATTATAGCATGAATAATAAACCTTTATCATGATTAAGAAAATATAATAATAACCAATTTATTATTGTCTCTAGGGCATATTTCCAACAAGGATACCATTGTATAATGTGTTTTTGTCAACTTTATATACGGTTGCTCCAAAGAGGCTACCTTCTCTACGCCGGAGCAACTTTGAACAATCACTCCCTTGATTACTTTTATTTTTTCTCGTAGTTAGTTGTTGATTTAGTTCTAAAGACACAACCCAACTATTCAGGATAACATGCCGATCATATCTATTGCGTGAGTCCACTTAATGATATCATGTAGCTACTTTTTTACAAGAAATATTGTGTTTAGATTTTTCTTGAGAGAGAATTAAATTTGTAATTGTGAAGTAAATTTCTGTTAGCTTTTTCTTCAGAAATGAACTTTAATGAGAGTTTCAGTGACAAACTGGCTACATTAATACAACAAATTCAGTACAAGATAACAAAGAGGAACAAACACGAGCAATAGAGCTCATGCGAAATGATTGACCAGCCACCACAAACGCTAGTCACCATGGAGAGGAGCACAACAATGTTTCAATTTTTTGGACCAATTTCCTTTGCCTTTAGTGCCTTTCCCAGTGCACGGAGGTAATGTTAACCATGCACCATTGTTTGAAGAGTATGACTAATTTTCTTCTATCTTAGGGTTGTGTGTCGATGATGGCGGCATCTCAATGGTAGAGACCATGTAATATAAAGTTCATCCTGGTTCATCCCTATTGTGGTCTTGGCCACGAAGCTAGGTGTTGGGGAACGTTGCATGGAAAACAAAAAAAATTCTACGCACACGCAAGATCTATCCATGGAGATGCATAGCTACGAGAGGGGGAGAGCATCTACATACCCTTGTAGATCGCTAAGCGGAAGCATTTATCAACGCTGTTGATGTAGTCGTACACCTTCACGATCCGTACCGATCAAGCACCGAACGCACGACACCTCCGCGTTCAGCACACGTTCAGCTCGATGACGTCCTCGCCTTCTTGATCCAGCAAGAGAGGCGAAGTAGTAGATGAGCTCTAGCAGCACGACGGCGTGGTGACGGTGGTGGTGAAACTATCCGCAGGGCTTCGCCAAGCACAACGGACGTGGACAGAGGAGGAACTAGAACGAGAGGGAGGGGGCACACACACGGCTTGGGGATCGTGGTGTGTGTTGCCCCTCCTCTCCTCACATATACATAGGTGGAGGGGGGAGGGGAGGCTGCCTAGGGCACGCCCTAAGGGGGCCGGCGACCGCCCTAGGCGCCTGCCCTAGCCGCGCCACCCTTTCCTTCCTGGCACGTGTGGGGGGGGGGGAGGCAAGAGGGGAGGCGCCCCCCCTTTTCCTTTCATAGCATGTGGAAGAGAAGGAAAGAGGGGCTGACCCTCTTCCTTCCGTCCCTAGGGCCGGCTGCCTTGAGGTGGGGGCGCGCCAGCCCCATGTGGGCTGGTGTGCTCTTCCTCATTGGCCCGTTTGGCCCAATATGATCCGGTGGCCTCCCGGAACCCTTTCCGGTGATCCGATAATTATCCGGTGCATTCCGAAACCTTTTCGGAGACCAAATACTATCATCATATATATCAATCTTTACCTCTGGAGCTCCTCGTCATGTTTGTGATCTCATCCGAGACTCCGAACAACATTCGTTCACCAACATACATAACTCATATAATACTATATCGTCAACGAACGTTAAGCGTGCGGACCGTACGGGTTCGAGAATGATGTAGACATGACCGAGACGCTTCTCTGGTCAATAACCAATAGCGGGACCTGGATGTCCATATTGGTTCCTACATATTCTACGAAGATCTTTATCGGTCGAACCTCTATGAAAACATACGTAGTTCCCTTTGTCTGTCGGTATGTTACTTGCCCGAGATTCGATCGTCGATATCTCCATACCTAGTTCAATCTCGTTCCCGGTAAGTCTCTTTACTCATTTCGTAATACATCATCTTGTAACTAACTCCTTAGTCACTTTGCTTGCAAGCTTCTTGTGATGCTGTATTACTGAGAGGGCCCAGAGATACCTCTTCGTCATACGGAGTGACAAATCCCAATCTCGATTCACGCCAACTCAATAGACACCTTCAGAGATACCTGTAGAGCACCTTATGATCATCCAGTTATGTTGTGACGTTTGATAGCACAAAAGGTATTCCTCCGGTATCCTGGAGTTGCATGATCTCATGGTCAAAGGAATATGTATTTGGCATTAAGAAAGTAGTAGCAATAAACTGAACGATCATATGCTATGCTAACGGAGGGGTCTTGTCCATCACATCATTCTCCTAATGATGTGATCCCGTTATCAAGTGACAACACATGTCTATGATTAGGAAACCTTAACCATCTTTTGATCAACGAGCTAGTCTAGTAGAGCCTCACCAGGGACACGGTATTTGTTTATGTATCCTTGATGTGATCCCTGATGGAAATATGCCGTAGAGGCAGTAATAAAATGGTTATTATTATATTTCCTAAATCATGATAAAGGTTTATTATTCATGCTAGAATTGTATTGATCGGAAACTTACATACATGTGTGAATACAAAAACAAATATCGTGTCTGTAGTGAGCCTCTACTAGACTAGCTCGTTGATCAAAGATGGTTAAGGTTTCC
This sequence comes from Triticum aestivum, assembly GCF_018294505.1. NCBI lineage: Eukaryota > Viridiplantae > Streptophyta > Magnoliopsida > Poales > Poaceae > Triticum > Triticum aestivum. Next base: position 402,322,164 of record NC_057799.1, read on the forward strand.
TAACCATAGACATGTGTTGTCATTTGATAACGGGATCACATCATTAGGAGAATTGTGTGATGGACAAGGCCCATCCGTTAGCTTAGCATATTGATCGTTCAGTTTATTGCTATTGCTTTCTTAATGTCAAATACATATTCATTTGACTATGAGATTATGCAACTCCCGAATACTGGAGGAATACCTTGTGTGCTATCAAACGTTAACTGGGTGATTATAAAGATGCTCTACAGGTATCTCTGAAGGTGTTTGTTGAGTTGGCATAGATCGAGATTAGGATTTGTCATTCCGAGTATCGGAGAGGTATCTCTGGGCCCTCTCGGTAATACACATCGTAAGAAGCCTTGCAAGCAAAGTGACTAAGTTGTTAGTTGCAGGATGATGTATTATGGAACGCGTAAAGAGACTTGCCGGTAATGAGATTGAAGTAGGTATGAAGATAGCGACGATCGAATCTCAAGCAAGTAACATATCGATGGACAAAGGGAATTATGTATGTTTTCATAAGGTTCGACCGATAAAGATCTTTGTAGAATATGTTGGAACCAATATGGGCATTGAAGTTCCGCTATTGGTTATTGACCAGAGAGGTGTCTCGGTCATGTCTACATAGTTCTCGAACCCATAGGGTCCGCACGCTTAACGTTCGTTGACGATATAGTGTTATATGATTTGGTGACCGAATGTTGCTTGGAGTCCCAGATGAGATCAGGGACATGAAGAGGAGTCTCGAAATGGTCGATAGGTAAAGATTGATATATAGGACGATGGTATTCGAACACCAGAATAGTTTCGGAGTGCACCGGGTAGTCATCGGATCACCAGAAGGGGTTCCGGGAGGCCCCGGGAGGTCTATGGGCCTAATGGGTGTCGGTGTCAAAACCGGCAGATCTCGGGTAGGGGGGCCCAAGCTGTATGTCTGCGGATTGATGGTAACAATAATCAAAGGGACACGGTGTTTACCTAGGTTCGGGCCCTCTTAATGGAGGTAAAACCCTACTCCTGCTTGATTATATTCGATGGGTATAGAGGTTACAAGAGTTGATCTACCTCGAGATCGTAGTGGCTAAACCCTAACTTGGCTAGCCTGTCAATGTTATGATCCTGCCTTCGGTCTAAACCCTCTAGTTTATATAGATACCGGAGGGGCCTAGAGTTGTACAAAGTCGGTTAAACAGAAAGGAAATAATATACCCGAACACCTAAACTTGCCGTTCACGTATACGAGAGTCCCAACCGGACACGAGAAGTGGTCTTCTTCCTTGTATCTTGACAGCCCATTAGTCCGGCCCATAATGAATAGACCGAACGCCCGAGGACCCCTTAGTACAGGACTCCCTCAGTAGCCCCTGAACCAGTCTTCAATGACGACGTGTTTGGCGCACAGGTTGTCTTCGGCATTGCGAGGCGGGTTCCTCTCCTAGAGTAACAGACATCAACTTTTCTTCACAAAAGGACTGTATTCGGCTTTGTATAATTAACTCAACCCTTAGCTGCGAAGGCAGGATATATAAAAATAAGAATAGTGTCTTTACTGACAAATTTTTTTGGCGAAGCATCAGACTTGACCCTTCAGTGCTTTGAACCGTTCTCACACTCCACGTTTCATGTTTCGAGGTCGAGCCCCCTTGGCCCGTCTTGTCAAAATAGAGATCGTGCCCACTTGTTATAGGATTGCTCATCAATAAGATTTGGGTAACCCAACCATTTACGGCGCACACTCACATTGGGAACAGGCGAGTTTCAAGGCATAAGTGGGGGGACGGTTGGCATTTTACCGCCTATAAGAGGGCAATAGATTTCTCCTTTTTCCCCACGCCTTCTTCCAGCCTCAGCCTTCCAATCTCCCAAGCTCTAGCGCCTGAAAGAAAGCTTTCGTCTTCCCCACTGCCGCCACCTCCTCCGACCATGGCCGGATCTGGTTCCAAGGGCAAGTGGGAGGCCTCCTCCGTCACGGAGAAGGATATAAAGAATCTCCGGAGCGCGGGGTACCTGGCTGCAAACATTGCGCACAGGCTCCCCGACGAGGGCCAAATCATCCCCACTCCAGCAGCCGGCGAAAGGGTCATTTTCCTCCTCCATTTCCTTAGAGGGTTAGGTTTTCCACTCCACCCCTTCGTCTAGGGAATCATGTTCTATTATGGGCTAGATTTCCATGATCTAGCCCCGAACTCTTTCCTCCACATCTCGACGTTCATCGTCGTGTGCGAGGCTTTACTCCGCATCCCCCACACTTCGGCCTATGGCTAAAAATCTTCTATGTGAAGCCGAAGATGGTCGACGGGCAGCATGCGGACTGTGGTGGGGCCATGATTAGCAAGCTGCCCAACACCACATGGCCCAAGGGGGCTTTCATCGAGACCGTCAAGGTCTGGCAGCAAGAGTGGTTCTACATCACCGAGCCACGCCATACCAAATGGGCGGCAATTCTGGAGTTTAGATCCGGACCCCCCACGAGGCTCACTTCATGGACCGCTAAGGGCCTCGACCGGGGGTCCCAGACGGAGGTGCAGATGCTGCAGACGCGCATCACCAACGTGTTGGGCAAGAATGTTGGTCTCACCAATGTGGTGCAGATCATGCTCTTCCGCCGTATCCTCCCCTGCCAATGCCGGGCCTCCCCCATGTGGGAGTTCAATCCGGAGGAGCCGCGGACCCTGAAGCACTTCTTCGGCACGAAGCACGAAGGAATATGGAAGATGCTCTTCAAGGCCCAGAAGAGCTGGCCTATGGAGACCGAAGACGTCGGACTCGACGCCGAGAATCCGGCCACGCCGGTAAGTATTAGCTTCCCGAAGATATGTACATTCTATATTTTGGACCGATATGAATCTTATTAGCCCACCTCTTTACAGGGCTGGACCAAGAAGGCGGAGCGGATCAAGAGTCTGGCTCCGTTACCCGAAGACCAAGTCACTCCCCAGCTGATGGAGATGCTGGTCCTGGCGCCCTACCAGGCGCCGGAGAAGGAGGGCAAGGAGCCCAAGGGCGGGCCCCGCCGCAGAGGTCCTTCAGATGCTATGTCCGGAGGGACCGAGGACATCTCCTCTCACGAGGAAGACGAGGACGAAGAGGAGGAGGAGGTGGAGAGCGACTCTCCTCGCAAGACGAGGAGGCAGAAGAGGACGGCCTCCGAGAACCCGGAGGGGCGACGCTGAAGAGGAAGAAGATTATCCTCACAGCTAGTTCGGGCCCGGAGCCCGAACACAGCCCGAGGAGAGCTTCCAGGGTGAAGCCCTGGCCGAATCGTAAGTATCAAAAATCTTACTTGTTCAGTTTCTGCTTACCCGCCTCCGTTATACAAATTGTATCTTTGCTTGCATTTCAGCCCTCCACGCAATATCTCGAACACCTCGACCTCGTCGGGAAACTCTCTGGTGCCTGAAGAGGCGGAGAGCGACAGACCAATGCAGGCCCCATCCCCCACTTCCATGGAGGACACCGAGGTGTCGTCCCAAAGGACCTCCCCTGGCCGAGGAGGGGCGGACGAGTTCGTCCAGAAGGCGCCCGAGGTTAATACCTCGGATGCCGCAGACCGGGGGACGGCGAACCCCACGACCACCAAGGGTGGAGGGTCTCAACAGTTCGGGCCCCCGCCGAACACCGTCCAGGAGACCAATGTGGCTCCAGGTTCGGATCAACATCCCCCTTCGACGGAGGGGGGCAGAGCAGCAGCTCCATCGACGACCTCTGTTAATCCGGAGGCCGCTCCTACTTTGGAGGAAGCGCTGCAACGCGCTTCCATTGTGGAAGAGCACCGCACCCTGATGGGTGCGGTTATGAAGAAGGTACAGTCTGCGAAAAGCAGACTGAATGAAGCGTTCAATAGCCTACTGACGGGCTTTGAGGTATGCGATGTAATTCTCTAACAAGTTTTTCATATGAAAGGTTAAACCCATCTATAGACAGTAGCCCCTGAGACTCTGTTCAGATTAGAACAAACCAGACAGAGGATCCCCAGTCATATTATTAACATACTGTGCTAATGTGTGAGATAGTCATCCATGTTGGCGGCTACTGCCCAAGCCGCGGAAGTTTCTGAGCTCAATCGGAAGCTTCAACTAGCCGATGATTGTCGGGGGTATCATGCGACATATGCCAAAGGGTGGCTTATCATGGAGGGGGCTAATAAGACGTCGCCGGTGCCAGGAAACGGGATGAGGCAAAGACATGCACGCCGGCGAATCTTACCCAGGTTCGGGGCTCTCCTAGGAGATAACACCCCTAGTCCTGCTCTGCGGGGTCTCCGCATGATCACTAAGGCAACAATGGAGGCTACAAGTTTGCTCCTTGAGCTGCTTCTCTAGAGGGGGAAGAAGAACAAGTCTAGCCCTAGCCTCCTCTCTCTATATGGGTGTGTAGATGAACTAAAGTTTGAACCCTTTGCATGGGTGACCTGGGGGGTTTATATAGGCATACCCCCAAGGGTACAAAGGTAATCTGGCTGAGTGGTGGCCCTGGCTGTCAGTGTCTATGGTCGTCGGCTTCTCCGCCGGCCGCTGGGGCCCGCCGCCTGGTGGGCCCCGCTGGCTGTCTCGTGCTTGGCTAACAGGCCGCGCCCGCCGCTCGCGTGTCTTGCCGGCTGCTCAGCACTGTAGCGATGCTGGTAATGATGCATGCTTTGTCGGGGAGGCGTGGCTACAGTACCGCCGCCTGGCGGGCGTTCACTGTAGCCACTCCCCGTCTCTTCTGGTTAATGGCACACAATCTCCAAGGAGAGGAAGGCCGCCTGGTCAGAGACCGGCCTCCCTACGAGCCGACTGGTCTGGGCTCGCCGCCTTCTGGCTCCTCGTGGACAGGTAGGGCCCGCCGCTTGCGGGCCGTACCGACAGCCTGTCGTGGGAGCATGGCTCCCTCTGACAGGGGTGATGTCATGGACGGCGTGGCAACAGTGCCGCGGTGGACGGGAGATCTCCGTTAGCACGTCGCGCTGTAACCACACTTGGTCCAAGATTCAGGGGTGGCAAGGCGTGCTGTAGCCACGCCCTGTCTCTTCGTATTTATGTGGGTGCGGACTTTGAGGATGCCTAGGGCCGCCTGCTAGGAGCCAGCCTCTCTGGAGGCCGCCTGCTAGGAGCCGGCCCACATCATGGCCGCCTATTGGGTTCCGCCGTCTCCTGGCCGCCGGCCGTTGGACCAGCCGACCACGAGGAGGTGGCACTTGGCTCTTTGGTCCTTGAGGGAGCTGCCGGCCCTGATGTCTTGAAGCGCCATGGGGGGCCAATGAGGCTACCTGTGGACAATTACTCCGACAGTAGTCCCCGAAGCTGATGAGGCTCCGTGGCCGGCGAAAGGAAGGAGCCTCGGCAGCTTCCTACTCTGAGTGCTTCATTTGATCTTGCTCCATCTGCCTTCCGTCGTACCGACTGCTAGGAGTCGGATATGTCCAGGCATGCCGTCTGGTGGTTTTTGAAACATCTTGGCGGGAGCTTGGTGGTGCGCTGCTACCTCTTGAGCACTACGCTGGTTTTCCCTTGAAGAGGAAAGGGTGATGCAGTAAAGTAGCGTAAGTATTTCCCTCAGTTTTTGAGAACCAAGGTATCAACCCAGTAGGAGACCACGCGCGAGTCCCACGCACCTACACAAATAAATAAGAACCTCGCAACCAACGCGATAAAGGGGTTGTCAATCCCTTCACGGTCACTTACGAGAGTGAGATCTGATAGATATGATAAGATAATATTTTTGGTATTTTTATGATAAAGAGTAAAAGTAAAGATTGCAAAAATAAACGGTGCCAGAAATAACTAAGTGTTGGAAGATTAATATGATGGAAAATAGACCCGGGGGCCATAGGTTTCACTAGTGGCTTCTCTCAAGAGCATAAGTATTACGGTGGGTGAACAAATTACTGTCGAGCAATTGATAGAATTGAGCATAGTTACGAGAATATCTAGGTATGATCATTTATATAGGCATCACTTCCGTGACAAGTAGACCGACTCCTGCCTGCATCTACTACCATTACTCCACACATTGACCGCTATACAACATGCATCTAGAGTATTAAGTTCATAAGAACGGAGTAACGCTTTAAGCAAGATGACATGATGTGGAGGGATAAACTCATGCAATATGATATAAACCCCATCTTTTTATCCTCGATGGCAACAATACAATACGTGTCGTTTCCCTTTCTGTCACTGGGACCGAGCACCACAAGATTGAATCCAAAGCTAAGCACTTCTCCCATTGCAAGAAATATCAATCTAGTAGGCCAAACCAAACTGATAATTCGAAGAGACTTGCAAAGATAACCAATCATACATAAAAGAATTCAGAGGAGATTCAAATATTGTTCATAGATAAACTTGATCATAAACCCACAATTCATCGGATCTCGACAAACACACCGCGAAAGAAGATTACATCGAATAGATCTCCAAGAGAATCGAGGAGGACTTTGTATTGACATACAAAGAGAGAGAAGAAGCCATCTAGCTAATAACTATGGACCCGAAGGTCTGAGGTAAACTACTCACACATCATCGGAGAGGCTATGGTGTTGATGTAGAAGCCCTCCGTGATCAAGGCCCCCTCCGGCGGAGTGCTGGAAAAGGCCCCAAGATGGGATCTCACGGGTACAGAAGGTTGCGGCGGTGGAAATAGGGTTTTGGCTCCGTATCTGATGTTTCCAGGGTACATGAGTATATATAGGAGGAAGAAGTACGTCGATGGAGCAACGTGGGCCCCATGAGGGTGGAGGGCGCGCCTAGGGGGG